>NW_012112808.1:9121238-9211361 GCF_000951035.1 Colobus angolensis palliatus | reverse complement strand
AAAAAAAAAAAAAGAAATCAGGAGAGGAGGGAGGTAAGAGGTGTAAGCCTCTGCAGCTGTCTGGAGAGTCAGCAAAGGGAGACAGAATCTTTAGTTACTTCACATGTGTAACAATATGCCTGGGTTTTGTTTTATTTTGTTTACATTGTTGAGTTATCACAAGAAGTGGTGTATAAAAATGTCAAATAAGCAGATTCTCTCCCTTTCTTACCACATAACTCTGAGAAGCATGGCCAGACCCATGGCTCAGTGGCATCTATACACAGCCACATATAAGAAAGCCAGGGATGGGTGGCCTCATCGTACCCCAAGCACAAGGCCTCATCCACACAGCCCTGCTGGTTTGATAGCAGCAACATAGGTAAGCTCTGGGATTTTTATTTGGTGGGCTTGTCTACTCTCTAGCTCACCCTCAAAAGGGGAAGTGCCCAGAAATTCACCAGCTGAAGCAGGCATAGAAGATCTGGGCCCATTTGCTCATTTGTTCCTTGCACAGAGTTTAGGAAGGTACCCATCCTGCAGGAAACACAACCTAGTTTCTCGAATAAATGCGTTGCAAAGAAGGGAGACAGGAAGATAGGGAGAAAGGGAGAAGGTCAGGGCAGTGGAATGCGAGGCAAAGAGAAAGAAAGGGAGAAAGAGATGAGGAGGACACTTACCAGTTAAAGGAGATTGGAAACAACTCATTGCAATAGGTAATTTAGCTGCTAATTCAAAGAAACTGCTAAAAAAAGATGATGATATTTATGGGGCAATTAGAAATATAAACATGAACTGGTTATTTGATGATACTGAGGAAACTGTTGCTCATTATTTTACATACAGTGATAGCATTGTGATTGTATTTTTTTCCATTTTTATTTTAGATTCAGGGAGTACATATGCAGGTTTGTTAACTGGGTATATTGCGTGATGCTGAGGTTGGGGTACAAATAATCCCATTAACTGGGTATTGAGCATGGTATCTAATAGTTGCTTTTTCAGTTTTGACCCCCTGCCTACCCCTCACCTCTAGTAGTGCCCAGTATCTATTGTTGTTTATGTCCATGAGGACTCAATGTTTAGTTTCCACTTATAAGTGAGAACTACTGGCTTTCTGTTCCTGCCTTAATTTAATGAGGATAAGGGCCTCCAGCTGCATCTGAATTGCTGCAGAGGATATGATTTTGTTCTTTTTTTAATGGCTGCATGGTATTCCATTGTGTATTTGTGCCACATTTTCTTTATCCAGTCCATATGATTATATTTTTTAAGATGACTTCTTATATTTTAGTGGTACACAGCAAAACATTTACTGGATAAAATTATGTGATGGTGAGAGCATAAAGAAACCAGTTGGCTGTAAGTTTGTACTTAATTAAGCAGTGACCTAGAGTTTTCACTAGGGAACCCATTCCGTAAATGTCAAGATAAGGAGACCTTTTCTCTGAACTCATTCAGTATCTAAAGAGAAAAGTTTCTCCAAGCTTTTTATCAACAGTGGGGTGAGGAACGGGCCACCTGTGCTGTGGGTGATGCAAAATTGATAGGGGCTGGTGTCTGCACCTTACCCTTCAGCTTCAGGATGTCATACAAACTTTATTTCGTGAAGCCTTGGGTCCCACCCTGCCTTCTGCTGTGCCTGGAGTAGCTAAGTCAGGGAGTCTCTTGTTTCCATTTCTCCCAGTAATGTGGTCTGCATGGAGAAGGCAGGCCTATGCCCGCATGGGGAAGACATGGCCTGATCGTTGATGATGCTGAGGTTTGAGGCACAAAGGATTCCATCACCTGGGTACTGAGCATAGTATCCAACAGTTAGTTTTTCAACCCTTGCCCTCCTGCCTCCCTGCCTGATAGTGTCATCCCTTCCTTTCCAGTACCCCCCGCCCAAGCCTTGTGGATGTGCTGATTCCTCTCTCTGCTCTGGGTTGGTAATCCTTCCTGTATACAGGAAAGGAACACATGAGAATGACAGCTCAGTTCTAGGTAGGATGCAGGCAGCCTGCAGCACTCCCCCTGAAGGCTTGGCTCAATCACACATTCTCATCTGCCCATTTGTCAACAAACATGGACCAGCTCTGCCCACAGTGCTGGTGGATGCGGAAAACCAGGTCCCCGCTGTCCGTGAGTTTTGCCCTGGTTAGACAGTGTGAAGGTATCAAATGACTGAAGACAATTAGCATCCAACAATGAGAATAAAACTGAAAACATCGATGTGGATTACAGTCACCCCAAGCTGGTAGTCTATTTATGTAAAGTTTGGACAAAACTAACCTAGCCTGATAAAAGTTAAGTCAGAGGTTGCCCTGGTAGGGTCAGGGAAGGCGGTTAGCTGGGCACACATGTGAAGGACTTTCTGGAGCAGTGGAATGTTCTAGATTTTGATTTGGGGAAACCGTTACATCTTCTGTCAAATCTCACTGAACTAGAGGAAGTGACACTTCCCTGAGAGTACCTTGTATATGATTATGATTTCTGAGATCATGTCTATGTTTTATGTATTTGAGAAACAAAACTAAATCAAAAGGGCAGGGAAAATCCTCCTTCCAATGGCGGCATGGAAAAACTCACTCTGTCACATATACATGAAGTTGATGAGTGACAACAATTTGATGTCTTAACCAGGGGTTCTTGTCCTGGTCTAAGGATGTATTATGACAGAGGCCCCAAAACCCCCTGAAATAAGATGCAAAATGTCGTTCATATATTGAGTTTTCTAGGAATGGAAGTCACTGTTACATCAGATTCCCAAAATTGTTCCCGACTCAGTGGACTTAGAAACCTCTCTTCTGGAAGAAAACAAAAAACAAAAACAAATAGTCTCATGAGTTAATGCTGAAGTATGCAGGAAGCATAGAGCCCAGTGCCTCTGTCCCTGGGGAATCACATTTTTCCTGAAAACTTCCAGAAAGTTGAGAGGCTGACATTTGCTTCTCTTGCTCTACCACCACCTGCAGAGTGAATGAAGAAATATGGAGGCCACTGTCTACCAGGGCTTTGAGGGTGGGGTATGCAGTAAAAGATAAGGAGGTTCCTTTAAAAAAAAAAATTGAAAATAAAACCACTAATATTATGACTGCACTAATGCACATTCCCACCAGCAATATAAAAGGGTTACCCCTTTCTCCACATCCTAACCAGCAGTTATTATTCATTGTCTTTTTGATAGTGGCCATTCTAACCTGGGTGAGATGATATCTTATTTTGGTTTCAATTTACATTTTCCCTATGATTAGTGATGTTGAGCATTTTTTTATATACCAGTTGGTCATTTGTATGTCTTCCTTTGAGAAATGCCTATTCAAGTATTTTGCTCTTCTTTAACTTGGGTTTTTTAATTTGTTTTGTTTTCTTTTTGCTATTGAGTTGTTTGAGTTTCTTATATAGTTTAGATATTGTCCTCTTGTCAGATGTATAGTTTGCCAGTATTTTTTCGCATTCTGTAGGTTGTGTCTTCACTCTGTTGATTGTTTCCTTTGCTGTGCAGAAGCTTTTAGGTTTGATGTTATCTCATTTGTCTATGTTTGCTTTTATTCTCTGTGTTGGTCTTCTCCCAAAAAATCTTTGCTCAGATCAATGTCATAAAGCACTTCCTCTGTGTTTTCTTCTAGGAATTCTATAGTTCTAGGTCTTACATTTAAATTTTTGTTTATTTGTTTGTTTGTTTGTCTGTTTTGAGATGGAGTATTGCTCTGTCACCAGGCTGGAGTGTAGTGGCGTGATCTCGGCTCACTGTAACCTTTGCCTCCTGGGTTCAAGAGAGTCTCCTGCTTCAGCTCTTGAGTAGCTGTGACTACAGATGCATACCACCACACTCAGCTAATTTTTGTATTTTTAGCAGAGATGGGGTTTCACCATGTTGGCCAGGATGGTCTTGATCTCTTGACCTTGTGATCTGCCTACCTTGGCCTCTCAAAGTGCTGGGATTAAAGGCTTGAGCCACCACGCCAGCCTACATTTAAGTTTTTAATCCATCTTGAGTTAATTTTTGTTGATTTTATATATGATGACAGATAAGAATCTAATTTCATTCTTCTACTTTGGATATCCAGTTTTACCAACACTACTTATTGAACAGACTGCCCTTTTTCCATCGTGTGTTCTCGGGCATCTTTGTCTAAAATTAATTAGCTGTAAGTGTATAGATTTATTGCTGTGTTCTCTTTTGTGTTCCATTAGTCCATCTGTCTGATTTTGTACCAGTACCATGCTGATTTGGTTATCATAGCTTTATAGTGTACTTTGAAGTCAGGTAGTGTGATGCCTTACAGCTTTGTTCTTTTTGCTTAAGATTGTTTTGGTTATTGGGGGGTTTTTGTGATTTTATGTAAATTTTATAATTGTTTTTTATATTTCTGTGAAGAATATCATTGATACTTTGATACAGATGGCATTAAATCTATAAATATTTTAGTGGTATAGATATTTCAACAATATTAATTCCTCTAATCCATGAACATGGAACCTCCTTTACATTTATTTATGTCTTCTTAAATTTGTTTCACCAATGTTTAATAGTTTTTATTGCAGAGACATTTCATCTCTTTCATAAATTTATTCCTAGCTATTTTTGTAGCTATTGTAAATGGAATTGTTTTCTATACTTCTTTTTCAGATAGTTTGCTATTAGCATACAGAAATGCTACTGACTTTTGTATGTTGATTTTTGGACCCTGCAACTTTACTGAATTGGTTTATTTGTTCTAATAGCTATTTAGTGAAGTGCTTAGGATTTTCCATCTATAAGCTCATGTCATCAATAAGCAGGAACAATTTAACTTTATTCCTTTTGACTTGGATACTTTCTATTTATTTCTGTTGCCTATTTGCTCTGTCCAGTACTCTCAGTACTTTGTTGAATAAAAGTGGTAAAAGTGGGCATCCTTGTCTTGTTCCTGATCACAGAGAAACAGCTTTCAACTTTTTGCCTTCCAGAATGATGTTAGCTGTATGTTTTTCATATATAACAAAGTCTTTATTGTATTGAGGTACATTCCTTCTACACCTAATTTCTTTTCTTTTTTATCATGAAGGGGATGTTGATTTTTGTCAAATACTTTTGCTGCATCTATTGAAATAATCATATGGTTTTTATCCTTCATTCTGTTAATGTGATGTATTATGTTTATTGATTTGAGTATGTTGAACTATCCTTGCATTCCTAGGATGAATCCCACTTGATCCTGCTGAATGATCTTTGTGTCATACTATTGAATTTGGTTTTCCAGTATTTTGTTGAGGATTTTTACATCTATTTTCATCAGGGATATTGGCTTGTAGTTTATTTTGCTGTTGTTGTATCCTTTTCTGGTTTTACTATCAGGGTAATACTTGCCTTACAAAATTAGTTTGAAATAATTTCCTTTTGTTCAAGTTTTTGGCCTAGTTTTTAAAAGTTGGTATTAATTCTTCTTTAAATGTTTGGTAGAATTCAGCAGTGAAGCCATCAGGTCCTGGGCTTTTCTTTGATGGAAGATGTTTTATTATCGATTCAGTCCCTTATGTCATTATTGGTCTATTTAGTCTATTGATCTATTTTTTCATAGTTCAATCTTGGTAAGTTGTATGCATCCTGGAAAAAATCTTTTTTTACACACTTTATATATCAAACAGAATGCAGAGTGAGACATGGCATTTGCTGTACATCCCTATGCTGATGTTGAAATTTCATTGAGGTAGTTTATTTTCTATTTTCCCATCTTTCCGCTTTGCTCCTCTGGTTTCTTGATACCATCCTTTCACTCTAATGACACTGTAATTATTCCTTTACCAGGCTCAAAGTTTTCTCTTCTCCAGAGCATTCCTCTCATGCTGCCTCTGCTTGGGCTGCCTTTCACTTCAACCCTTCCTTCTTTGTTGAAATCTCACCACCATTCAAAGCAGTGCTCATGTGCCTTGCTGACCTGTCTTGACTCCCTAGCTCTTCCTTGAGCCCCTAGCACATGTGATAAATGGCTTGCAGAAGTGGCCCCAAAGTTCCTCCCAAGCATATATCCACACCTGTTTGCAATCTGACTCCATTTCCATCAAGAGATGGAGTCTATTTGATGCCTCTTAAATCCAGATTGGACAAATGCTTTGGCTAAGGAGACATTAGAAAATATGGCACAGTGAAGATTTGAAAAGTGCTTGTTCAATGGATCTTGGCCTCTTTTGTTGCTCAGGATACTTCTGCCTCCAAGAAAATGAGACTGGGTTGTCCTGCTGAAGGAAGAGAGTCACATGGCTATTGCTCAGATAACATCAAGCTAACCACCAGGCATGTGACTGAGACCATCTAAGATAACCCAGTTTCAGCTGAGCTGATACAGAGCAGAAACACTGTCCAATAACCAAGGGAAACTGACAGATAAGTAATGTTTCTTACTTTAAATCTCTATATTTGAGTTGATTTCTTATCCAGCAAAAACTACCTGATATGACACCTTCACAACTCCTTTCTATATTCCAACTTAATTGTAGCATCCTTGACCACAGAACCACTTTGACTGACATCCTCTGAAGCTCCTTCAGGACTCAGATTCTGCCTCACTCATTTAAGGAGCAAAGGACATGTTTGTTGATTGACAATCTCGTCCAAAGTTTCCACTGTGCTTCAAGGATCAGTTAGTAATTTAATTCCTTTAGAGGCTGGGTTAGGTCCCCAGGCACCAGCTAAAAACAAACCTGCTACATCAAATCTTCTTGAAAAAAAAGCCAACAGATCGTAAGCTTTGAAATCAACTGTAGGATCTATGGAGGAGCATTTTGCTAGGGCTTCAAAGACCATAGGCATTAATATAATCTCACCCTTCAGACTCAGATCCTCTCTCTGATTTCTCCTTCAGTTCCTGCAGAGAATTTGAGGTCAAAGGGAATGGAAGAGTCTGCTAGTTCAAATGAATTGAGGTGGGGATGATTAAAAATTGAATCTCAGCTGACAAAATTGAGAAGTAAAGTTTCTCTGAAAATATTATTTTCATAGTTAAAAGGAATTTGCATATATATAAATGACTCTCTATCATTTAAAAATGCTTCCACAAAAATGTACATAAGAGTTTCACCTCAATGTTGAAAATGAGACAGTTGGAGTATATGATTAGTAAGAGCTTATAAATACGTAATCCTATATAGAGTTCTGACATCCTGAGATGCTGTCCACCTGTCCCTAACAAAAGCCATAAATTCCCAGAGGGTCATATAAAGTAAAAGGTTATTTTGAACATTCTAAATTAGTTTCTGGGAAAGGAGGGCAAGATTTCTCTCTTGTGCCCTTTGGGTCCCCACAATCTATTTATTAAGACAAGTACTAGCCACTGTGATGAAGTTTATTTCTCACTCGTGTAAAGTCCAAAATGAGCCATCAAGATAGGTGACAGAGGGTGGGGTTGGGTACAGAAAGTACACTCCACACAGTGGCTTAGTCATCTTCAGCATACAAATTCTGTGGCCACACTGAGAGCCAATCCAATCAACAGAGGAAGACAGAAAGGGTGATGCATCAGAAAGTTTTATGCAGTGGGCCTAGAAAGTAGTGTACATTCCTGTGCCCATATTTAATTGGTGGATCAGTCACATGATCACATCTAACTGCAAGGGAGGCTAAAAATGTGGTCAGCCTCCCACAGATTGTCACCAATAAATGATTTCCCCCATAATAAGAGCATCACATGGATCATGTCACATCCAGACTTGGGGATTCAGTGACATCCAGCTAATACAGAGTTTTGGTAGGAGGTGTGATTGCATGCCAAAGTTACTCCCCATGTAAAACCAATAAACAAATTTATTCAAAAACACTAGTTTATGATATATTATACTCCCGGGACAATGCTAAGATCTACAAGTCATAAAAGAAAAATGCACCATAATGTCTCCCTATTGGGAGCTTATAGTTAAACTGAACACATTTGACATACTCACTGAAAGATCTGTAAATCATGCAGCATCAGTTTCTAAGTGTGTTTGCCTGTCATAGATAAGTGCATATTTACACATTTTTCTAACATATTTTTCCAGAACATAAGACAGTACACAGAGTTTAGAGATAGAACAGATCCTGCTATTGTTTGAATGTCCCCTCCAAAACTCACATTGAAATTTAATTGCTATTGTGACAATATTAACAAGTGAAACCTTTAAAAGGTGATTAATACTGTTATTATGGGAGTGTGTTAGTTATCATGGGAGTGGGCTCCTGATAAGAGGATGCATTTGGCCCCCATTTCCCCTCTCTGTCTTGCACACTTCCTTGCTATGCACAGCCTTCTGCAATGGCATGACCCTGACCTGATGCTAATGCCATGCTCTTATACTTTCCAGCCTCCAGAACCATAAGCCAAATAAACTCCTGTTTTTTGTAAGTTACTCAGTCTGTGTTATTCTGTTATAGTAGCAGCAAATAGGTGAAGAAATAAAATGGTACCGAGAAGTGGAGTTTTTGCTACAACAAATACCTGAAAATGTGGAAGCAGCTTTGAAACTGAGTAATGGACAGAGGCTGAAAATACCTGTGAAAGGTATGGACAGATTTTGAAGTAGCTGGTTAGGAAAAGCCTAGATTACTGTGAATAATACGTTAAGGGAAATTCTTTAGTTTTTATTTATTTTTTATTTTTTTTGAGATCGAGTCTGGCTCTTTCCCCCAAGCTGGAGTGCAATGAATGGCACAATCTCAGCTCACTGCAAGCTCCGCCTCCTGGGTTCACACCATTCTCCTGCCTCAGCCTGCTCAGTAGCTGCGACTACAGGCGCCCGTCACCACACCCAGCTAATTTTTTGTATTTTTAGTAGACATGGGGTTTCACTGTGTTAGCCAGGATGATCTTGGTCTCCTGACCTCATGATCCACCCACCTCGACCTCCCAAAGTGCTGGGATTACAGGCATGAGCCACCCCACCCAGCCATGTTAAGGGCAATTCTAATGAACGCTCAGAAAAAAAGGATAGCTGTAGGGGAAATCTGTAACTTCTTAGAGATTACTTACGTGTTTGTGCCCAAAACATTGGAAGGTAAAGGCCATTCTGATGAGGACTCAGATGGAACTGAGGAACAAAGTATCCGAAACTGAACTAAAAGAAAATCCTTGTAGCAAAGTAGCAAAAGCCCTGGCTGAATTGTTTACCGGCCCGAGGGTTTTGTGTAATGCAAAACTTTAGAGTACTACTAAACTAGGATATCTGGCAAAGAAAAAAAAAATCTAAGAAGTAAAGCATTCAAGCAACTGTGTGGCTACTTTTAACTGCATATGGTAAGAGGCAAGTGAAGAAAACTTATTTAAAGACAGAATTGCCGGGCGCGGTGGCTCAAGCCTGTAATCCCAGCACTTTGGGAGGCCGAGACGGGCGGATCACAAGGTCAGGAGATCGAGACCATCCTGGCTAACCCGGTGAAACCCCGTCTCTGCTAAAAATTACAAAAAACTAGCCGGGGGAGGTGGCGGGCGCCTGTAGTCCCAGTTACTCGGGAGGCTGAGGCAGGAGAATGGCGTGAACCCGGGAGGCGGAGCTTGCAGTGAGCTGAGATCCGGCCACTGCACTCCAGTTTGGGCAACAGAGCAAGACTCCGTCTCAAAAAAAAAAAAAAAAAGACAGAATTTATAATTAAAAGGTAAGTAAAATGGGAAATATAGAAAATTTTCAGCCATGTAAATAGTGTAAAGGTGTCTCCGGGAGAACAAAGCAAGGGTGTGGTCAAGTGATTGTTTGCTAAAGAGATTATCATGGATAGAACAGAGGTAAGTGCTGTTCATCAAGACAATGGGAGAAAGACCCCAGAGGCATTTCAGCCGTCTTTGAGGCTGCCCCTCCCATCACAGGCCCAGAGCTCTAGGCAGGCAGAGTGGTTTCAGGAGATGAACCTGGGGCACCTTTGTGGGGCTCACTGCCCATGGTCACCTGGAGACTCTGCTCCTCACATTCCAGCACAGCACTCCTTGACATCTCAAGCCATGGTTCAAGTGGGCCCAGGTGTGACTCGACTAGATGCTCCAAAAGATGTAGCAAACTCTGGCTGTGTCCATGTGGTGGTAATTCCACATGCTCACAGAATGCAGGAGCTTTGGAACCACAAGTTCCTCCACTTACATTTTAAAGAATGCCATGGGCTGCTTGGGGACCCAGGCGGAGACCTGCTGCAGAGGCAGAGCCATCCACTAGGGTAATGCCAAGTGGAGTTATGGAAGTGGGACTACCTGAAAAACCCCAGAAGCGTAGGGCCACCAGCATGCCACTCTAGCCTAGAAAAGCGGCAGGTGTGAGATTCCAACCCAGCAAAGCCAGAGAGGTCAGGCTGCCTAAGGTCTTGGGGACCCAACCCTCACCCCAGTGTGCCCAGAATGTAGGACAGGAATCATAGGAGATTATTCTGCAACTTTTAACACTTAAAGTTGTTTTCGCTGTTGGGTTTTAAATTTACTGGAGACCAGTTGCTCCTTCCTTCTTGCCTTTTCTCCCTTTTGAAATGACAACATCTAACCTCTGCCTGTCCCGTTATTGTATTTTAGAAGCAGATAACTTGTTTTAATTTTACAGGCTCACAGCTGGAGGGAAATTTGCCCAAAGATTTATCATGCCTTGAGCCGCACACATTGCTGATGTGGCTGAGGCTTTGGACTTTGGACTTTTGAGTCAATGCCAGAACACTTAGGACTTCAGGGGCTATTGGGATGAAAGGAATGTATTTTGTATGTAAGAAAGCCATGAGTTTTGCGGGGGCCAGGGATGGAATACTATGGCTGAATGTTCGAAACTCATGTCAAAACTTCATTGTCATTGCAATGGTATTAAAAATGGGGACGCTTAAGAGTTGATTACCTCACGAGGGTTCTGCCTTCATTAACGAATTAATGCCATTATCTTGGGGGAGTAGGTTAGTTGCTGTGAGAGTGGGCTCCTGCTAAAAGGGTAAGTTCCACCGAGCATGGCGTCTCATGCCTGTGATCCCAGCACTTTGGGAGGTAGAGGCAGGAGGATGGCTCAAGGCCAGGAGTTTGAGGCTGCAGTGACTTGTGATGATGCCACTGCACTCCAGACTGGGCAACAGAGTGAGACTTCATCTTAAAAAAAATTAATTTGGCTCCCATTTTTTCTGTTTATCTTGTGTTCTCAGTTGCCACGTGAAGCCTTCCACCATGGGATGACCCTCACCAGATGCCAGCACTATGCTCTCGGACTTCCTGGTCTCCAGAACTATGAACCACATAAACTTCCAGTTTTTATAAATTACCCAGTCTGTGATATTCCATTAGCACAGCAGAAAACAAACTGAGAAAGATGCTTAGATGCTAATTTATACCATATGGTAACCTGTGAATAGGTGTGTGAAAACGAAAACAATAGCATGAGTTACGGTCATTAGAAAAGTGCATGGAGAAAATATGACAAGCTGGGCTTCAAGGAATGGATAATTTGTGTGTATTTTGGAGCAGAAACCAGTTATCAGGGAAGTAAGGATATGTTGTGTGTTAGCCTGGCAGCACAAAGATTTCTCCCAAGACGCCTTTAAAAAAATGTGTAAGTCAAGTTTGATAAGCCTGCCGTGCGCAGCACTGAGTTAGGTATCAGGAGCCAGCAGCAGGCAAACCCGACCTGAGTGTCCTCTCGTGGACTACACACAAATATGCAGTGCAGGAAGGCACTGACTTTGCCTGGGGTCAGACAGTGGGGAGACTTTCCTGAAGACGTGACATACGTGTAACCTGCAGGCTACATAGGTGTCCCTGAGGAAATCAGGTTCATTTCATTCTCAGATAATAGGGAGCTATAGCAGATTCTTGAGAATCAAAATGGCACAATGTAGAAGAGTTTTCATTTTGTTCTTAAGTAGTGTATCCAGTGAAGGGGAGAAAAGGCAAAGGCAGGAATCTTCAAATGTATCTTAAATTGTTCACTAAGGAAATTAGGGAAGGCAACTTGAATGTTAAGAGAACCAGTCACTGCTTTAATGCAGTCAAAAAAGCCCTTTAGACACCCCCCTTCCCTCCCACAAAATGTGCTTCTTCTTGAAGAGACTCAGAGTTCAGAGTTCAGCCGACCTCCCTGAAAAGTCAGTGGAAGTCCTTTTTTTCTGGAAGGAGTAGGTCCCAGGTGTGACGCTCTAAAAAGTCTCCAGCCAGGTCTGGCTTTGAAATCGGGCAGCTGAGAGGAAATCTGCATCTCCATGGCACACGGAGCAGCATGGAACCTGGACACTTCCTGAGGGGCTGAATACACATCCCTGGCCCGGTGTCTCTCCCTTCAGAAGGACTGTTTGCCCACCTGAGCCCAGCCAGGCCACCCATTCCCCACTGCTTCGCAGGAGGAACTGAGGACAGGTGCACTCAAAGTGAAGCCAGGAAGCTCCTTGCAGTCCCTCCAGGGGGCTTTGCATCACAAGGGGGACATTATTTCCTTGACTAGGAAGGCTGTGTTTGTCTGAGACCCCAGGGAGCTGATGAGGTGATACTCTGGGGACCTCAGTGCCTCTTGGCTGTGCTGCAGGGTTGCCTGAGGATGGCCAAAGCTCAGCAAGGCAACACTAAGGGACCCGGCCTGGCCACAGGGGAATAAAGCTGCCGTCGGTAGGAAATTTGCTGTTGTATCCTGCTGATTCCTCATAAAAGGTACAAATTAGAGGTCTGCTCCCAACACCAAAGTCAGAGGCAGTTCATATGCTAGGAGCTGTTGCCCTAGGAAATCATGTCTTTCTTTTCCAAGGAGATGGACATGCTGCCTGTTGGAGTGCAGCAGGAATGCAGCAGCTTGGGGTGTCCTGGTGTTGGGAATAGGTCCTTTGCACACGGCTCTGTTCCTCCCTAATCAGAGGTTATGGGGAGGGAGGATTTGCCTGTTTTGAAATCAATCTAGAAATTGTCAAGAATTGAGAGAAGAAACTAGAGAAAGGACACTTACCCAGATGACTTAAAACAAGACAAGATCACAAACACCACAGGCAGGCTGCGCTTTATGCACTGAGATAGGAAAGTGACGGAAACCGGACACAATGTGAGGGTGTTACCAACAGTAAACATGGGAGTTTCACAGGGAGTACAACTTAATGGTGAAGGGAGGAGGCAGGTGGCAGCTGCAGGCTTGCTCTGGGTGGGCAGCCACCCACTGCAGCTGAGGGGACAGCACTCTCCTGGCCCCACTCCTGTATTAACTGGTCTAAGAAGCCTGTACTTCTGAGCCATGCTCTGTGGAGATCACAATCCTGGGAGCTGCCATGTGCAAGCTGACCTCGGCTCTCACTTTAAAGCAAAAATAAGCCAGGCACAAAAGGACAACTGTCACATCTTGTCACTTATACGTGGGAGCTAAAAAATTTAAACGCGTGGAAGTCCAGAGTGGAAAAACAGATAACAGACTGAGAAGGGCAAGTGCGGGGAAGGAGGGGATGCAGAGGAGAGAGATAAAGGGTACAAACATACGGGAAGATAGGAGGAAGGCACTCAATGTCTGACACCAGAGTAGGATGACTACACTTAAAAATATACTGTGGCCAGGCACGGTGGCTCACACCTGTAATCCCAACACTTTGGGAGGCCAAGGCAGGCAGATCATTTGAGGTCAGGAATTCAAGACCAACCTGACCAACATGGTGAAACCTCATCTCCACTAAAAGTACAAAAAAATTAGCCTGGCATGGTGGCTCATGCCTGTAGTCCCAGCTACTCGGTAGACTAGGCAGGAGAATTGCTTGAACCCAGGAGGCAGAGATTGCAGTGAGCGGAGGTTGTGCCATTGCACTCTAGCCTGGGAGCCAAAGATACTCTGTTTCAAAAAAAAAAAAAAAAAAATATATATATATATATATATATACACACACACACACACACACATACACACACACACACCCTAAATACCCTGACTTGATCACTATGCATTACATACCTTGTAAAAAAAAATTCTCATGTACTGCATAAATTTACACGAAAAGAATATAAACAAAAAAAGAAAATAAATAAATAAAATGAGCTCTACATTCCAGATGTGCAACATCTGTATCCTAACATGTTCTTCTCAGGCGGCATCTCAAACACCTGCACTTCTAAAAAGCAAGGCCAACATTGATTTTGCTTTCCATACTGGCTCATATGTACCAGTACCCCAATAACCATTTTCTAATCAAATAAATTAATATGTTTTTTTTTTTTTTTAGCAAGACCTAAATTTCAGCTTCCACAATAATAAGAAAAAGTAAAATATTAGCAAATTCTCAGAAACATTTTGTCAGTTGGTTCTAGCTTCTGGGGCTTTGGTGTCTCATTTGAGTCCTAGGCAGTCATGGTGCCCTTCTTAGAGATTCTCTAATGGGCCAAAATGGTTGGCTCTTAGTTAAGACTAGTTGTCAGGACCAGGTGTGTAGCATGTGTCGTATCTATAGCAGGCACTCAGGAAGCACCCATCGACTGATACTAGTATTTGGCCTTCTCTTAGAGTCTGGGCATTGCCAGTTATTTCAGCAGGAATTGCTCCCCTTGAATGCTGCGGCCCAGCCTCTGAATGCTGTGGCTGAATAGTTATAGTTTTGCTAGGCCTGGTGACTTTCAGCAAAAGAGATCCAAAAGTGTATTTCTGTCTAGCTTTAATAAGTCTCTGGCTTCAAGAATTTCCATTCAGACTGGGCACGGTAGCTCACGCTTGTAATTCCAGCACCTTGGGAGGCTGAGGTAGGTGGATCATTTGAGGTCAGGAGTTCGAGACCAGCCAGGCTGACATAGCGAAAACCCATCTCTACTGAAAATACAAAAATTAGCCAGGCATGGTGGCAGGCGCCTGTAATCCTAGCTACTTGGGAGACTTAGGCAGGAGAATCTCTTGAACCCAGGAGGCAGAGGTTACAGTGAGCTGAGATCACACCACTGTATTAACAGCCTAGGTGACAAGAGCAAATCTCCATCTCAAAAAAAAAAAAGAAAAGAAAAGAAACAAAGAAAAGAAAAAAGAATTTCAGTTAAAAAAAAACTTTAAAAACTACAGAGAGTTTTTACCACATGTCCTATGTCTTTCTGGCAAGTTTTTTTTATCAGGTAAAATTATCTTTCTGGCAAATTTTAGGAAAATCTGGTGTCACCGAATGCCTCTTGACATCCGGTGAGCCTTATTTCTCAAACTCTTGCCCTGCAGTGATCCACCCACCTTGGCTTCCCAAAGTTCTGGGATTATAGGCATGAGCCACCATGCCTGGCCACCGAGTCGTTTTATTTATTTCTTTTCTTTTTTTTTGAGACAGATTCTCACTTTGTCTCCCAGGTTAGAGTACACTGGCGCGATCTCTGCTCACTGCAACCTCCGCCTCCTGGGTTCAAGCAATTCTCTGCCTCACCCTCCCGAGCAGCTGGTACTACAGGCGTGCACCACCACGACCTGCTAATTTTTGTATTTTTAGTAGAGACAGGGTTTCACCAAGTTGGCCAGGCTGCTCTCAAACTCCTGACCTCAAGTGATCCACCTGCCTCGGCCTCCCTAAGTGCTGGGATTACAGGCATGAGTCACCATGCCTGGCTGCGAGTCTCATTTCTAACGATTCTGGGGTGTTAGGATGGAATAGGGTGCATTGTGTCTATCAAGTCCATTAAATCCTCCAGAGAAACTAAAATGAAAACAGATGGTTAGGCCTGAAAAGGAAACAGAGAGAGAATCATCAGCTCCTCTTGTTTTCTGCAACTACGTTTCAGATGAAGTCCAGAGACCTGTACAAACAGATTCAATTAATTGTCAGTGGAAGGACAGAACTAGCAGCCACTTATTCAGATGACTTGATTTTTGTCCTTTTGATCCAGAGCAGACACTAGGGGTGAATCTGGTAACATGAACCACAGAGTTAGTTTTGTGGGTTCTGAAACCTCAATCTTGTGGGGAAAGTCAGGTAGATATTCTGAAAGTGCAGATGCCGTTGCCTTCTGGATTCACACCTGTGGATGCTGTCTGCCTGTGGAAGGGGTGCTTCTGCATGGCAGTGGCCTAAACACAGGGATGAGATAGGACAATGCACTGTCTGGCATTTTATTTAAGGAACCAGAAAGCAAACTCATGGGCCATCATCTTAAACATCACTAAATCTGTGATACCAACACTTCGATAAAATCCCATCAAATTATCCGACATTGATCTTTCTAAATATTTGTTAACTGCTGTGTTCCTTTGAACCCACTAAACACTTAGACTTTTCATTGTTTATTGGAAATTTCAATATTTGAGACACAGTCATCTGGTCCTTAAAAACCAAGCTGTGAAAATCAAAGTCACGGTTGTTAAGAATTTGGAATGTTTTTGCAAAGGTTGCCATTGATTCCAGTGACCTCTTGGTGGCCTGTACTTCCATGCTCTTTGCAATGCATTTTCTGAATGTCCGTCCCACACGTGAATAGTCACAGAGGTCTCCCATGAATTTTCTGGTCAGACTTGTGAGATTAAAATAAGATAATGGATCTGAGAATGTACTTTTAAAAAACCTGATAGAGCTAAGTGCTTAGGGAAAGGTTTTAATTTTTGACAACTTAAGTCCTGCGTTCTTTACTTCCCCAAGTGTAACATTTCTTAGGATATTTTGTTGCATTCTGGGATTTTTCTGGAAATTATATTCACTTAGGAGCCTAACAAGCTAAGTGCTGACATAGCACACTTCCTAATAGAGCCAATCGTTTGTTGATTGTTTCCAATTAGCAGCTCCTCTGGGACCCTCTTTAGAATTTGATTTGCTCCCTGGAGAGTCAATGATTTTTCACAAGAACTCCCAGAGAGAAGGCAGAGAGAAAGAAATCCTCACTAATGGTTTCAAAATTATTGAGAATCAAGGCTCCTTTTAAGGTCAAAACACTTAATAGTTGTATTTTTAGCAATCATTGAAGAAAGGGACAATGCTATTATGAATTCTGTAACATTTTCAAATACATCTGAATTTTACAAATTTACTTTAACAGAAGGCCTACTCTCACTTCAAAAATAGTGCACAACCTATTTGATGAATTTTACCACATTTTCTCATTTTACAAAACTTTAACATTGGTACTGTTGGTGTGTTGTTGAGAATTGATGATATCTTAGTCATTGTGCCAATGTTATAATGTCAGTGTTTATTTTCTAGTAGTACGTAAATAACGGTGGACTTTACAATCAATGGTATCCTAAATTTGATGAAATACACCTTGGGCAGAAAGTTTAGTGTTTACTCAGCCCACAGGCCATACGTGGTAGTCTGATTTCCAGGCTCCCCAGAATCATTCTACTTTGCCCCAGGGATCTTCTCTGCCCCTAGACTGGGAAATTGCTTTGATGTATCCTGTTGTTTATATTCACCAAGTTGTTCCTGGGTATAAAATGTAACAAAGTATATTATATAGTCCTGCTCTCAGTGGGGATGTGTGCATCTGGTGGATTTCTCACTCGTTGTTGCTGGGGAGACTTTGCAACTTCAGGTTTGGTTTTGTAAACACCAAGCATGGTGCCCAAGTCCCAAGAAACACCTCCACAGTTTCTCCCAATTCCAGCAAAGACAGAGCTAGTGTTTAGACGGATCAATGGCCAGAATGTCCTTACGGAACTCACTGTGAACCCAGCACAGCATTCCAAAAATTGTTAAACCAGGTAATAAACTGAATTCAAGAATTTACCATTTATTAAAGCATTTGGAGAATAGAATAATACACTGTGAGATCCCACTTAGAGGGTTCGGGAAATTTCAGAGGAGGCAGTGGAAGATCATTTAAACCAAGATAAGCATAAGAGAGTTTCAGCCAGAGGCTGAAGGATGGAGTTCAAGCCCACCTGAAAAAAATTCTGCCTGCATCCCGTTAATTAGATGTGACCCACAATTTTAAAAACACTGATTTATTGAACATCCTCCATCTTCTGGGTCCTTTTTGTTTACGATCTCACATTCATGACCCTATTGTCCCATTTTACAGTGGTTACATCCCTCTCCCAGGTTGCAGGGCTGATAAATTACCCAGCATCTGGTCCAAGGCAGAGTCTGTGATTGTCACCACCCCAGACAGCCCCCGAGGAGGACAGGTAAGTAAACAGTAAGTAAACAAGAAGGGAGGCATTTCCAGAGGGAGAAAGAAAAGCAAAGTCTCATGTGCACCTCCTCACGTTGGTTTCTAATATGTTGCCTTGGGCGAGTGAGTTAACCCTTCTGAGCCTCAGTTTCCTCACTGGTAAAACAGAGACACAATTGCTTGTCTTGCTTTATTCATCCACACAGTAAACCTGATAATGAAAATGAAGCACAGTATAAGGCAATGGTAGGCATTAACCAAATATAATCATCTCTTACTGTCATTGTATACTTGCTGTGGTTAGTCCTTGAGTGGTTTTAAAGAAAGCAAGCTGGAAATTCTGGAAGATGTCACCCAACTCCCCCTTCCAATACACCCTCGTATCTCCACACATCCCTTCTCGTCTCTGCAACCATTTCCAGATACGATTCTAAGCCAATGAGTCCTGAGAAAACTCCACCAAGAAAGACTGTAAGTGCCCCTCAGGTGGTCTTTTCTGTTGGAATTGGTTTCCATTTGTTTTCTAATGGTCGTTTCGCTGCCAGGGTCCAGATATGAAAACTAACGCTTCAGATAGAGATGAGAAAAAAAGATTTTTGTAGTTAGAGCTCCAAGCCCTCATTTCTCATCCCAGTGGATGGGTATAAACTCCAGAACTGGCCCCCACACTTGTGGGCCATCCATACTACTCCTGTGGGGAGGACAAAAAGGGAAGCATCAACCAAGGGAACAGAGCACTCCAGGCCTGAACTTGTGCGCCCTGAGTTGTGACATCACCACACACTCTGCTGATCAGCCATAACGCTGGTGCTTAAAAAAGGCCCTGAAGCAACTAAGGAGGAACTGACATGCTTGCCCCTGGGAATCGGGGCTAATGCATTTAGGCCAAATGAGGTTTTAGGATCTAGCTGTTGTCTATTTATTTTTAAAAATAACAGAAACACTATTCACAATAGCTAAGATATGGAATCAACCTAAATATTAAATATCCATCCACAGATGAATGAAGAAAACATGGTATATATACACACTGGAATACTATTCAGCCATAAAAAGAGTGAAATCCTGTCTTTTGCAGCAACATGAAGGATCCTGGAGACCACTAGGCTAAGCGAAATAAGCAAGGCATAGACAGACACATCCTGCATGTTCTCACTTAAATGTGGAAACTGAAAATTGAGCTCATAGATGTAAAGAGAAAACCAGACTTACGAAGTTTGGCAAGGACCCTTCCCCACCCCACTTCACAGGTGTAGGGGACATTGTTCCTGAAGGAGATCTGGGTTTCCTGTCACCTAGTGGATGACAATATTGGCTGCCCATTAGAATCATGGGGAGGGGAGAGCTTCTGGAAAACCCACGTGTCAGCTCCTACCCTCATCAGTCCCTAAAGAAAATAATAATTTTTTTAAAAAACAAATCTACAGTGTCAGGTCTTTAAAAAAAACAGCAACAACAGTCTGTCAACACCCATGTTCACAGAAGGATTACTCACAATACCCAAAAGATGAAAGCAACTCAAGTGTTTATCAATCAATGGATGAATGGATGTACAAAATGTGGTTACCTCCACACAGTGGAATATTATGCCGCCTCGAAAAGGAAAGAAGTTCTCACATGTTAAAATACGGATGAGCCTTGAGAACATTAGGCTAAGTGATATAAGCCAGTCACAAAAGAACAAATACTGTATGATCCCACTTACTTGAGGTACCTAGAGTAGTCAAATTCAATTCTGGGTGTTCCCAGAGCTTCTAAAAATGTTCAGAAGAACCAGAGACGTGGCATTTGTGTGTTTGAGTACAAACTGTGTGTGTATGAGTGTGTAAGGGAGTGTGTGAGTGCGTACCTTCTACAGAGAATAAAAGGGTGGGTGCTAGACATAGCAGGAGGGGAAATGAGGAGTTGTTGTCTAATGGTTACAGAGTTTTGATTTTGCAAGATGAAAAAGTTCTAGAAATGAATGGTGGTGCTGGTTGCATAACAATGTGAATGCACTTTATGTCACTGAACTGTATGTTTAAAATGGTTAAGATAATAAACTGTATATGTACTTTAACACACAACAAAAAAGATGATGATCCTTGTGCAGGCCTGTCCCTTTCTGTTTTTCTGTTTTCCCAGCTGCTCCAACAACATCAACATTTACATGGAAGGATATCTGATCATTCCAAAGAATAAGGATTAGAACCCAGGGATTCAGATAAGAATTTTAATACAAATTATAAAACTCCATTTAGCTTACTTATGGTTATATGCATAAGAAACTGAAAGGAATTATGACAATATCAAAACTATTTAATGGGTTTAAAGAGAAATTTACTCCTTTTTTTGTTAATAAAATTATAATTTAAATGCTTACATAATTTAAACGTGTAAAAATACAAATTATTTGGATAATACAGGGAAAGTGCCCTGACTCGCCATCGGTATCCAAAACAATATTGAAACAAAGCTGAGCCACAGCTTCCTGCAGTCAAACTGGCATTTACTCGAGTTGTGTTTTTCAAGACCACTCGAGGTAGAAGAGCCAGGGACCCACTCAAAAAATTCTTTCGTCTACATCATTGTGGGCAGCACATGAGAACACCTGGGAAGAATGGAAGGGTGCAGAGAGGTGACCCGTTTGCATAAAATAAACTTCAGCTGACAAAATACAGGTAATCAAACAGGAAAATGCAAATTGCTCATTAACTTCTGAGTCAGTGAACCTGGCCATGAAGGTTCAACCGACCAAGGAGAATCTATCTGCAGCTCCCCAGGTGGCCTCAGAACCACCATAGCAGTCACCGTCTTCCTCATGGAGGACACAGGAGGGAGAAAGTGGCAGAAACCTTTTGATCTAAACTCCTTCGCGCGTGGGTGGGCACACTAGGGCAGATGGGCCCACGCGGGCCTCCAAGAGGAGGGTGTTCCCAGAGCTGGGGGCAACAACACTTTCTAAAAATGTTCAGAAGAACCAGAGACATGGCATTCGTGTGTTTGAGTGCAAATTGTGTGTGTATGCGTGTGTAAGGGAGTGTGTGAGTGCATAGGTGAGAACGTGTGTAAGGGCCTATATGTAAAGAAATGTGCTTACAAATGTCTATGTGAGTGTGGGGGTGTGTATGAGGCAGTGTGAGACTGTGTGTGCATGTGTGATAGTTTATGTGGGAGTGTGTGTCAGTCTCTGAGGTGAGCATGCATGTGCAGTGCTGATGAGTGTGTGTGCGTGTGAGTGTGCATGAGTGAGAGCATGTATATGCTTGAGCATCTCCGTGTCTCGAACACATGTTTATACTTGTCTGTGTTTTTAGATTTGTATGCAAGTGTGTGTGAATGTATGTCTATGAATGTGTGTGAATTTGTGTGTATATCTGTGTGAGTGCACATGTTGTATACATACGTGTGTGTGCATATCGGTGTGCATCTATGTGCGTGTGAGTGCATGTATGAATGTATATATATCAGTGTTTGAAAATGTATGTATGTGTAAATCTGTGTGTATATCTATCTGTGTGTGAATGTGGACGTGTGAATTTGTGTGTGTGTCTATATGTGTGAATCTGTATGCATATCTCCATGTGTCTGCACGTGTGCACGTGTGCATGTGCGACTGTGTATATCTCTGTGCTTGCACATGTATATACATTTACATGAATTTGTGTGTATATCTGTATGTGAGCATGTGCATGTGTGCAGATGTGTATATATCTGTGGTGTATGTTTGTGAGTGTGTGCCTGAGTGCATTTGTGTGCATGTGTGTATATCTGTGTGTAAGCATAGGCGTGTGGGTGGATTTGTGTATCTATGTGTGTATGGGTGTGTGTGGATGTGTGTCTGTGTGCATGTGTGTATATCTGTGTGTGAGCATGGGAGTGTGTGGATTTGGTGTGTGTGGATGTGTGGCTGTGTGTATATCTGTGCATGAGCATGTGCTTGTGTGTGGATTTGTGTATCCGTGCGTGTATGGGTGTGTGTGGATGTGTATCTGTGTGCATGTGTGTGTATCTGTGTGTGAGCATGTGCGTGTGTGTAGGTTTGTATACATCTGTGCGGGTACAGGTGTGTGTGGCTATGTGTGTCATGTCCATGTGTGTGCATGTGTGCATATCTGTGTGTGAGGCTGATCTGTATGACCATGTGCACGTGCGTATCCACACCAGGCTGTCTCTCAGGCTCCCCAGCAGCGAGGAGAATGTGAGTCTGCCGCTGCTTCTGAGACTGTGTGTCTCATTCATCATAGATGCATGCAAGACCCTTTTGTCCCCCTTTCTTTCCAATTTGAAAGTGACTCTCGAAGTGTAACGGGGTTTGTTTAAAGACTGTCCCTCTCCTTAGGTGAGCCCTGTTTGTCCATGTGAACAGCAGGCCGTGGACAAGATGTACAGCCCTTGGCTTTAAAATAGCTGTGCACATTTTTCTCCGACCGCGAGACACAATTCTAGCCCTGTGGCCTCTCAGATTGATTCTCAGGTAAACACCCTGTGACAGGCCGCAAGCTCGAGACCAACTGGCATGGTCACAGCTGTGCCACATCATGGTGCACCCCGACACCAGGCCTGCACAAGAATGTTTGCCATCACCCCAGGCTGTAGGCAGCAAATATTTTCCATAGCTCACCAAAGAGAAAGGTTTCATAGAGAGTTTCTCCTAGATCAGTTATGCTGGAGTCTGTAGGGACCTTGTTCCAGAATTTATGAGCCACGTGTATGAATTCTCTTGAAAACATTAAATGGAATTCTTAGTGCTAGATCTTACTTAATCTGACACTATAAAATTCTTAAAGCTTGTAAAACTCCTACAATCCTAAAAACGTAGCAGTTCGTTGCAGGGAAAGATGAGGCTTTCGGGCTGGCAAACAAAGTTGGAGGGGCATTCAGGCCCCAGCAGCTGTTTATAGACCAGTGACTCATATGCGGCAGAGGGGTGGCCTTTTCCCAGCGTCTCTTGGGCAGTAAAATCTTAGCAGCCAGGCTGTTTCCATGAGGGGTGGAGATCAGGCTGCAGGCTCAGGCTGCCCTGGTGGAGGTTAGGCTCAGGACTGCGGAGGCCCCTGCTCCACCCCTGCACGGTGAGTCATTTGGGTCCCTCTTCGCATGTGGGGTTCAGGGTGGGACTCACCAGAAAACCTCAATGGGAGAAACAAAACACCCTCCTGGACTTCCAGTTCCTGGTTCCAACCCAACTTGTGAAAGAATCTGGGAAGGTAAATGGCAGGAGAAGGGACCTACCCTTCATCCTTGAACTTGGCACAGCCAGAGCCTCGGTACTGGCATCAGCCAGTTCAGCTCTTGGCAGGGGGAGCCGCTTCAGCTCCAGGGAAATGAATTTTCTGTCAGAGCAAAACATATTAAAATGAAGTGAAGTTCCTGAATGTTGAACTGAGCGGTGAAAACTCCAATATACGGCGCATTTGGAGAATGGGGAGGAGTCGGTCTCACAGAGCAGGAGGTGTAAGCCCAGCTTGGGAGCCGAGGGAACCGAAACAGCCCCTCCCCAGCCCGGTGCCATCCATCTGGAGGAGATCAGAGGGAAGGACTTTGAAATAGAGTTCCTGGGGGTCTAGTTCCTCCTTCTAAAGGAATATGGGCTCCAGGAAGAAAGCCTGGACTCTTCTATCAGGCAAACTTGGGTTCCCTTCCTCCTCGTGCCTGTATGCTTTGGGAATCGCAGTCAGAATCTCTGCATATGAGTCCCCTCCACGTACAAGAGGAGGAGGAGGGTTTGAGCGCTTGTTCCATGGATGTCACGAGGAGCAGAGCAAGGGAGGCCGTGGAGCCCCAGCACTGCAACAGGCCCTGAGGGAAAGTCGATGGCATCGGCTCTCCCACTGAATTCCACAAAGCTGGGCATCTGTGCTGTTTCCTCTGCCCTTTTCTCCTGACAAGAGATGCTAAAATAAAGCAGGAGGCAATGCACTCATTCACTCAAACATGGTCCTTCACTCCTGCTGTGTGCAGCATGATGCCAGGTGGTGAAAATGAAACAAAAAAGAAGGCATTTCCAGACCCCGTGGATGAAAAGAGGAGGATGGTCGTTCTTTCTGTGTTGCAGAGAGGCCAATATGGCTTGGGGACCGGGAAGTGGGAGCAGTTTCCCCAAACTCTAGAGAGCTGCACCTCACTCGTCTCCTGTTGAGATTCCTAGGCGGGGTTAGGGGCTGCATTTTTCAGAGACAGCTGCATTCTTACCTCTCTTGTTCCACACACTGCCCTTTCAATGCAACGCCACTTCTTCATGAGAGGTGGGGCCTGTATTTCCTCCCTCTACACCTGGGCACACCTGTGTAACTATCCTGATGGATAGAACGTGCAGAAGTGATGATGCATGGCTCCTGACGTTAGATCATAAAAGGTGATGTTTCCACTTGGCCGGCTGTCCCTTGAGACCCCCACCTTGGGAGCCCAGAGCCTTCAGGGAAGAAGCCTCCCTACCTTAAGGCTGCCATGCTGAGAGGCCACCTGGAGACAGACACGGCCGGGGTGCCCCCAGTGTTCCAGCTCCTCTCCGTGTGAATCTCCCCAGTGCTGGTCCTAGCCATGTGAAGGAGGAACAGATGACTCCAGACCAGCCTTGCATCTTCCATGTGAGGCCGCAACATTGCAGAGTGGAGACCAGCCAACTCCATTGTGCTCTGTCTAAGCCAACTTACAGGCTCTGTAAGTTTAATAGACATCATGTTTTAAGCCATTGATTTTGGATGTAGGTGATTGCATGACCAGAGTAAGTGGAGCAGGTAGTGGAATAAGACATTCTCCAAGGGATATATTTGCATGTGGGGCTTAGCAGTGGAGATGGCAAACAGAGGTAGAAGTTTGTTCTTTTGAATTGTTAAAATGGCAATACTGCCCAAAGCATTGTACAGACTCAATGCTATTTCTATCAAACTACCAATGACGCTCTTCACAGAATTAGGAAAAGCTATATCCCAAAGTCCATATGGAGTCAAAAAAACTGAATAGCTAAAACAATCCTAAGAAAAAGAACAAAGCTAGAGGCATCACATTATCTGACTTCAAACTATACTACAAGGCCATAATAACCAAAAGAGCATGACTGTAGTACAAAAATAGACACATCAACCAATGGAACAGAATAGAGAGCCCAGAAATAAAGCCACACACCTACAACTATCTGATCTTTGACAAAGCTAACAAAAACAAGCAATGGTGAAGGGATTTCTTATTTAACAGATGGTGGTGGAATAACTGGCTAGCTATATGCAGAAGATTGAAACAGGACCCCTTCCTTACACCATATACAAAAATCAACTCAAGATAGATTAAAGACTTAAATTTAAGACCTAAAACTAAAAAGAAACCCTTGAAGAAAACCAAGGAAATGCCATTCTAGACATAGACCCTAGCAAAGATTGTATGAGAAAGATTTTATGATAAAGATGCCAAAAGCAGTTGCAACAAAGACAAAAAATTAACAAATGCAAACTAATTAAACTAAAGAGTTTCTGCACAGCAAAATAAACTATTAACGATGTAAGTAGACAACACACAGAATGGGAGAAAACATTTGCAAACTATGCATCTGACAAAGGTCTAATATCCAGCATCTGTAAAGAACAAATTAACAAGCAAAAAAAAAACACAAACAACACCATTAAAAAGTGGGCAAAGGATGTGAACAGACAGGTTTCTTCTTTTTAAAAGAAGTCATACATACAACCAACAAGCCTATGAAAAAATGCTCAACACCACTAATCATTAGAGAAATGCAAGTCAAAACCACAATGAGATAGCTTCTCACACCAGTTAGAATGACTATTGTTAAAAATTTTTTAAATAAAAGATGCTGGTGAGGTTGTGGAGAAAAGGGAATGCTTATACACTATTGGTGGGAATGAAAATTAGTTCAGCCACTGTGGGAAGCAGTTTGTTGACTTCTCAAAGAACATAAAATTGAACTATCACTCTACCTAGCCATCTCATTACTGGGTATCCACTCAAAGGAACATAAATTGTTCTACCATAAAGACATATGCATGTATATGTTCATCACAGCACTATTCCCAATAGACAAGACATGGAATCAACCTAGAGTCCCATCAGTGCTAGCTTGGATTTTTAGAAAATGTGGCACATATACACCATGGAATAGTATGCAACCATAAAAAAAGGAGATAGCGTCCTTTGCAGCAACATGGATGGAGCTAGAGACCATTATCCTAAATGAACTAATGCAAGAACAGAAAACCAAACACCACATGTACTCTCTTATAAGTGGGAACTAAACATTGAGTAAACATGGGCTCAAAGAAGGGAACAATAGACACTGAGGCCTACTTAGGAGTGGGAGAGAAGGGTGAGGATCTAAAAACCGTGTATCCAGCACTGTGCTTATTACCTGAGTAACAAAAGGATATGTACAGCAAACCTCCACAACATACAATTTATATAACAAACCTGCATCTGTACCTCTAAAACTCAAATAAAAGTTAAAAAGAAAAAAGATGTTTCTACTTTTGGGTTAAACATTGTTTTACAAAAGCAAATTTTATGGACCTCTCATTTCCTGGTTGTGATGTTGATCTGAAGAAGAAAAAGCATAACCTAACACTATAGTGATCCCAAAGACATGGAACAAAACATTGGGTCCATGGAATGTTGATAGCTCTTATCAAAAGGTGGGGGAATATCCACAGGAGAGAGACAGTAAAAGGACATTGTGTGGTCAAACTTGAGAAATACTGAATGTAGCAGAGTTGAGAGTGTGCACCCACATCCCCAAAGCACCTATCTGTCCACTACATGCTGGCCGCCTCCCATTGCAGAGCCCAAAAACTCACTGCCTGAGGGCTTTGTCTCAGTGTGCTCAAGTCAGGCTGGAGCAGCCTGGGGTGAATGCTGTGGGAACCTCCCTCAGTGGATGATGGATTGAAGGGTAGGTTACCACTCTGCCTTTCTCAGCACTGTGATGTCTCCACCATCTCTCAGAAGTCCCCAGCCGGACAGAGTTCCTCAGCAGTAACCTGCTTAACCATATGTGTTCTACTGGCTTCTGGACCCTGTGTCTCACTTCCCTACTCCCTAGCAGTGCTTCCCAGCATCACCTCCCAAACAACTACTTACAAGTACAACCTTATTTCTGGGTCTGCACTGGGGAAACCCAGACTCAGATACTATGTTAGTTTTTCTGCACAATTCTTCAGAGATAAAGCTCAATGAGGCTCTCTAAGGTGGATGCTGAGAACACGACGTTTCAGAAACATATCTGACTGTATCGTTAGTCCACTTTTTATTGGGATTGTTTGTTTTTTTGTTGCTGTTGTTACTGATATGTCTGAGTTCGTTGTAGATTCTGGATATCACTCTCCTGTCAGATGTATAATGTGAAGATTTTCTCCGACTCTGTGGGTTGTCTGTTTACTTTGCTGACTGCTCCTTTTGCCGTGCAAAAGCTCTTTAGTTTAATTAAGTCCCAACTATTTATCTTTGTTTTTGTTGCATTTGCTTTTGGGTCCTTGGTCATGAAATCCTTGCCTAAGCCAATGTCTAGGAGGGTTTTTCCAAAGTCATCTTCTAAAATTTTTATAGTTTCCTGTCTTAGATTTAAGCCCTTAATTCATCTTGAGTTGATTTTTGCATAAGGTGAGAGATGAAGATCCAGTTTCATTCTCTTACATGTGGCTAGCCAATTATCCCAGCACCATTTTTTGAAAAGGGTGCCCTTTCCTCACTTTATGTTTTTGTTTGCTTTGTTGAAGATCAGTCTATTTGCAATTGCAGAATCATGGAACCAACCCAAAAGCCCATCAATCAATGAGTGAATAAAGAAACTGAGGTATATGTATATGCAATGGGATACTTCTCAGCTCAATGAAGCTCACCGTGAAAAAGAACATAAGTGACCTGGAAAACTAGAAAGAATATTATTCTAAGTTAAGTAACTCAGGAATGGAAAACCAAACATCATATGTTCTCACTGATACGTGGGAGCTAAGTTATGAGGCATAAGAATGATACAGTGGAATTTGGGGACTTGGGGAAAAGGATGGGAAGTGGGCAAGGGATAAAAGACTACAAATAAGGTGCAGTGTATACTCCTTGGGTGATGGGTGCACCAAAATCTCACAAATCACCGCTAAAGAACTGTCTCATGTAATCAAACACCACCTGTTCCCTAACAACTTATAGAAAAAAAAAAAAAAGGATGAGTTAAAAAAAAGAAACATATCTGACTGTGAAATGATTATTTTGTTGTGTGTGTTTGTGTGTGTGTGTGTGTGTGTTTCACTGAAACATCTCACAGTGTTCTTGCTTCTTAATACCAGCTTGGAGAAATGTTGCCTTAAAAAGTATTTGTAAATGGAATTTTATGGACCAAATGTTCCATGCAAAATAAGTGATTTATTAAGTAGCAATGTCCCAACTGTTTTGTGATCTTTGAAACAGGCGACATTTTCAAATCAGACTTGAAATTATGTCTGGCCACCCACACATCAGGAGATGAGATTGGGATTATAAATATGTGATCTGAGCGCCCTGAACGAACTTAAATGTCCTAGCCTGTGCTAAGAGTAAGCCTCATGTAAAAGAATGACAGCATTGTCTCTGAAAAGGGGAGATATTTGGTCTCTGGAACACCCAAATGGTCTGGACTAAAACTAAAGAATTTTGACCCAGTAATATTATCCTCGTCCTCAATTCTCAAATTTGAGTATGCACTGCCCTCCAGGCCCACACAGTTTGTAAGCGGTAGATCAAGCCAAGGGCCCATACTCTTAACCACCTCAGTAATGAAACTCTCTAATGAAACTTCAAAGACCACTGGAACCCATGAGGAGCTGCTTTGATTGTCTCTGTCTTCCACACATTCTCCTTTGCAAAAAGGAAAGTTTTAAAGTGTTTGGGGGTCAGGCTTGGTGATTCACTCCTGTAATCTCAGCATTTTGGGAGCCCAAAGCTGGATGATTGCTTGAGCCCAGGAATTCAAGACCAGCCTGGGAAACATTGGAAGACTGTATATTTTAGAAAAAAGAGAAAAGTTTGGCAGCATTGATCTAAATCTTCAGCAGCAAAAGAAAGGGGAAAATCTGAGAAACAGTATAAGTTTCATAATTTAACCAGGCTCATTGTTAAGTAGATCATATCTTTCTAATATAGCTATATCTAAGATGTAATTGTTCTGTTGCCTGTACTCCAGGGAAAGAGGGTTTGTGTGTGAGCAAAGCCAAAACCTGGTTCTTTAGTAGATTAATAAAACTGATAAATTCCTAGGAATAGTGACCAAAAGTAAAGAAGAGAATAAACAAATTCAATGTCAAAACAACAAAGAAAGATGTGACTACAGACATTTAAAAGACAATCAGCTATTATAAACAACTTTTACTCATATGTTTGACAATTTAGATGAAATGGGCAGATTTATTGAGAAATGTTAACTTTTAAAAGCTGATACAAGAAGAAATTAACAATTTGAAGAGTGCTTTATCTTTTAAAAAATATTGTATTCATTTTTAGAAACCCATCTATATAAAAAACTCCAGATCCACACTGTTTCGCAAGTGTATTCTTCCAAATTTTAAAGAAGAAATAATACGATCCTATGGAAAATTTTTCAGAGAAAAGTATACTTAATGTTACTTAGTTTCAAACTAACGTTAATATTTAAACTCTTGCTGCTATCTTCCTTCTATACCTCCACGGAATCAGAAATCATTTTGCCATGGCCACACAGCTTGATGTTCTTCCATTATCCCTCCTTGACCTACCCTCTGCAGCCCTGAATGGATGTACTGCCTTTTGCTTATTGATTCTGCCCCCTTCCTCAATTCCACGCATCCATCCCTGTTTCAGTCCTTGTCACACCCTTGTTTCAGCTCCTGGTTGAAACTGGGTTAAGTTTATGACCACTTCACTAACAAGGGCAATGAAAATGAAAAGAAAGGGAAAAAAATACCATCCTGATTTATCCTTCCTAATTAATCAAATTTCAAAGGAAAAAAAATTTTTCCCATAATGACTCAAAGATATGCATAATTTTAAGTGGTTGCTAAAATAGTGTAGATACGATTTTATAAAATGCTGTTTCATTTAACAAAGGCTGTACATGTTCTTCTGTGTTGCTTAGTAATTGTCATAATTATTTTATCTGTGAGAATATAATTCCAGTTTTTGCCTTTCAGGTATAGTATCTCAAAAGCTCTCACTGTTTCCTGAACACTGTTTCCTATTTTGTTATGTTTTGGGTAAGAGTCTTCTTCATTCTCCAGCCTTATTTTTTTCTTTCTTTAAATTATTCACAATATAAATTTACAAAACATATTAACATACATGATTTGGCTTGGCTGTGCCCCCACCCAGATCTCATCTTGAATTCCCACTTGTTGTGGGAGGGACCCAGTAGGAGGTGATTGAATCATGGGGGCAGGTCTTTCCTGTGTTGTTCTTGTGATAGTGAGTAAGTCTCACAAGATCTAATGGTTATTATAAAGGGGAATTTTCCTGCACAAGCTCTCTTCTCTTGTCTGCTGCCATGTGAGACGTGCCTTTTTCACCTTCCACCATGATTGTGAGACTTTCCTAGCCACATAGAACCGTGATTTCTCCATTAAACTTCTTTCCTTTGTAAATTGCCCAGTCTCAGGTATGTCTTCATCAGCAGCATGAAAACAGACTAATACAGTACACAAAAGTGTACTTTTCTGATTTTTTCCTACAGAAAAATACACAAATATAGATATATTTATTGCACCTTTTTACAGTTACCCCAAAATCCACTGGCAACAAGAGGAATGCCCACTAATATGAAATTGTTTAAATGAATTTAAATAACACAAACGTCCTCAATTTTGTATGATAGTCTAGCAGCAGTTCACAATTTAGCCTCACCACAGATGGCTAAATATATAGTATATTCCACACAGTACAATGTTCTTAAAAAGAATAAAGTCTATCACAAAATGTCAAAATGAAAAGAGTTCCATTGCTTATTTTAAGTTTGAAGAAAACAAGGTACGATTAGTTTATCAAAAGAGTCTCATTTTAATCTGGGAGAGTTGCCAATAAGCAGTTCTTTGTTTTACACATTATAAATGTCTGCAGCTTTGCTTTTACAACTAGAATATGTAATATCTACAATCAGGAAATACATACAGAAAAGGGTACTTAAAATGTACAGGTAGAATTATAATAAAGACACCACAATTCCACCATATTCTAGGTATAAATGTCAAAATTAATAGTCATTTCCAAGAAGCAAAGTCATTTGTAATCCTGAGTCATAACCAGGAATCATTTCTGAAAGTCTGGATGCATTCAATGATTCAATAAATATTTATTGAGCTAATGCTGTGGGCCAGGCACTGAAACAAGATCTCTCATCTCATGAGTTGACATTCTACTCTGTGAAAACAGACAACAAACATGGATACAAATAAGTAAGTAAAGTGATTGCAAACCTTATATTAGAGATGAATGCTCAGAGTGAAATACACATGGTGATAAGATACTGAAAAAGGGAGGAATGCATTGGACAGCTGGAGAAGTCTACAAGGACAGCCGGTGAGCCGACACCTGGAGGGTGGGAATGAGCCAAGTGAAGACCCAGTCAGGGGCATTCTAGGCAGTAGGCATCAAAGGTGAAAGCCTTCATGAGGGGTATGGTGCTTCTGGCATTTATGCAACACCAAGAAGGCAGTATTACAAGATAAATATATACTTTGTGATTTCTAGGACATACCAACTTCCCAAACCAATGTTTCTGGGAAAGACAAAAGAGTTATCAAAAGCCATGAGAGCAGGAAGGTTGAAGTATGGGCTCAAGACCTACACATAACACAAATGTCCTAGGTTTTGTTTTCTAATCTAGCAGCAGTCACAATTTAACTTCACCACAGATGGTCTTTTCTATTGATCAAAATATCACTGAACTAATATTCATCTTTCTAGAGTAATTTATAGGTGCACTTCCTCATCATATTCCAACCTCTGGGATTTAACTATGAAAACTTGAGACTGCCATTCACTCATTTGCTAAGTATTTACTATACATCTATTGTGTAGCAGACACTTTTCGGGCTGCTCCTGACACAGAAAAGAACTAAAATGATCCAGCAGCTGTAAGGACAGGCACTCTTGTTGGAGAAGCTGATAAGAGGGCAAACTACATAGTGTACCAAATGGCAGTAAATGCTTCCACGAAAAGCAGAGTAGGGAAAGGAGACAGGGAAACTGAAAGCGGGAGTACTTAATAATAAAAGGAATGAGCAGGGGAAGCTTCACTGATCAGTGGCATTTGAGTAAAGACCCAAAAAAGAATAGAAAATGTGCCATATGAATATATAGGGCAAGACTGTCTCAGTCAGAGGGAATAGCAAGTGCACACACCTTAAGGCAGGAACATGCCTGGTATATCTAGGAACAGTGAAGAGTCCATCGTGTCTAAAGATGGGTGAACTAGGGGTCATAGTGGGTGAGGCAAGATGGGGTGGACATACAGATCTTGTAAGGCCTTGTAAGCTTTTTAAAGGCACCAGTTTATAGTCTAAGGTTGGAAGACACCAGAGGGCTTTGAGGAGAATGCTAATGTATGATTACATTCTTACATATAATGAATGTATACACATTCATACACATATATTCCTTTTTTTTCAATGAGTGCAGTATGTCAGTAAAAGGCAGTGTTTGTGGTGTGTGTGTGTGTGTAAAACAAACTGTTTAATACATTGGTTAAAAAGAAAAATGCCCGAAAGGCTATGAAACCAGGATTCCTCTGAAGACTAAGATAGTAAAGGTCTGGGGGGAAACAGAGTTTACTCTTTATAAACACATTTTATGTCATTTGAAAGATACTCTTAGAATCTACTATTTTGTGGTTTATTAAAAGGTGTTTAAAGAGCCAACGGAAAGCAAGTTAGTCATCATAAATATTCCCCCAAATGGTCTCTGAAAGATAATTAGAATATGAGTGTTCCTGTTTGCATTTTAATTATGTAAGCAAACAATTTTTCATTTAGATAAATCACCAGACCTCCATCTTAAGTGCTAAATTAATAGACACTTATCCATGGTTACTCAGAATGAAATGTAGGAATAAGAAATATATCAACCAAGTACTTTTTAATTTTTTTTTAAATGCATAAAAAGCAACAAGATTAGAGCATTTTAGGGCAAAAGAACGTCAACAACACCTCTAATTTCACCAAATTGATAAAATTGGTTTAGGTTGTTAATTATATTTTTAAAAATCCTTGATATAATTTAAAAGATCTGAGCAATTGAAGATCAAATAACCAGCACAGACCACGTGGCAGAACCAGTACTGTCAGCTTGATCCACTCTAAAAGCTCAGCTTCCCATTGCATCAAGATGGCAGTCAACACCCATCCTCCCACTCTCTGAATGTTTCTTCCCTGCTAACGGTGCATTGCCTCTCACTTCATTCTCCTCACTCACCAGGAACTCCCAATATATTCTTTTTCCCACCGCTCATACTCCTACTAGCCACAAAAAGATGTTCACTCTGATTTGTCTATTGGCAGCACATTGGCAGGTTTTAATGTTTATGCAAATAACTCTGCAAGCCCAGCGCTACCAGAGTCTCATGCTGGGTGGAATAACTTATTCAGAACACTGACTGTCAACTCATCTCAAGAGGCAATAGGCTCCACAGTATTAGGTGACTTTCTTACCAGAGCCTAAAGTATCCATTTATAGTTGTTATATAACCACAAATATCAGAAAATGTTTTGTTGTCATTTCTTTCTATTGACTTGCTTATTTATTCTTTCCATTTATAAGATAAATACTAGCACTTACAGACAATTTATGGCCCAAAGTGCTATCCGTATTTCACAGTATTCCTATAAATTGCCAGCCATTCATATGATGGGCATTATTACTATCCGTTTTCCTTTGAAGATGAGAAACTTCCAATTACTTAAAAAAATTTCACATATTTCTTTTCCTGAATGATTTGGGTTTTCTGCGTGGTGAGTGTGCACACTAACTATATGGTTTCTTCTCCCCTAAGCTTCATTGATCCTGAGTGACCTCCACCAATGGGCTGTTTGGCTCTGCTTCACCCATTGCTACAATTAGCCTCCTCACTAATGAAAAATCTTTGGATAAAAGATAATTGTCTGGTAACATACTTCTTAAAAAACATGTTATAGAGTGATATCAGCAGGAATGGCAAATTAAGAAGCATAGAAAATTTTTTCCTCAAAATAAGAAGAACACTGGCAAAAATGGTCAGAATCAACATTTTCAGGACCGTGAAAATTAACTAAATGCTTGCATCAATTTGAGGAAAATGTATTCAAGAAAAGTAGCTGAATCTTAATAAAAATAGTAAGTTATAAGGCATTTTACCTTGTCTTATTCCCATCCCCTTCTTTCCAACTCTGCAGTAGCCTTGAAAATCAATAATTCCACACTCACAGCGAAAACCTGCAATCTGCCAGGCACTGGAGGAAGTGGAATGGGTGAAAGCCTGCTGTAACACTTCATTCACAGAAAATTCTCTTTATTTGATCTGTCTGGCAGCTTCCTGGTAAAGCATAATCACAGATTTATCATTGTTCTACCTTTCCCATAGATCCACCAGTGCAAAGAGCCTTTTCCTTGAGGGCATTTGTCAAAAACAATCAGTGGCAAGTGTTAAAAATACTGCAACTGCATGAGGGAATGAGAAGAGAAGAGCTGGGGCAAACAACAAGGTAACAAAAAAGCCAAGTCATGAGTTGCTTCTAGGGGACTTTGAAAAGCTTACATATATCTGGAATCTAGAAGGCCATGTACAGCTTGGGGCTGAACACCCACACTGGGAAAACCAAAAGGCCATGAGACATTATGTTCAGATTACCTCGAGGCTCTGCACAACTAGGAAATGAAGGCTAAGGCACCTGCATGTACCAATACACACACAGAATTCTTCACCAAGGGCTGGGAAACTTCCTGGTTCCAGATGTTTAATACTGGACTCATTACACAAACACTTAAAGTCAGATATTTGAAAGGTATTCAAAGAACTAAAGAAAACATTGTGTAATGAACTAAACAAAAAACATTGTGTAATGAACTAAACAAAAGTATAACAATGATGTCTCATGAAAAAGAAAATATTAATAAAGAGATGGAAATATTTGTAAGTGTCAAATAAAAACTCTGGAGTAAAAAAGTAACTAAAATTAAAAATTTTAACCTGGCAGAAGAAGAAAAATCAACAAATTTGAAGATAGGTCAGTTGAGATTAGCCAGTTAGAGGAACAGAAGAAAAAAGAATAAAGAAAAATGAACAGAACCTCAAAAATCTGTGGGACACTATGAGGCATACCAAATACTCATAATGAAAGTCCCAGAAGATGAAGAAGGAAAGAAAGGTTTTTAAAAAGACGTTTCTAAAAAATGACGAAAATTTTTCAAAATTTAATGAAAAATATTAATCTACATTACCAAGAAACTCAATGAACACCAAATATAATAATCTCAGAGAGATCCATACCTAGACACATCATAATCAATCTCTCAAAATCCAAAGACAGAGAGACTTTTGGAAGCACAGCAAGAGAAGCTACTCATCATACACAAAGGATTTTCATGAGATTATGCACAGATTTCCTCTCCTAAACTATGGAGGCTGGAAGAGAATGTAATGACATATTCAAGGTGCTGAAAGAAGGCCAGGCACAGTGGCTCATATCTGTAATCCCAGCACTTTGGGAGGCTGAGGTGGGTGGATCAGTTGAGGTCAGGCATTTGAGACCAGCCCGGACAACATGGTGAAACCCTGTCTCTAGTGAAAATACAAAAATTAGCCGGGCATGGTGGCACACACCAGTAATCCTAAATACTCGGAAGACCAAGTGGTCTGAATCTGGGAGGCAGAGGTTGCTGTGAGCCGAGATTGTGCCACTGCATTCCAGCCTGGGCAACAAAGTTATACTGTCAAAAAAAAAAAAAAAAGACAAAAAACAAAGTGCTGAAAGAAAGAAATTGTCAACCAAGAATTCTATTTCTAGGAAAACTACGTTTACAGAAGTTAAGGTTAAGACATTTTTAGATAAACAATTTGCTTCTAGTCCTACAAGAAATACTAAAGAGAATTCTTACAGCTATAATAAAAAGACATTAGGCAGTAACTCAAATCTGGGTGAATAAACAAAATACAAAATAACTACATAGGCAAATATAAAAAGTAGTTGAGGTGTATGTCTTTTCTGTAACACCTTCAATTCCTATCTTATTTAAAAGGCAACTACATGAAATAATAATTTGAAATCTATGTTGAGGGATATGTACAATGTATAAAGATGTAATTTGTATGACAGTGATAGCATAAAGGAGAGGGAATGGGCTATATAAGAGCAAAATGTTTGTGTACTATGGAAGTTAAGTTGATATTAATTTGGACACGATTGTTATAAATTAAGATATTAATTGCAATCCCCAGGGAAACCACTAAGAAAATAACTCAAAATAATATAGTAAAAGAAATAAAAACGGTACACTGAAAATATTTATTTAACACACACACACAAATATTTATTTGAAAAACAGGAAAACAAAAAAGACATGAGACATATAGAAAACAAAAAGTAAAATGGCAGACATAAACCCAGCTATAGCAATTATAGCATTAAATGTGACTGAATTAACAACCAATCAAAAGTCAGAGGTTGAAAAAATGAATTAGGAAATGATCCAACAAAATGCTGTCTAACTGAAACTGTAGATTGAAACTGTAGGTTGAAAGACACACAAGGCCGGGCGCGGTGGCTCAAGCCTGTAATCCCAGCACTTTGGGAGGCCGAGACGGGCGGATCACGAGGTCAGGAGATCGAGACCATCCTGGCAAATCTGGTGAAACCCTGTCTCTACTAAAAAATACAAAAAACTAGCCTGGCGAGGTGGCGGGCGCCTGTAGTCCCAGCTACTCGGAGGCTGAGGCAGGAGAATGGCGTAAACCCAGGAGGCAGAGCTTGCAGTGAGCTGAGAACCGGCCACTGCACTCCAGCCCGGGCGACAGAGCGAGACTCCGTCTCAAAAAAAAAAAAAAAAGAAAGACACACAAGCTGAAAGTAAAAGAATGGAAAGAGATATAACCATAAGAGAATAAGAATGTCAATACTAATATCAAGTGAAATAGACCTTTAGACAAAAATTGTTAGTAAAAATACATAAACAGATTTTATAATTATAAAGGCTCATTCAAGAGGATCTGTCAATTTTAAACACAGATCCACCTAACAATAAAACCCCAAACTGGAAGAATTGAAGAAAAATGGACAATTCAAAAATAAAACCTTAAGACTTCAATATTCCATTTCAATAGTGATATAACAACTAGGCAAAAGATTCATAGAGAAATAGAAAATTTGAACATTATAAACCATATAGGTTTAATAGATGTGCCTATATATATAGAACACTCTACTATACAACAACAGAATACACTACAAAAATATTATGAGCTAATAAATGAGTCAACAAGGTTACAAGATAAAAAATTAACATAGAAAAATAAATTGCATTTCCACTCACTGCAATAAACAATATGAAAATGAAAATTTTTAAAAATTTTGTTTATAACAGCATCAAAAATAAATATATGGATATAAATTTAACAAAGAAGCACAAGAATTGTACACCAAACATTAAAAAACAGCAAGAACTATAGCACAAACAAAGTTGCTGTGATATACGATGCTGTTTTCTTTATTTGCCTTTTTTGTCATCTATTGGTTTATTAAACAGAGGTGATACAACTAATTTTGAGTTTAGAGTTTGTTCCAACTCAATGGCTTAGAGTATCACTTTGATAAAAATCAGCATCAAAAGCATTCCTAATTTTCAAATACTATGTATGGCCTTTTCCATTGAAAAATGCTGAATTTTGTTTGTTTTGTAAATCACACTAGGTAATGCAGTGCTGTTTGAATACTGTTTCTTAATGACTCATTTTAGCCCCTATTTTCAGGGGTAGTGAGATAATGTAGTTTCACCAATTTTTTTTCTATTATTTGCTGTCAGATTACAGAGCATTATAATATTCTACTGTTGTCATATGTGCAGGTTTATGTCCCACGTAAGGAGACTTAGGGGGAGAGTGACAGAATGCCTGAAGCACCTAATTCTGAGCTTTTGAGGTAGTCAACCAGTTTGTGATAGAATGATAATGGAATTTTCCTCAACTGTTATCAGCTGTCATGATGTACTATCCCTTCCTCCTTTACTTAATTAAAATGGTAGGCTGACTTCTTTTTACCTACAATCTTCTTAATAATTTTTGATGATAATGACTCCTCATTTCTCTTTGCACAAAGACCTCATTCTTTAAAGAAAACTTGTGATTTTGCCGTTTTTCTAATAGGGACCAATATACTTGTGTATCAGCACAGTTCTTGTTTTACATTGACTTTATAAATTCCATTGATTTGGGTTATAATATTATAGTTTTATGATTTTTACTACTTAGGTAGGTCATTTGATTATCATCTGTGACAGAATAATGTGAAGTTCAGTAATTATTAAACTCTGAATTGAAATGGCTTTCAAGGAACTCATGCATTTAACTTAAAGATAGGAGCACAGTTGCTTTCATCCAGTGTATTTGTTTATGGAAAGCAAAACGCAAAGGCAGGCTGAGAAAGAATAAATATTTAAATATTGTTAAATGCTCTGTATTACTGTAATTTTAGAATTTACCCATTTACAGGCTCCAAAAATAAATTTTTAAATAAAATATATTAGTTGACATAAATAAAAAATTGTGCTGTGACAACTAGACAGTCACATGCAAAAGAATGAAGTTGGATTCTTACCTCATACCACATATAAAAATTAACTAAAATTGAATAAAATGCCTAATTAGAAGAACTAAATGTGTAAAATTGTTAGAAGAATACATAGGTGTCAATCTTCATGACCTTGGATTGGGTAATAATTTCTTAAATGCAACACCTAAAGCAGAAGCAACAAAATAAAACAAAATAGATAAATAGATGGATCTTATCAAAGTTAAAAATTTCTGTGCTGCAAAGGACACTATCAAGAAACTGAAAAGATAACCACAGATGGGAGAAAATTTCTGCAAAGTATATATTTGATAAAGGACTCGCATCTACAGAACACTTACAAATCAATAATTTAAAAATGCAGTTTAAAAACTGAAAAAATATTTGAAATTTTTTTCAAAGATATACCAATGTCCTGTAAGCACATGGAAAAATTGCAAACTATGTCTACACAAATGCCTGTACGTGAATGTCTATAGCAACATTATCCATAGCACAGAACCACAGAAAAAAAAAAAACAAATTCTATCAGCTGAGAAATAGGTAAACAAAATGTGGTTAATCCAGACAATAAAATTACTATTCAGCAGTAAAATTGGAATCAAGTACTGACACATGTTAATAGATGGATATACCTTTTAAAAGTTATACTAAGCAACTAAGAAGCTAGACACAAAAGCCATAGGTTGTATGATTCCATTTATATGAAATGTTCAGAATAGGCAACCAGATTACTATTACTGGTTTCTGGGCCCTAGCAGGGCAGCAGAATAAGGAACGATTGCTAATGGGTAAGGGGTTTCTTTTGGTGATGATGACAATGTTTCAGAATTAGATCATTGTGACGGTCCCACAATTTGTGAATATACTAAAAACCACTGAATTTTACATTTTAAAAGGGTAAACTTTATGGTGTGTGAATTACATCTCAACAAAGATCCTGAATGTTCTTGATATAGCTGCCTTTTCATATCATTCTGCTACCATATCATTTTAAAATCAAACAATTTGGTGTGAACCTCCATTTATGTCACCACTCAAAGCTCAAATTCAAAGGCAGGAAGAAAACCATGCCCATGATTTGCCTTGCACCATTAGGATAGTTTCTGGGACACTGAGCTCCTCAGCTTGCTTCCTAAATAGCACTAAACTTTTAAAAAACAATTTCCCCTTCTACAACACTGTCATGGGCTCTTGTTCTGGGTAAGTTCACAGTGTCTATTAATTGTCTTGAGGCTTAAGAGCAATCCATCCTCATTTGACAGGTGAGGAAGTAAGTCTTACTCATTTTAGAATCATAGAACTTTAGGGCTAGTGTGATTTGGGAGAACATACAGCTCTTTATCTTATTTTATAGATGACAAGATGGGCATTTGGAGAAGTTGAAGGCCACACGAGAAATTGTGTGCCCCTTAATGAATCAGGGTAGAATTCTCCTTTCTGCTGCAACTCACCAGGTCCTGCTGCATTTTCCTCCACTCTTCTCTGGTTCATTCTATTTCAGCCCTAATGGTCTCCTTGCTGGTCCTTGAACATGCCAAACAAGTGCTCACTTCAGGGTCTTTGCACATGCTGTTCCCTCTGCCTGGGGTACTTTCTGCCAAGATATATTCACATCATCTGGATCCTGCCTGGATCTCACCCCTCAGAAAGATCTGAATCTAAAATTCCTCCCCCTAGCTTTTTTCCCTTCATCCCTTTAGCCTGCTTCATTCTTTGTCTTGGAGGGCACCTGAGACCACACCCTTGCTTGGCTCCTTCCCTGTTCTCAGCCAGCTTCACTTCCTGCCAAACGCTGCTCTCCGGAGAGCCCTTCCCCAGTCAATCCCAGGCAGCAGAATGTCTATCTCTATCTCAGACACTGCTCCTGGGGCCAACTGAAGACCGTGTGAGGGAGGGAGGCAGAGGTTCACTGAACAGTGCTGCCCACAAGTGCTCTCTGGATATAGACTAACCTATTAAGAGGAAATGTTTGTGAAATAGTCAATGAAACTATTAAGAAACAACAAGCAAGCACTTAAAAATGAAATCAGAGCCTGATCGGATCACTTTGGTAATTATATGATCTTTGGTTTTTAATGCCAAATGTCTGTTTCCGGAGATGCGTTCAGCCCTCTGCTAATCATGTTTACCTAACTAAATGTGCGAGGCGATGGTATCAAAGCCGAGGAGATCACGTGAGCTAGAGCAAACAGTCAACAGATGCATGCTATTTATTTTGTTTTTTAGTCTTTTCATATTTTTTCATAAACCAAGCAGTCATTTTGCTTATAGGTTATTCCAAATTAATCTTCACTGAAGCATGTTTCCTAAACTGATGACAATATAGTCTGCAAGGCAAGGTACACTTATTACAGGCAAGTATCTAAACTATGTCATATCCTTTGATAGCAGTGCACACCGACATCTACTATGACTTGCTTAGTACACTACACTATAGCATGGCAAACATGTTATCACCACCTTCTGAAATCTCTCTGGAGATAAAATTGTTGCTTTCAAAGTCACACATGGTTATAGGTAAAATAGTCTCTGTTTTATTGTTCTCTCTTTTCAAAAGCCTAAAAATAATATCTGAAATATAACACGGTATATATACTCAACAATTGAAACAAGTAATTTAATGAAAACTTTCAAAGGGAACGTTCTTAAGTGAAAGAGTTGATTTTTCAACTAAAGGTTTCTTCATATTCAGAATTTCAGATCCATGCCTGGATCCATCATTCAAACTTCCAAAGACCTGCCAACCTAACCATCACGGGTGCACTGTGTGATGGACTAAGCTAACGCAACTGCCAGAGCCCACCACTATTTTTGTGGGAACTCAGCTTTAAGTGTAACAATGATCACGACAAAGTGAAAATGTGAAAATCAAAGTAAAACGCAACTCCTATTCTTAAAAATACATTTGCACAGTAGTTTGGAAATACATGCATATTTTTCCATCCAAGGCATGTTCTCTAAAATAGTTGTCCCTCAGTGTACTCCAAGGGGAAAACAATTATCTGGACCCTTGTGTCTGGAGACAATTGAGGCCCATAATCCCCTTCAAAATACATAAGCACATTCCCGATTCTGAGCAGTCATGGTATAGGAAGGAGGCCCTTTTACTCTTATTTGACACCAAGATTCCCAAGCTTTCTCAACCATAGAACCCTTTTTTTTAAGTAGTGAGTATTTAAATATCGCTTTATTTATTTATTTATTTATTGAGACAGAGTCTCACTTTGTTGCCCAAGCTGGAGTGCAGTGGCATGATCTCAGTTCACTGCAACCTCCATCTCCCTGGTTCAAGTGATACTCCTGCCTCAGCCTCCCAAGTAGCTGGGATAATAGGCGCTCGCCACCATGCCCAGCTAATTTTTGTATTTTTAGTAGAGATGAGGTTTCACTATGTTGACCAGGCTAGTCTTGAACTCCTGACCTCATGACCCACTCACCTCAGCCTCCTAAAATGCTGGGATTACAGGCGTGAGCCACCATGCCTGGTCAAGTATTTAAATATCTCAAGGGATAAGTGTTTTAAATCATACTTTTGTATTTGTGATCATAGAACTTTTTAAGATTCTCCCTTGATACATTTAAACAGAAATTGGATGAGTTGTACACCATTAATGTGCAGACTGCAATGCTGCATCCATTTTTAAAACTGGACACTTTTCCACTTTTGTTTCCTTTAGAGGAATAAACCATCAAGCTTTACAAAAGGAGAATGTTAAACATTATCACTTAACCCTCTGTAAATAATTTTAAATTGAAACTCTAAAACTCTGATCAAAGCTGGAATTATTTCACACACTTGCAGTGCAGGCGGTTCAAATACACTTTTTGGCCTTTTTCACGTTAAATAAAGAAAAAGAAAAAAGTTTTCTTCAAGAATTGTTCAGTGACTAGAGGAAAATAAAACAATGGAAACTCAAAATCATAAATGTGAATATTTAGGTGCCAAGCATATTTGATTTTTTTCTCTGCTTAATGTTTTTCTAAACCTATGTCAAAAAAAAAAGCATATGATTATGTTGATAAAAATATACTACATATACAAAAAGAAATGATCTGAAGTGATATTTGGTATGTAGACCTCCCAAAGAAGTAGTTTTTCAACTGCATGTATTACCTAAATCAAAAATGAAAAATGTTCAGTAGAGTTGTGGGCCTCATAGAAAGTTCTTATAGTTGAAACTCCCTTTGGCTCTCTTGTATCTGAGTTATCCAGGGAGCTGAGAACACACGCCACATCAAGCAAGCCTCAAACTTCTGTGGCTCCAGTATTTAAACCTCATTTTTTCGCTTTTAGTTTTAATCCCCTCTGATAAAGACACTTCCAGACAAAATAAAGAAATTGAAGAGGTACGTAGCATAAATTTTATTATGACTAAAAATCAAGCAAGTTTTACAAAAAAGTGAGCAATATTTGAAGAATCACAAACTCATTATTTTCTGCCATTTCATTTATTAAACTGATGTTTCCTTTATTAAACCGATGTCTCCTTTGTACTATCCGGCAGAACCTACTACGAATCTTGGTTGAATAGTTTATAGTAAGATTAATAATGTGTATAAAATTACAAGGTTTATGGTGGGTTGAAAATAAATGTTCAAGAATAAGTAAATATTCAAGAATGTGTAGTCACACGAGAAGTAAAACAGCCAGGTGAATTGCCGAACCTTTCAAGATGTCAAAGCATTTTGCCTGGCTTCGTTTTCTCTCCAGCAACAGCCATTCACCCCCAAAGCTGGGAGAGGGAACCAAGCAAACACCACCACCAGGAGTGGCAGGTGGCAGGGCCCAGCTGGCCTTTCTGCAGTGTGTGTATCCACACTCAGCCCCTGCCAAATGTGCCTGCTCTGTGTTTAATCATGTCGTGCCAACACTGATTCCAGCGTGCAGAAGTGTAGGACAACAAATAATTGCGATGAGGATTTGTTGGGGGGAAAAGGCAGAAAGACACGGGGCTGTCTTCCGAAGGATTGTATCTTAAAGGAGGCCCTGGATTCACATGCAAAACCTGACTCCAAACGTTGACTTCAGCTTTTCTTTGATATATTTACACATACATACACATGCACTTAAATGCACAGATGCCCAGGACTAGAGTGTGTGTCTCACATTTGTGAGAAAGAAAATCCCAGAACAGGCTACCTTTCAGCTTCAGTCTCTATAAGCAACTCAGCCTGTTAAAGCAACCAGTTCAGATCACTGAATAATGCTGTTTTGTTATTTTCTTTGACATGATGATGACAAGATTGGGACAAATGCTAACTTATTAGTTTAGTCATTTATATGACATGTTTAATTGTGTGTGATGCATCAAACTACTGTGAAAAGGATAAAAGGAATAATTTTCTCATGGTCAGGGACAAAAACTTGAATTGACCATCATAATATTTAGCCCAGTTGGCTCTTAAATTACTGTCTGCTAACTATAAGCTCATCAGTCCTAGAAATCAAAAGCCACATACACACACATAGGCACCTGCATATATATAAAATAAACATCTCTGTGTGTGTGTGTGTGTGTGTGTCTGTGTTTGTGTGTGTGTGTATGTGTGTGTTTATCTTGTGGAGAGCTCTAAATTGTCTGTGAAGGAGAAGGAACTACTTCCTGTCTAGCGCCATTAACAACTGCATTAGCATAGAAATGCATTGGGTGACACATTTTATAAATGCATAAGAAGCAGGAGACTGATGGTGTTTAGAAGGTTAAGGGACAGGAAAATCTGATCAGTTCTGAAAGTGAAATCAATAAGGAGCTCATGCCATCCACACAGTGCATTCTTAGATGCTTCATGCAATGAAACAGTCTGGAAAAAAACCAGGAGAAACCAGCAGAGGCAGCCCCGCTACCTCATCCAGGACAACCCATGGAGCACCTGGATACACCCTGTTCCCTTCCTGAGGGTCTCCAGACTAATGGACAGAGAGCCCCACACCACATTATTAATCATTATAGTTACACCACCTACCTATCTTGTCCCGTCCCTGAACCAATGCAAAGGTTTATCCCTATGAAGGCTCTTCTGCTCAAATTAAAACCCATTTCTCTGGGCTCCTTTTCACTTGAATGCACACAAGAACTCTGTCTCCTCTGCAGAGCCTGAGGATGCCATCAAATGCAGCCTTTGGTCGTTGACCTGACTGAGCGGGGCCTCCATATCTGTCTCTGCCCAGCCCTAGCAGACTCAGCTACCACAGGACATAACTGCTGAGCTCCCTCCAAAGGGAGGCTGGAGCGTTTTTGTTCCTGTCTGAAATTCCCTGATTTCTTTATTATTCCCTGTGAGAACAAAGACAGTTAGGTTTCTAACAGCTCAACGGGAAATCTGCCTTAATGAAATTTTTAAATTATGTATAAAAGTTTCTCTCTTCTCTAATCACTCTCCTTTCTTTGTTTTTTTCTCCAGCAAACCTAATTAAGGGAGAATTATTTGGTCTGGTATAATGCCATGTAACTATAAAATAATAAATAGAATTTTCTGTCCCTTTTTCTTCCCAAATCATTTTTATCAAGAAGAGTCCCTATAACTTGGTAGGGCAGCATTACAGAAGTTGAGGAAATAGTTCTGATTTCAATAGGTCAAATGGGTTTCAGGTCATAAAAATCTCCCAGGCCCAGCCCCTGCAATTTTTGAGGAGTCATTTAAACGTGTGCGCAACACACCACACTTCTGCTTGATCCAGATCATTAAATCCTCTGAAAATGTTTTTCATGAATTAAGAATAGCCATTAGGTGGCGAATCTAATTAGCAAAGACTCAGCTCTGGAGTTCTTCAAATAGCTGAGTAAATATTACCGAGTGTAATTGTGGTAATTCCCTATCATGCCTGCTCATACATCGTTGGTACTATGGAGCTAGCTTCACAGACTAGGAAGATGCTGTGCAAAACGAAGAGCATCTCTTCTTTCCATACCATTTTCTGATGCCAGGCCACTGGGGGAGCCCCGCCTCCTCCATCACAAATCTCCACTCAGTTCCTCATAAAAGGTACATGCACTTGTTGAAAATCTCAGATTTCCAGAAATTACTCTGCATTTCTTTGAAGTTTTATATTCCTCCAAAAGAGATCTGAGGCACTGTGTCAATGACTTTCCTATTTGTGTTTTATCAGAAACATCTGAAAAGAGATGCAACAACCCTTCTGCTCCCCAACCGCATTGTGACTTTGTGGGCACAGTAAAACTGCAGTTCTCCTCAAGGTCACGTCTTAATTTGAAAGGAAATTCTACATTCTACTTGTTCAGTTGAATCTATAACAACTTCAGATTTTTGAATTTTAAAATTCACTGAAATTTTAGAGTCAGTTTATTCCCCAGGGGTTGTTCTTTCCACTCACCCAATCATTTTGCCTCCACAATACTGGGCAATGGGACAAGGAGCAAGCAGGAGACAAGCCAGGGGAGTCCCACAGTGCTAATGAGGAGCAGCACAGTGCTAATACTTTGCACCAACCTCCACCCCCAGGCAGTGGCCCCTACACATTCTCTGTCATTGCTTTGCTGGAAAACAAGGCTGAGATGCCTGAACCTTCAGCTAGCTGCCGTAGTTCCCAGGGGTCTATTAGTAGTGGGTGCTGGAAAAGATGCTTCACCTCCTTTCTCTCTGCCCTCTGTCAGCAAAGCCACCCCATGTTTCCAGCAAAGCAACTGGCATCATCTTCGCGCCCAGCTTCTCCTCTCTCTAAGGCATAGGAACGTGACCCCAATGTGGGCTGCAGGCAGTCAGACTCCAACATTTAGATGGAGGACCGAAGGGCCAAGATTAGCCAAAATCTCATGAAAAGAAATAGCAAGGCCAAGATGGACGCTCGAGGGCTTGCTTTACCAGCTATCGAGACTTTATTGTTATGCAGACTAATAAATCAAAATTCCAAATATTGCCACATGTATTAGAACCAGGAGCTTCACCGGCAAAGAGCAGGAGAAATGGATGTCCCAGATCAAGAAGAGAGTGAATTCTCCCTTCCACCACCATTTTGTTCTGTTCTCGCCCTGGAGGGATTGGACAATGCCTGCCAACACTGGGAAGGGCCATCTTCTTGACTCAGTTTACCAATTGAAATGAGCATCTCTTCTGCAAACAGCCTTCAATACTCCCAGAAATATCTTACCAGCTATCCAGGCATCCTTTATCCCAACTAAGTTGACATATAAAATTAACCTTCACACTACAGGAATAGAAAAATAAATGACTAGGTCTAATGGAGCCAAGACATTGGCCACGCATATAAGGAAACCTGGTGTGTGAAACAAGAGCCAGTGAGATGATACTCAAAATGCTAGCAGCAAATGCTAACCTAAGTGCCTCAGTAGCCCATGGAAGTCTCAGGACTTTCCTCACAGTAAGTCATTGAATCTTCACAGAAAGCCTATGAACTGGTATGGAAGGCAGCCTGTAAGGAGGCTCCCATGGGTTCCCATCTCCTGGCGTTCACACTCTGAATAACTCTCACTCCTTGAATGGGAGCTGGACTTATTAGGAAGAGAATATAACCTCTAAGAAATAGAGAATAGTAGAAGAAATGGAATGTGGAATGTGCCTCTTTCTTCCCTACTTCAAAAAAATTTTTTTTTATTTTTTAATTTTTTTTTAGATAGGGTCTGGAGTTTTTCTTTCTGAGGCAAAAAATTCCAACTCCAGTTCAAGGATGTTTCTAACACTGATCCATGATAGAATGTTTTGTTGTTGTTTTGTTGTTTGTTTTTTGAGACAAAGTCTTATTGTCAGGCTGGAGTGCAGTGGCATGATCATGGCTCACTGCAGTCTCAACCACCCAGGCTCAAGTGATCCTCTTGCCTCAGCCTCCTGAGTAGGTGAGACCACAGGAGTGTGCCATCATGCCCGGTTAATTTTTTAAAAACTTTTTTGTAAAGAAGGGATCTGACTGTGTTGTCAAGGCCGATGTCAAACTTCTGGACTCAAGTAATCCACCGGTCTTGGCCTCCAAAATGCTGGGATTACAGGTCCAGTCCTGGGATATGACTTTCAAGATGAGGATGTAAAAGGGCTATGGATGACACCTGAGATGCCTCTTTCACTCTCTTGTTCACGCGCTTTGAGGAAAGCCAGCTGCTATGTTGTGACCTGCCCTACAGAGAGGCCTGCATAGCAAAGAACTAAGGGAGACTTCTGGCCAACAGCTAGTGAGAAACTGAGGCTTTTAGCCTGATTGCCCATAAGAACAAAATCCTGCCAACAACTACATGAGTAAGCTAAGAAGAGGATCCTCCCCAGGTGACTCTTCGGATGACACTGCAGCCCCATCAGGACCTTGCTTTGCAGCCTTGTGAGATATCTTCAGCCGGAGACAGCCAAATCCCTGACTCACAAAATCTGTGAGATAATACATATTGTTTTAAGCTGCAAGGTTTGGGGGTATTTGTTACGTGGCACTGGAAAACAAATACAGACAGTTCCTGTTATCACCTTCATTTTACAGATAATGAAGGTCAAAGACCACAGGACCACTCAATAAATGGGTTGGGAAAACTGTGTATGCATTTAGGCCAAATAAATTGTTCCCTACCACATACCACTTGTAAATTATAGTTGAATTAAATACCTGAATGAAAATAATACACCTTTTAAATTCTTGGTAAGAAGCTATAGAAAGAGATATAAACACAGACTATGGGATTACTGAAACTGATAAAAAATATATAAATTATTAAAATAAAGGTTTGATGAATTAGAGTACATTAAAGTTCAGTACGTCTCTGTATTTCAAAAGACAACAAAAGTAAACCTTCCAACTGAGAGAAGATACTTGCAGCATATTTAACAGACAAAAGGAGAGCATTCAGAATATGTAAATTAATAAGATAAAACACAACTCAATAAAAAAGGAAGCCAAAGACATGAACAGACTTTTCTCAAAAGAAATAGAAAAAGAAAAACCAATAAGCATACAAAAGAAAAATGCTTTAATTAATAATATGGTCAAGCACTGTGGCTCATGCCTGCAATTCCAGCATTTTAGGAGGCCAAGGCAGGAGGATTGCTTGAGGCCAGGAGTTCGAGACCAGTCTGGTCAACATAAGAGACCTCATCTCCACAAAAAATTTAAAAATTAACCAGGTGTGGTGGCTCACACCTATAGTCCTTGTTACTCAGGAGCCTGAAGCAGGAGGATCACTTGAGCCCAGAGATGGAGGCTGCAGCGAGCTGAGCTATGATCATGCCACTTCATTCTAGCCTGAGCAAAAGAGCAAGACCCTGTCTCTAATAATAATAATAATAATACTAAGGAAGAGGAGGAAGATAAAGTTAAAACCACAATAAAATCAGATGTATACCCAACAGATAGGTAAATATTTAAAGATCTGAGATTTCCAAGTCTTGGCAGTGAGGAGGAGCAGGGGCTCTCTCACGTTCTGCTTATGAGAATGTAAACTGATAGTATTCCTCTATCTGGATATTGGTTGGCTAGTTCTCAGACGGTAAAACTGTTGAAGATGTTCATACTCTTCATCCCAGCAAATTCTCTCCTACTTAAGTACCCTGGAGAAACTCATGGAATAATGTTTTCAGTAGCAATCATCATCATAACAACAAAAAACAGAAACCCAAATGTCCATGACATAGAGAAATAAATAAATTAAGGTATGTAATACTAAACAGCTATGAAAATAAAACACAGATAGACACATCAATGTAGATGAATTTGAGAAATACTGCATTGTGTTAGTCACTTACGGAAGAATATATATGGTGTGATTTCATCTAGATAAAGTCAAAAACAGCATCAAACTAAGCGATAAATGAATGACATTTCTGTGGCACCTTGGGTTGGGAGGGTGCAGTGGGGATCTCTAAAGTAGGATTATGTTCTGTGTCTTAAATCTGCATGTTAAATAGGACTTTATTATCATTCTTTTAAGCATATATTGACATGACACACATCCTTTTGTACATATGACATATCTGATTAAGAACAGTAAACCAAAAAGGAAAATGGAAGCCTTTTTTCTGTTGGACTTAATCTGAAAAGTACCTGGATAGCATCTTAGTATCCTAGTCAAATTGAGAAGGGAAAGACATGAGGAGGTGCAGCAGAGACAGGGAAGTAAGGAGGGAGGGCAGGGGACAGGAGAGAGACAAAGACCGAGGAAGGTAGACCGTGTTCTGGAGACTTCATTTCAGCTGCTGATTCAAGCCATGCCTAAAGCCAGTTCTACCTTCCTGGAAGTTTCAGTCACATGAGCCATTAACTTCCCTCATCTGCTTGAACTAAAATATGATGAGAATTTTAGTCACACACACACACACACACACACAGATCCCTAATTGATCTAGAAGCTCATTTCTTTCTCTCTTTTTCTTTTTCTTTCTTTCTTGTTTTTTAGGGATAAGGTCTCTCTCTGTAACCCAGGCTGGAGTGCAGTGACTCCATCATAGCTCACTGTAGCCCTGAATATTTGGGTTCAAGCAATCCTCCTGCCTCAGCCTCCAGTGTAGCTGGGACTACAGGTGTGCAACACCATGCCCAGTTAATTTAAAACTTATTTGTAGAGATGGGGGGTCTCACTATGTTGACTAGGCTGGTCTTGACCTCCTGGTCTCAAATGATCCTCCTGCCTGCACCTCCAAAAGTGCTGAGATTACAGGTGTGAGCCACCGCACCTGGCCCATTTTTCCGGGCACAGATTCAGTGCCATAAAACTGTGCCATTTGCTTGATGGAGGCAGAGATACATAAGACGTGTAGCATGTGGGGAGCATACAGTCTGCGAGATGGAAATCCCTATAGTGCACGTGCAAAATGTGTGCAGAGGCTATCATGAAGTGGAATTACTGGTCCATTGTGAAAAAGATGGCTATTGCCCAGAGTAATCTATTTGTCCCTTCCTCCACAGTAAGGGATCTGAACTGGTCACGTGGGTGCCCGACTGTGTTACATCTCCCAGACTCCCTTGCAGTTAGACGCAGCCATGTGACCACACGTTCTGAGTGGAATGTGAGTGGAGGTGAAGTGCATGCCTTCAGGAGCAGTCCTTAGGACAATGACTTGCGCCTCTCCACTGTCTCCCTCTCCCAGTGTCTGAAACCTGACCACAGCAGCCATCGAGCCTTGGCTGTGGGGCTGTTGATGATGTCCTTGTGCCTAGCAGAGGAACAACCTGGAAAGAACCCTGGACTCCTGCCACCTAGACGAGTCACACAGGAACTGTGACGTGAAAGAGAAATGCACTGCAGGTTAGCGCTTATGGTTAGCTAAGCCACTATAACAAACACTGCCATGAAACCCTAAGGTGGACCTTTTAGTTGGATGCTCTGCCCTGATCTCTCTTCAGTAAAAGTTTTGTTGCCTAGCTGCTGGATGTGCTGGCCGCAGGCAGTCTATAGCTGCTGAGCCCTTCAGGGGTACCTTGCTTCCAGAAAGCTGCCTCATCCAATGTCAGGGCCATTCCTAGGGAGACTCACATCCCAGGACTGATGGTGGTAGGCATCCTTGATCTGACAATGGCCTGACTTGGCCACCTTGATCTGAGCAATTCAAAAGGTTGTTCTGGCCCCAGCAGTTCCCATGCTGCTGAGCTGGCAGCTGCTTCCTGTGCCTACTCCTGCTTCCTTCCCCTCCCCTCCACACAGCATTGGTCCTGAAGGTGATCCTTAATAAACACCAGTCTTCATAAACTCTGCCTCACGTCTCTTTCCTGAAGAAGCCAACCTGCAACCCATAGAAAGTACTCAATACAAATGCCTGTCAAATGAATAAACAAAGAAATGCATAAATGAAGTGAGCCTGGGATTTTCGTCATGCCAAAGAGAGAGCTGAATATAAAAGAGTAAAATCACAACTCAGGGTGGCTGAGTACTTATTTCTAACAGTAGGAAATACTCTCAGATCTTCAGTGTTTTAGATCTCTGTAGAAGCTTGTGTAGGATGAATAAAAGTTGAAGTTATTAATACTCCACATTAAGTCCCAAATATCCCAAACTGGAGAAGCTAGGTTAATGTTAATGAACATCAAAAACTATTTGCATGTTGGCTTTATTTGGGGAAAACTATTTCCAGGAACTACTTTTTTTCTTGCCGTGTTCTGGTGCCAAAGGTAGAGGGGAATTCTTAGGTGGCCAAGCTCTCATGAGATCAGCTGAGGTTCTTGTACTGGACGGCCCCAGCCTGGAGCTCGTGGCTGTCTCTCCAACCTCCATGGAGCCTCCTATACTCCAGGCTTTCAAATCTGGAGGCACAGAGCTGGAGCACCACCATCCTGGATTAGCCTGTTAGAGAAGGACAGGAAAATAAATGCGGATTCATTAAAATGAGGTCTCGGTATTTTCTATGGATTTCAGTTTAGAGTGATCTTTAAATCAAATTCCAACGGGACAATATTTAGTGATATGCTAACTTAAAATCTCTTAAACTTTCAGACACCCAATGAGGCAGAGACTGTAGGTTATTTCTCTAATAGTCATCTCTAATATTCATTTGCTGGCCTTCCTTAGTAACAGAATCTAATTCTTACCTGTACACATTGTCACTTAGTCAAAAGTGACGTGCTCTGTAGTCCTTAACAGCCGGCAGTGGCCATGGACTAGTTTAAGTTAGTAAAGTGTGAATGGAAATGCCACATGAGCAGTGAGGCCTCCTTCCCCTTCTTGCTGCCTAGAATGACCAAAGAGCATCATCTTGGATGATGAAGGCAAGACGACCCACTGGGGATGGTGGCTTTGAGAGCTAGAAGAACCTGGGTCCTGAAAGAGCTTTGTCTTGTTTCGTTTTGTTTTAGAGGCAGTCTCACTGTCACCCAAGCTGGAGTAAGGTGGTTACTCACAGGCTCAATTATAGCCTACTGCAGCCTCAAACTCCTAGCCTCAAGCGATCTTCCCACCTCAGGCTCCTAAGTAGCTGGGACTGCAGGCGCACACTACCACACTTGGCTCCAGGAAGATTTTTGACATTCCCATACCACTTAAAACATGGACATTTAAGCTACTTTTGAGGAGTGTTTGTACTCACAGATCATAGAAATTACTAACAGATTAAACTTAAAACACAAAAGTACAATATTCTTTATGTAAAAAACTGAATAGAAAACTGATTATAAAAGTAACACATAATTTGTTTCTTTTAAATTAAATTAAATTTGTATTTTGGCCTTTCATAACTTTTTGTAAAACTGGATTTGTTTTTCAACTTGTTACTTGAGGGTCTCTTAAGTAAACAGCAGTGTTTCTCAGGGAGCAGTTTTGGAAATCTAACAGGTGTGCTATGCATGGCGTATGTGGGAAAATACAGCAGTTCAAAGGGCACTCTAAAAGGGGACAATGTGTTTCATGTGATGACATGTATGTAAAATTGACCTATTTTGAGTAATGTAGTTTCTGTTACACAAAGAAACACACAGGACGATGACTTGAGTGGACATTTATCTCAGTGAAAAGGTATGGCACCTGGGGGTGTGTCATTACTGGTGACATTTAATAATTTTTTCTTTTTGCCTAGCTCTATCTTCCAGTGTTTGGACAATCAGCTTGTATTTCCTGTGTCATTTGAGCATATGTCCTCTCCCCAACTGAGCCCTTGCTTGTCGTCCTCTGTAAGATGCAGGGAATTGAGCAGCTGGGCCAGAGTCCAAGGTATACTCCAACCGGACGGCAAACAGATTTGGGGAAAGAACCTGCGCTCACCACCTCTCAGAAAACCACCTTCCCTTTTTCTTAGGTTAAAAAAGTTCAGCTAATTTTGTTTGTCAGTCTGCTTTTTCCATTTCTGGGCAACTGTGTGCTTCCTGCTTTTAACTACGTGGGCAGCTTAAGCTGCCTGAACCATGGAGAGGATGCTTGTGGCTTGTCAGGCACAGACAGAATCTGCAGAGGAGAACTCTCCAAAAGTTTATATGTAGAGAGGTTTGCTGCAACCCGAGCTAAATGTGAGTAAATACAAGCTGATGACTGAGGCTCCAGCAGGCTGGGGTGCAGGGCCTCTTGGGGCGAGATTCAGCCCATGGCCTGCCAGCCTCAAAGGTGTGCTCCGTATGTGGTGAGGTCTGGGCTGGCTGGTGTTTGACAGTGATTTAACACACAGCTCTACACACTAAGAGACTTCAATCAATGTTGTTGACTGACTGCCTGACTGGCTTTGACCTCGCCTGAAAGGGGATGAGGGATGCTAAATAAACTGAAAGTATTATCATAATAATACCTGCTGACCAAGAACATTGTCAAGATGAATGAGTTCCTTTTGAAGGGCAAAATGTGCTTCTCTGAAGAATGACACCAGATGAATACTAAATGTAACATCATTTGAATAGAACTTTATATTACTTCAACCCTGTCCTGATCACAATATCAGCTAGAGGTCTTCTGGAAATGCAAACACTCTTGTTGAGAAAGTTCAGACAAAATGTGACCTATCTTGACACCAGCGGTTTGTTCGGTCTTTATTATCCTGGAATCCTAAGATGGAATGGATCTTGGAAGATTGAACACGTTGTCATACCCCTGAGGCCAAGACTGCCCCAAAATCGTCTAGAGGTGAGTCCCTCCCTTCCCATTCCCCTCCCCCAACCCACCCCAGGAAGAGAAATTCCCCAACTCTCCTAGGTAACGATCCCCAGTGTCTGCCCCATCACCGCTGTCAGGATGACCTCTTTGTGTTTAACCTTAATCCTTTGAGAAATGATTTGTCAGTTCCTTATTGTTTTGTCTTTAGTGGAAATAAAGAAAAACCTAATACTTTTTGCTTGTATTGAAATTCAGACAGACCGACAGACTGACACACACACACACACACACACACACACACACACACACACACGTTAATTCACCAACCTGGCACTTTAAAAGTTGATTTTGTCCTTAATTCAAGATAAACTCTAGCTCTTCACTATGCCCTTATCTTTCTCTCATCTTTCTTGTGCTCCTACTACCTAGATGCTATGTTTAACTCAAGGCAGAACTTGGCACTTGTTGCAAAAAACTGACAGGTAAAAAATGACATATGTCAAAGAACTAATGCCTTAGATGCTTCACTTGGGTTTGTTTTCCCTTTCTTGCTTGGGATGTGGGATAGGCCTGTTGAAGGTGCAGACATAAAAGATAATTCTCCCGTGAGCCCAGTGATAGGATTATTTGCTGAGTGAATAATGGCTCCAGGTCTCAGGCATGTGTCACCTTTGCTGACTGTAGCTCTCTATGGAGCCCAGGAAAACCATTAAACAGTGAAATGAAGTTAGCCAATTATTTTATATGACTGAGGAACCTAACATTTTTGGCTGAATTTTAAAAAAAAATTGTTTTGTATCGGAATAGCTGAACTGAATAAAAATGCACCCGAACATCAATGATTTTCCACTAACTGATACGTAGCTATACTTATCCAATCTGTCTCATGCGTTTGTGATGTATTATATGAGCACCAGAATCAACCCGCTGGCATTATCTCTTGAAGCGCCTTACAAATAAAAACTGGAAAGAATAGTGGAACACTTGGTCAAGAGACAATGATTGTGATGATATAAAGAGGCTTAGGCAAAACTGAATCTGCTCCTTCTTGATCTTTTATTTTTTCTTCTTTGGGAATTGCATCTTGGAAGAAGTTTATCTTGAGGTATGTGAAGAAGACTACTAAATTGTAGGAAGCTAATTTCGTTTGTATGATGAATATGTTTGGGATTACATCAAGGAAACAGCAATTTTTTTTGAATGTATTGATTTATAACTTTCAACCGCTGACGTGTGGGTGACGGACAAGAAGACCGTTGTCTTCTCCTAGCCTGAGGTGCCACAGAGCAAAAGTTCCATGGGAGGTTTTAATGACTAGGTTACAGGAGTAAAAACAAAAGCATCAAGGACAACCCAATGGCTTCCCTTACAGGCAAAAGACTTCCACAGGCTGTCAAAAGTGGTCAGTGATGTGTTGTTTTGCTGAGTTGTTGTGCTAAGCCTTTCTGGAATGTTTCTATTAGTATCCCGTTTTCTGTATTTTTAATAGTCTTTTCAGAGAAAGGATTTAAAATGTTTCTTCTACAGCCCTTGAAACAATCTGGCTTATATATTCAGGTTATTTATTAAAATGTGTCTTTTCAAACAGTCTAGTTGGTACATTCAGATTCTTTATCCAAAGGTATCTTCTCAATTATCTTCTGAACTTTGAGAGCTATAAATCTCAGCTCCTGCAGTAGCTCCGTGGACATCAGGAATTCATCAGCACAGTGCTGGGACCAGGGAGTCAGCAATCAGGGGATTCATGGTCCGTACAAAAGTTAAAAGCAACAATAACTCAAAGTATCATCACGCATTGAAAATTCCAGACATTATTTGTGATAAAATACGCCTACCTGGGGAGAAAGAATTGCTGATCTAAAACAAGTTCTAAACAATCACTGTGATTACTGTTGAGTTTTAACAGCATAATACTTAGGTAAATGTCAAATTAGCACATTTTTGTTATCCATCCTTTAGTAAACATTTTATTTACGTGAGTCTCGGTCAATCATACTGTCAGCCATGGACATAACATACATGGACTTAGCTATGTGCACTGATGTCTAGAATAAGATCATTAGGGTTCAGAATTTTTTGAGCTACTTTGGGTGCAATTGGAGTCTCTGACTTCCGCATTTGAACAGTGGTTTGGAGCCAGAAGAAATGATTATGAACTGATAATAAAGTTGAAAAACCAGAATTTAAATTATTTCAATTTTGTCATTTATGCACAAATCATTCTCTGAAACTTGCAGAATCCATTCTTCTGTATTTTTTTCCAAAATATACATTCATTCTATTTAAAAGAATTAATCTATTTCTTGTTCGCTTTTTTGCACTTTGCTATTATTATTTGTTGGCATGATTAAATGTGCAAAGTTCATTAAAAAGTGTTCCATGTTCATGTTTCTTCTCTAACCACTATTATTACTTGATTTATTTCATGATTGGTACTGAAAATAATTGTATCATAAGGTCCGTGGTTAAAAAATGACCAGCTTGAGGTGTCAAAACTGCCAAGCATTCCTCTACCTGGGACAGAGAAAGCCCCCAAATCCATGGTAGCTATGATGATGATGATGAATAGTGTTAGTGTGTGGTGCTGTATAACTACATCCAGGAAAGACTTTTGTTCGTAGGCGCCCACAGTAGGTATCAGAAATATGTCGCCTTCCTTCTCCATATCAACGCCTTGCCTCTGGTTCACCCTCCCCCGGCAGATATGATTCAGCACGCAGTGTTTGTCAAGTCCTTTATCACTGGCTAGGACCTGTGCCAAGAAGCAGCCCTGCAGAGGAAGGCCAACTCAGGGCTGCCCAGTGCGGAGATAAGGAAATAGAACTCCATAGAGGAGGTCAGCATCTCGGTCAGGTGTCAGCTGAGTGGCCCGGGAGCAGATTTTAGCTTCCTGGTACAGGTTATTTGTGCACACTTGACAACTGATATCTGCAGAAGACGTCATCATCTTAAGTTTACAACTGGAGAAACAAGGGAACAGAAGAATTAAGAAATATAACCTGAAGGAAAAGAAACCATAGAAAAACTTAGAACCAGTCAGTGGTATTAATTTGGGGGCTGAAAATTTCCCTTAAGATGTTAATAATAGCTAGTTGTTATGTATTGCAGACTTGGAGTAATTGCTTCTTGGCATGTAAGGCACCTTCTGCCACAAGCATTCCATAAACTCCAAGTGTTTATATTTATTGGTGTTTCTATTCAGATTCATCTCTTCATCACCTTTCCCACTCAGTGATGTTCCCTTGCCTTCTGATAACCTGCACAAACCCAGGGTTTATCATTTTTGAATCTTATAACATGCATGAAGCATTGTGATGGGCATGAAGATTGCAAAGAGACAAGCCTGGCCCCCACCCTGGATGGGTCATAGATAGATTCTGCCTCAACCACACAGAGAGTTAGTAGAATGAAATGTGACAGAAGAGAGAAAGAGTGGTCTTTGCCTAAACTAGGTCTTGAAAGAAGGCTAAACAAAGAGGAGAGTGAGATAGTATGAGAAGCAATAAGAAGGCATTCCAGGCAGGGAACAGGAGGAATAATCACTATTTTGAATGCTGGTTTTATTCACGCTGAAACATGCAACACACGGCAATGTCATTGATCCCATCTCAATCTATGTAAGTTATGTTGTTTTTTAAATCATCCGTTCTTTTAACTTTTTAAAATAATAAAACACATGCTCCCTCGAAGATTTCTGAATTTTTAAAATTCAGAGCAGTATAAAGAAAGCAAGAGAAATCACCCAAAATTATGTAAACTAAAACAACCAGTGTTAGAAGTTGGTAAATACTATCTAAAACATCCATCTTTGCATATAGACAGAAAGATAGATAAACAGGTAGGCAGACAAACAGAAAGACAGCTAGAGAGAGATACACAGATGACCTCAGAAAGTTACATCACTGTATTTATACCATTTTAATTGAATTAACTAAAGTATTTTTACCTTAACAAATGAAAAATACGTTGAAGTAAAACATGATAAATCGCTAGAATTCAGATAACATTTTCCCACTGCAGGAAGTGATCATTTCTAAACAATTCTTTAAAGTTAAAATAAAATGAGTATAAAAACCTTTATGAGACTAGGTGCGGTGATTCACATTTGTAATCTCAGCACTTTGGGAAGCCAAGGTGGGTGGATTGCTTGAGCTCAGGAGTTCAAGACAAGCCTGGGCAACATGGCAAAACCTTCTCTCTACAAAAAATTAACCAGGCGTGGTGGTGCGAGCCTGTAATCCCAGTTACCTGGGAGGCTGAGGTGGGAAGGTCACTTGAGCTCAGGAGGCAAAGGTTGCACTGAGTGGAGATCACACCACTGCACTCTAGCCTGTGTGACACAGTGAGATTCTGTCTCAAAAAGAAAAAAAGAAAACCTTTATGAAAGTTTGGCATGGTGCAGTGCACCTGTAGTTTCAACTACTCAGGAGGTTGAGGCAGGAATATCGCTTGAGGCCAGGAGTTTGAGACTGCAGTGTGCTATGATTGTGCTGGAGCATAGCCTCTGCACTTTAGCCTGGGCAGCATAGCAAGACCCCATCTCTAAAAAAAGAGAGAGAAAGAAACAAACAAAGAAAAGGAAAGAAGAAAAACCTTTATAAGATTATAGTCATTGTTGCTGAGCATACATTTCAACTTTTCACAATATGTGACTCTGGCTGTGAAAAATGAGGACATTAGCAAACAAAGTGTTTAAATGTAAATTATTTGCCTTCTAAATCTATGATGTTTCCGTTAATTGTCTAATTATAATTAATTGTCATTATCTCAGGCTTTTTCTGGGTCACTTACACAGCTTTTAGCCCTGTTAGGTATATTCTTTATGTATTCTCCTATCTAAAACATCCATCTTAGCATATAGATAGACAGAAAGATAGATAAATAGATAGGCAGACACACAGAAAGACAGCTAGATAGAGATACACAGATGACCTCAGAAAATTGCATCACTGTATTTATGCCGTTTTAATTAAGTATGTTTACTTTAACAAAAGAAAAATATGTTGAAGTAAAGCATGATAAATCATTAGAATTCATAATTCTTGTTATATTTATAAGTTATGGGTAGAAGTAGTTTCTCAATTTATGCTCTTAGCTTAAAAAAAAAAAACTATTTCATACAAAGCCTTTGCTGGTGGGGAACTTTCTTCTGCTCCCCGCATTATGCCTTTTCCAGTCTGGCTTCTTCCTCTCCCCTTCCTGCACATGGTGCAGCCATTGTGTTTGCCCTTGTGTTGCTTATTTGGGCAATATTCCCACTTTTTTTACTTACAGAACCCCAACCTTATTCAGGCCTTTAGAGGAGATCCTTGATCTCAGATAAGATGTGCCAGACCAGTGGGCTATAGTGATTTGTGACACTGTCCTGGCCACAGTGACTTAAGGCAAATTCTGAGCTCTGCTGGGAAGATTCTGGGAAGGACTGATTCTCTGCAATGAGAGAATAGGAAGTGAGCAGAGGAGCACAGCCCCACATTGCCCCTACCCCTTCCAGTGATGGTGCCATGGGGATGTGATGCACTGAGCTACTGCAGTCATTTAGTGATCAGGAGGCCAGTTCTGAGAGAACTGCAGAGCTGCTGACCCGGAGCACTGGGGTCAATCAGCTGCCCACCTCTGGACTTGTTATATAACGGAAAACAATCCCTGTTTGTCTAAGACACTGCTTGCCAGATGTTCTGATAGCTGCAGCTGGAATCATCCTAATGGACAGGGTACACTATGTCTCTTCTTTTTTGCTGAAGTTTATTTGCATAGTTGCTTTTCCACTTTTCAGCATGCTCATGAGTGAGTGGTTCTGTCTGGACTTTCTACCTCTGGCGTACTGTGACTACACTGTCACTGACTTTCTTCCCATTTTGTTTGAATCCTAAGTGTCCTCCCCTCTGCAGTATAATTTAGGGGCTGAGGATTGTGGTCAATCTATATTTCTCCAGAGATTTATTTCTGCAGAGATTTCATTTTGTTCAATGGGAAGTTATTGGAGAGCTTTAAGGATGGAAGTGATATGATCAGATTTACATTTTTAAAGATTCCTGTCTGCCACGAGGCAAGCATGGAAGAAGAACGCTTACTTAGCAGTTCCAGTGGTCTCAAGAACTACAAAGAAATAACAGATGGTTTGGACCTTTAGGGAATCGGTTGGGGGGATGAGAGGTGTTTGAGGTTTGCATCAACAACTCTTGCTCGTGGATTGGACACGGACTATGTGGGAAAGTAAGAATAAAACTTGGGTTTGGGGTCTAAGCCCCTGCATGAGTGGAGATGACATTTAGTAAAAATGACCACTGGGGAAAAAGGAAGATTGGGCAGTGGGTGGGTGGAATGAAAAACAGGAGTTCTCTTAAGCACAAGTGAGGAAGCAGCAGCCAGGAGGACTCACTATGGGGATTTTCTTCAGTTCCCTGGATGAGATTTCTCTCCGCATGGGTTCTTCTTCTCTCTTCCGGTGTTGCATGTTGTGGCGGACAAGGTGGTTTTCTACACACTGGGCAATGTCTCCATGCCGCTTCCTTGCTAACAGATTCCCAACTTTGTACGAGTCCTAGGGAGACACTGGTCTACCTTAGAAACCGGTGGGATATCCTGAGGGTGAGGCTGGAAGTACTACAACTTGACTTCTTACCTCCTGTTTGAGAGGGTACTATGTGAGAATTTGTTCATTAAATAATAAGCCTCCAAAGACCTTGGGAGGTTATCACTTCCCTTTACCCTCAATTCATAGATAAGGAAATTGGAGTTCAAAGAAGTGAAGAAAGTAGCCCAAAGTGACACAATCCAGAAGTGGGACAACCAGATGCAAGCCTGTGTCGTCTCTCACTGTGGGTTGCTCTAGCACACAGCATGTGCTGTCTCCAAGACCCCACCAAGCCCATGGGAATGCTTCGTTCACTGAAAACAGCACCTAATTACCCCCTCTATATAACTATTTGAGACATACCAGTCCAGTGGAAAAAATATTCCTTTTGTGAACTTGCCATCCCTGTCTCCCAGCAGTATGGGACAATCTGTGTGGGGATGGCACTGGGCAGTGATGCCCTCTCCTTCTTTAGAAGGCTTCTAGCAGACTGTCACCCTCAATTCTACCCTCACTCCCTACCCACAAACAGTGAAGAGGAGATAGCAGGGACATGCTACTGAAAGAAACCATTGCTTTTCAGAAATAGACTCTAAAAAGAAGGAGGTCAATGAAAATGTATGGCGTTTTTTAAAGACTTAAAATTTGATGGAAAATGTCCTTTCTTATCAATGTGAGAGAAGATATCTGTGACTAAGAGCAAGAAACACTGGCCAGCTCAAAGAAGGCCTGTGAGGTGTGGACCTTCAGAAAGGCCCAAGCACTCTGAAGTGTCTTTGTTTGAACGTGTCTTCTTGTTACAGTAATGAGAAAGGTGTTGCCTTAATGAGCCATATAATGCAAATTTTAATAGTAAAATTAAATTTTGAATAAACACTAAGAAAAATCAAATATTAGAAATCCATTTCTTAAAAGCTTACAACGGTGACTTGTCAATGTGCTAGGTGAGCTTAAGTAAGATCATTTCAGATTATGTATGCAGTGCTGAACTATTTCAATCTAATTATGTTAAAATTGTGTTTTCATTAAGGCTTCTTCCTAATGCAAGAATGCTATTAAAATTATTTTCACTGACATTCGCCTAATAAGCTGGCTTAGAAATTGCATTTACATTTGACCAGGTAGTTGTTTTTAGAATTAGTGATGCCTCAGTGGGAACCAACCCCACCTCCCATCCAGGAAGGGCTGGTGTGAGGATTAAGGGAGACACTGCCACAGAGGAAGCACAGTGTTCACAGCCTGGCACACACTGAGCACCTTATGAGGCTGACACATCATTACTGCCATTCTCAATCTCCGTCTATAATTATGCCCTCTGTGGCAACAAATATGCAAGTAAACAGGGGCAGTTGTCAGGCTCCAAATTTTGCAGCTATTTCTTAGTTACAGCCAGACATTTCTAGCCACTGACCAATGAATGCACAGACAGAAGATGGGAAGCCACTTCCAGGGTCCCATCCCACCCCATGGGCCGATTTCCTGGAGTATGTCTTAGTCTAGCCATTGTAATCCTCAATGATTAGTGAGAAGAGAGGGAGGGATAAGGAATGCTTAGATATTAGCAAGACAAAAGTCAGTAACACTAGGATTGCAAGGTTTAGGTTCATAGCCATATAGCTACCTAAGCAATAGTTGTGAGAAATGACCCTTAGGACCAGGGCAGCAATGGTGCTTCCTCCACCTACTGGATTCGCAGGACACATGGATTACTCAATGACTAATCCAATTATTTATTTCACATGTACTTATTAGATGTTTATCATGTGCTAGGAGCCACTCCAGGTCCTGGAAACATTGCAGTGGACAAGGAAAAACAAGACCCCTTCATCTTAACCCTCTAGAGGGAAAGCAGATAAAATCAAGACAATAAACTTCAGAGGGTGATGGTCTTCCCTGTCATAGCAAAAGCATTCAGTTACGTTCTGTGGAACACCCGCTGGATTCCAGACTCACCTTCCCAGAGAAGTTCACCAGGGAACTTCACAGGGTGATGACTCTTACAAGAAAAGAAAAGAGGAAACGTAACATATAGTGAGTAGCAGTGCAGGGGTGCAGTAGGCAAGCTGAACCTGACTGGCAGGAAGGTGACACTTGGGCGGGGAACCAGACCCAGAAGGAGCCCACTGATTGCCATGTGATCCCACCTCTCCTTACACCCAAGCCACTTCCCCCAACCTCAGGGTACAGGTGAAGGACAAAAGGAGGAAAGGCTGTAATTAATCTTTCCACACAGGTTGGCAGATGAAGCCCAGAAGAAAAGGAGATATAGGAATGAGCACAGGGTGGGTGAAGAGTGGTCTGGAAAGACCCCAGGGAAGTTCTAAATAAGTGACGAGAGGAGGAGATCCTTAGGGAAAATCATTCATGCTTATTAGACTTTCCTGATGGCATTCCTTTTAGGCTACCCGAATGTCAATCATACAACTTCCTGACAATGGCTGATTCTAAGGTGACCCCTAATTATTCCCACCTCCTGGTATTTACGCCCTTACATAATCCTCTCCCCTTGAGTGTGGGTGAGACTCCTGACTTGCTTCTAACTGGTAGACGAGTCACGCAAGATTATACACAATTGGAACATCCCTCTTGCTGGTCAACTCTGCTTTGCTGGCGTTGGTAAATTAGCAAGGAGTATGTTGGGGGCCATGTTGGGAGGCCCACGTGGAAAGGAACTGAGATGGCCTCACCCAGCTAGAACCCAGCTAGAGACTGAGGCCCTCAATTAAACAGGAGGCAAGGAACTGAATTCTGCTAACAACCTCATGAGCTTGGAAGTGGATCCTCCCCTGGCTGAGCCTTGGGATGAGATCCCAGCCCCAGACAACACCTTGAATTCAGCCTGTTGTGGGTCCTGAGGCAGAGGGACTACTAAGCTGTGCCAGGATTCCTGACCACAGAAACTGTGACAGAAAAAAATAAAAATAAAAATAAAATGTGTGTTTCAAGCCTCTGAGTTTATGGCAATTCGTTATATAGCAATAGAAAATGAATACGATGGCATTCACAAAGGTTGATACAGCTGCTAAAGTGTTCAAAGAACCAGGAGAGCATCACCGGGAAGGACGAGTTCTGCAGCCCAGGGGATTTCACAGAGCATAACGTAATGTTTTTGATATGACAGGAAAGACGTGAGCACAGCAATGCTAAGAATTTAGACTTCTCACTCTTGCTTAAGAGATTGTCAGAGAGACTGAAATGACCAGGTGGTAAACAAGAAGTAGTGTGGATTAATTCAGGAAATGTAGAGTCAAGGCCACAGATGGAATTTTTTACTTATTAAAAAAAAAAAAAGTAGGCTGGGTGCAGTGGCTCACGCCTGTAATCCCAGCACTTTGGGAGGCTGAGGGGGTGGATCTACTTGAGGTCAGGAGTTCCAGACCAGTCTGGCCAGTGTGGTGAAACCCTGTCTCTACTAAAAATACAAAAATTAGCCAGGCATGGTGGTGGACTCCTGTAACCCCAACTACTCGGGAGGCTGAGGCAGGAGAATTACTTAAACCCGCGAGGCAGAGGTTGCAGTGAACTGAGATCATGTCACTGCCCTCTAGCCTGGGTGATAGACCGAGACTCCATTTTAAATAAATAAATAAACAACCCTGATTATAATAAGATAACATGCAACTGTGATTTTTTTTAAAACAAAGTCGTACAAAAGGATATAAAATAAAAAGCAAATTCTTCCTCCTCTCCCGTCGGATTGTCAGTTCCACACCTGAAAGATTACGAGTTGTTATAATTTCTTCTCTATCCTCCCGGAAATTTTCTGCATGTATCTATGCATATGTGTGCCTTTGTCTGCAAAGAGGAATAAACTATATCTGCCCTTTCCTTTTCTCATGGCACTGTGTTTTGGAGACCCCTCAGTGCCTGCGCATTCCAATTAGTCATCCTTTTTCATGGCTGCTAAAATTCCTTTGTATGAGTATGCTTTATGTAACTAGTCTCCTGCTGATTAGCATGATGTTTCCATGTTTTCACTAGGACAATAAATGTGACACGTAAATCTTTGTTCACTTCTACAGTCGTAGGATGAAGAACTAGAAGCAGAAATGTAGAAGAAAGCATGGGTTACCAATCTATCCACAAAAGCTGTACTGATTTTATTCCCACACCTCTACAAGGGTATATATTTTAGCAAAACTTTGGCCAACACTGCATGTTAACAAGTTTTAGAATCTTTGCCAATTTAACAGGTAAAACTAGTACCTAGGGTTTTAATTTGCATGCATCTGATGTTTTAAAGCTTCTCGCAGTTGGAATCTATTCAAAGGATCCAGAAACCAGGACAGAAGTTAAACACTAAGAATAAGCCTTTGGCCAGGTGCGGTGGCCTACACCTGCAGTCTCAACACATTGTGATGCCAAAGGGGAAGGGTCACTCAAGACCAGCAGTTTGAGACCAGCCTGGGCAACATAGGAAGACCATCTCCCCCCAACCAAAAAAAACCAAAATTAGCCCAGCATGGTGGCGTGCGCTTGTACTCTGAGCAACTCAGGAGGCTGAGGTGGGAGGATCGCTTGAGGCCAGGAGTTTGAGGCTGCAGTGAGCTATGATCATACCACTGCAGTTCAGCCTGGGCAACAGAGTGATACTCCAACTGAAAAAAAAAAAAACACAAAAATTAAAGAATGAAATGCTTTTTGATAAAGGGAAAGAAGAAACAATATCATTTCAGAGCATCTTCTCAAGGGTAATGTACCCAGCACCCCACAGGTGGTCATGATCTTGGCAGCCACCTCATGAAAGCTCAGAAACTTTCTTCCTTATCTCAAAATTGCTACATACTTTGCTTAGAGTAAGATTAGTGCATTATGAAAGAAGCAATATGCATCAGGCACAATTAAAACATATATTTGAGTACTTGATGAATGTCAAAAATGATTTGTAATCAAAATGTCCTTCTACAGAGTCTTCAGGAAAGAACTTATGATTCTCAGGTGATCATCCTCCTAAGTGTGGCCGTGCTTGAAGGTTAAAAGAGCCTAGACACTTTTCTTCAACTTTTTGTTCTTTCAAGCTAAAACTCCATCCAGTGAAAATTGCTTAACGGGGTACCTCTATGTAAACCAATAGATGTTATTAAAAAAAAAAAACACCTCACAGATTGATATAAAAAAGGAAATGCTTAATTCACATGTATTCAGTTTCTGTTTTGACTGTTTTCAACAGCTTTTGAAGTAGCCTATGAGCTCACAAAGCCCTCAGCTCAGTGCAACACAAACATACAGCGAAAGCAAAGGGGCTACTCAGGTCTCTCCGTCTTGGAGAAAATGTGCCAAAGACTGGATTATTTTTTAAATCTATTTTTGCAGTGAAAGGAAGCCACAGGCATCTGAATACTGGCTCTCTAGCTTGACACCTAATTTCTGCCAAGGCATGAAGAGCTCCCTTCTGAAACGGCACCTCTGGAATTTGGATTGGTTTAAAACGAGATTGGAGCATTTGGGTGGCTTTTGTTTTTGTTTCCCGGTTCTCCTTCAGGCTGGTATTTCTTTCCTCCAAAGGACACTGTGTACTCACCACAGGGACTCCTGATTATCCCAAAACACAAATCCTGATTCATTTTTTAAAGACTTATGATTGAGGGCTCGTCCTGTATTTTTGTTTTCCCCCAGCTATAGTCTACCTGAGCCAACAAAATGAGTGTATTCATTTTATTTTTAAAAACCTCCTACAAATCTTCAGTGACTCTTTGAGTATAAAATATTCATACCTTGACTCCAAATTACAGTTGGGAGCATAACCACTCAACAAGTACTTTTAGTTCAGATTCATTTTAGATGCATACAGGCAGAAGAAGGAAACTTGGGAAACACAAAGTCTCCTTTGAAGGAAAGAAATCCTGAATGAAGAAACAGGGGAATATACTGCCATCTTAAACCAACCCAAATGCCTCTGCCGCAGTCGCAGTTATTTAGGGTGGAGGAGCGGGCTCTGGCAACTAGAGAAGGTGGCCACAGTGTGGGGACACCCGAATTGAGGAGTCGTTTGGGCAATAAGCTGATTTAGAGAATTAAGGTAAGTCAATCAAATGTGACTGTGTTCCAGCTACATCCATTTTTATCAAAAGTATTCAGCACTTGTGGAAGCTGTTCTGAGAGTTTAGCCACATCTACTGCAGACAGCTAGAAAGATGATTTTACTATGAATTTGGATGCCAAAAAATATAATCTAGATATTCAAAACCCACTTTTTGATTTCCGTGAAGTGCTACCTGGCAGGTCTGATTGCAAATCATTTTGCAAATGCAAATCCCATTCTCAAAAGTTTCAGGAGTTTTCCTTGTTAGTAATCCTCGTAATTGTTGCAATCCTGGTATAGATATTTTTAGAATAAAAAAATAAAGAAGGCTCCTGGACTTTCACAATGGAGACATTCTGCTAATTGGAGATGGGATGTTTTATTTGACAATGGTTTGAAAGAAATTCACCAGCATTTATGAGGTCTTTAAAAGCTACAAACATAGTAAAAGGCAATTTTTTTTTTCTGCCAACAAGATTAGACCTTGCTAACATTTTAGCCAACTTAACTAAAGTCTTACTGGGAAAGGTCACATGTGGATGCCTTTGAGGGATCACATAACTGGAAGTCCGGAGGTAGGGAAGGTTTTGAGTTTGTTTGATACTGGGGCCCAGTAAGAACGTCAAGGCCTCTGGATTCTGTTTTTCTCGCCTTCTTTCTGTGTGGTCAGCATCATGCAGGGTTGCAAATGGATCCCAGTAGCTCTCATGATTATAAGTTTCTTTCACCACCTTCAGGAAGGGAGAGCAGAGATGACTTTTCAGAAGAGTACTGCAGCTGTTTTTCTAATACCTGCAGCCTGTGTGGCTTACATGGCATAAAGAGTTCACTCTTGAGTTTCTACCTGTGGCCAGGGGATAAAGTTGAACCCATTAGTTCAAGCGTGGGCCCAAGACACTTGCCAGCACCAGAAACTCCAGGCAAAGCCTTCTTCTTTAGCAGAAATCTTCTTTAGGGCTGAACTAGAAAATCCAAACCAGGACACCCATCCATTCCAGTGCCTAGAGGAAGAACAGCAATTTATAGTCACCAAAATCTTCATCAAGAAATTAGAATTTTAGAGTAAGAAACACAGAAATCCAAGACAGCCAAGACAGCATGCTGGAGGCCCTATTTGAACAGGCTAATATGGAATAGATGGATCCATTTCAAGGGGCTAGAACCAGGTAGACACCACGTCCAAGGCCTTATCCCAGCCAGTCCTGTAGTCTTAGTTCTCGTTCCTCATAGAGGGCATTCACCTCACAAGAGTCACATGACCCAAAGCATAATCTCTATGCAGTGGTACTTCAGCCAGTGGGAGGACAAAATCTTTGAGTGCAAATTCAGTTAGCCCAACACCACATCCCTTTGTGCCAATGCAGAGAGTAACCAGCAAGACAATTGTCACTCACTATTCTAGCTCTTCTACTGACCCACTGATTTCCCCCTAACAATAACATTCTCTATCTTGATTCTCAAGTGCTGCTATCTGGAACTGAGTTCTAGTATAAATATGCTAATGATGCTCATTCAGCAGAACCAATGAGGCTTGTCCTGGGCAGCCACAGAAATGGCAGAAACCTCCAGCCGTTCACTCTCCAAAGCCTGGCAGGTAGCAGCACCATGAAGGGCGCCAAACTTTGGGAAAGTATTTAATTTACCTAGAGATGAAAAGGAAGCTGCCAGGTCCCAAGAATCCTCTCTTCTCCGGCTCCTGGACACCACTCGTTCCTGCCCTCTTCTCAGTTGCCTTGCGTCTGGATTACTGCAAAGTCCATCTATTTTCCTATTTCCAGTGCACCCTCGCTCTACATTCTAGATGTTTCTAGCAGTTTAATCTACCACTTTAATCATGTGACTTCAAAGCTTTGAAAAATTCCATTACTCCTCATTTCCTATTAAAAAAGAATCCAGGATTTTGGGCCTGGCTTTCAAGGTCCAGTACAATCTGGCCAGTCCCTGACCTCCCTGACGATCTCTCACCCTCCCCTTATGCTCTGCCCATATTTCCACCCTACTATCCAGTTACTATTTCCAGAACATGTCTACATCTCTGCTCCGTATTATTTCTCCTGCATTCGTCCCAAATGGGATGTTCTTCTGTCCCTCCCATTCAAACCCAGCTTAAATGCCACTTCACTGAGCTTCCCCTCTCAAAAGCAATTTGCTTGCCTCTCATCTGGCATCCTGAACCGCCATGTGTTGGGTGAATTTATAAGTGTACGTGTGAGGGGGCAGATCATGAGCACCACGGCTCATCCACAGAAGGGCCCCAATCAATATTCATCGTATGAGTCAGCAAGAATGTACCATATTCTAAGCCATCTCTTACCAAATTATTGCTGAGTTCATCACTTCCTGCAAAGAGAACATTGACATGCGTGCCTAACAGGTATATTACTCTCTGTATTCAATTGCCAGGGCTGCCATAACAAAGTACCATAGCCTAGGAGGCTTAAACAACAGAAGTTTATTTTCTTACCATTCTGGAGGCCACAAGTCTGTGATCAAGGTGTCAGCAGGCTTGCTTTCTCCTGAAGCCTCTCTCCTTGGCTTGCAGATGGATGTCTTACATGTTCTTCTCTCTGTGTGTGTCTGCATCCTAATATTAAATAGGCCCCATCCATTAAATGACCTCATTTAAACTTAGTTACCTCTTTGAAGATTCTATCTATCTCCAAATATAGTCACTTTTTTGGGTACTGGGGGTTAGGATTTTAGCATATAAATTTTAGGTGGACACAACTCAGCACATAACAGCATACATACCACACACACAAAGTGCATATACACATTCACGCATAAACACATATTTGCTATTTTTCACACTAAATGTTAGCAAGGTTGAATATACCAAAATAAAGAGTAAGAAATCTAGACAATATATGGAAATATGTGTAACACAATGTTCAGTTTTAAAAGACGATAAATATCTTATTTACTGTCATGGTTATTAGGTAAAATACATAGTATAAAGCATATGAATTAAATAATTTTATTTTAGCATGGTAAGATTTAGTTTTATTTGTGTCTTGATTAAATGGTACTATAGCAGGACTGACATTCCACACCACCGTTCCCAAGTGCCAAGAACAAATGAGTTCTTTATTTCCTATAATTGGACTCGGCTTTGAAGTTCCTCCCACTTTTTTCCCTCTAATGCCTGGGGGAGGCTGCACAAGCTGGCTTGTGGAGAGAAACAGCCTCCTCTGTGTAAGCCGCATCTGTCAGCCTCTTAGCCTATCTATTCTAAAGCCACCTTCCACTACAGCTGTTTATCCTTCTTGTGCCTCTTCAAGGTGCCTCCAGGAAATGCTTATGTCCCTTCAGGTGTTAGGGAGGCCTGGTCCCTATGCAGAGCTCCTGTATTTGTGGCTCCCAGGCAAAAGGCATCTCCTCTCCCCTGGTTGAGACATTATCTTCTGGTGCCACTGCAGAGTGCCAGTTCTGTCTGGTTCTTTGGGGGCAACTATGTGAGCTCCCTTTGCTGAAGTGTCTGTCGAGCATGGGCCTGGTTCAGGACTGTTGGGGGGAGGGGCCACACACATGGCTCCCTCTCACTTTGGGGGGACTGTGGATGTAACCCACAGCAGGCACGATGGCCTCATCCCTCAGGGACTGTACTCAGCGCCACAGCACCCATAGCAATGTCTGGCTCTCTTCCTCACCATGGAGGAGGTGAGGAAGACTCAACGCACAGTGTCAAAGCCCCGCATCCCAAACCCATGACCGTCCTTGCTGTTGTAGAGCTGCCGTGTTGGGGAGTCGTGCTGGGGAGGGAAACAGGAGCATGTGTTCAAGTGTCTCTGGAGTCTCACAAAACACCTCCTAGATGTTTCCACACCCTCCCTCTTCCTGAGATCGGCCCTAAGGAAGGTTGGCGTGGGCCCCAACTACTCCTCTCCTTCTTCCTCTGGCCCCCCTCTCAAAAATCAGGGAGATGTTCCTATCTGCTTCTTGTTGCATGTGTGCTTTCACATGGCCTCCTGTAACCTCCCCTTGCCATGGTTCATGGAAAACCTCTAGGGTCTGAGTCTGTCAGTCCTCATTCTGGATATGTAAGGGAGGAATTGGGAGTTTAAAATTTTTTTCTCTTTCCCCAAAATCTGGTTTGAAGATTATTTCTCTGCTGTGGGCTCAAGAAGGAGAAAACTAAACCTCAAAGTAAGTCAAAGGCATTTTGTTCTTAGCCTTAGACTCTCAAAGAGTGGCCCCTGGAATAGGAGATTAGCATCGCCTGGGGGCGTATGAAAAATGCTGACTCTCGGCTCTCCCCTCCTCACTCCAGACCTTCTGATTCAGAATGTGTAATAAGACCTCTGGGTGGCTCCTGGGCACTAATGCACTGATCTAGGAAAAACTCAACCTGTCCCTAATGGATTCCCTTTCACTTTTATAGTGGATGGGTTGAAAGAGAATATGGCTGATGAGGCGACAAAGACACTGGTTTAATATTTTCAATAATAAAAATTTGTTCTCCTATTCATCATCAGCAGATGTGTATCTCTGCAAGAACCAAATCCCTGGGAAGAACCAAACCCTTGCCACGTCCAGAAAAGTTTATGGTTTTTGAGATGACTTCTGAGACCTGTTCAGCATGCACTTCCCTGTGTCCATGGCCCCCAAGCTGTGGGACCAGAGCCTGGCAAAGCTCCTACCCTTTCCTGATCTCATGCCACCTTTAGAGTCCCTGGACAGCCGAATGTGTTCACTCTATTTTAAAAGGTTAAGCTTCTGAGCCTCAGTAAAATTAACCAATTCACTCAGAGTCACCTAGCTGCCAAGAGACAGAGCTGGGGCAAAGCTGGGTCATTAGAGTCTATGTCCAATGTCTTTCCCAAGCTGTTGAGAAGGAGAATGCCTAGAGTGAGCTTGTTTCTCTTTCTTTATAAATAACCACTAAAAAAAAAAAAAAAGAAGAAGAAGAAGAAGAAGAAAAGAAATGCTTGCCTTGAGTTAGAACAGTTCATCTTCTGTGTAACTCAGCATTTTCTGTGACAGAATATGATTGTCCTCTAAGATATCAACTTAAAATGTTAGGATTTTCCTTCATATAATGATGATGTTGATGACAACAACTAGTTAAGGATCCAGTTTTACTGGAGGAAACATTAACTAGCCTCAAAATAAATACACCCTTGGCACCCTTTTCTCCTCCTGGAGCAGACATCTGGCGGCACAGGTGAGTGCTCCGGAGTTTCAAGGCAAGGCCTGTAGCTGCCATGGATGACATCTGTTTCATGATCCTCCCTAAGGAAGCTTCTCAGGCACCACACAGCATGTGGTGTAAGTCAGACCACTTCCAAACCAAGTGAAGAATCGTTCAGCTACTCTACACCGTGAAATAGCCAACATACAGAGAAACCCTATTGAGTGTTCTGGATACTGGTTAATATCCACAGCAGGCCCATTCTGAGTCACCACCGTGTGCACTGCAGGTCTGATCTCCATGATGCCTGGAGGAAGGAGAAAGTATGATCTTGTTTGAGGAAGATGAAGAAACTGAGGCCTAGGGAGGTTAAGTACCTGCCCAGTGCTACTCAGTTCATAAGTGCCAGAATCAGACTCAAATCAAGGTCTTGAGTCTAAAAGTCATGTTTCCCACTACCATCCATCAATTTCTCTCTTCAACCAGTGAATACTGTTGGTTTAGACCACCTGTTAGGCTAGATGAGAAGTCTCAGGGAGGAGCAATTACTAACAGAACCCTGAGGAAAAAGAATGCCTGGCAGGAGGCTGATAAAAGACCCTTGGGGATAGGGAAGCAGAGCTCCTCAGACATCAAAGGTAGTGACTAACAGAGAAGGTCCTGCCCACTGTGTTGACACAGTTGCAAGGAAAAGGTGATGTTGATGAGTAAGACCAAGCTAAAGCAAAGCTGAGCTTTTTCCCAGCCCAGTCCCAGCTCCTTCTCGCACAACCCTTTGAGAAATCCTTTGTACAGGACTGGTGTGCCTTCACCTTTTCTTGTCAAATTTTAAGTAAACCCAACCATAACCCTTCTAGGTACTTGGGATATGCTGCAGTTTTAATAAAGACAGACCTTGGAACATTGTAATGTAGAACTTCCTACCAATCTGGTGGCCAAAGGTGTCCTTCCCAGGCCAGTTACCTTCACATTTTTTTCTCACAAGAAAATGTGATGATCCATGCAATTGCAGACTTAAAATCAGGAAATTGGATCCCTTTGGGTTTTGAACTCCTGGAAAAGGGGGTGTTCTGTAACAAATTGTTTAAGAGGAGGAACCAACTTCACCAGCCATCTCTCAATACCTGCAAACACCACCTGTCCACCAGCTGGTGCAGCCTGCAAGCCATGCAATCTACCCTCTCTACCCTCCCAAGTCCAAGCAAGATGGAGGCCTCTGCTCAGATGCCTTATGACTGGCTGCTGCTGAGCACTGTCATCCACTCAACGTCCCCAGAGAACGCAGACCCCGCCACAGACATCAATGGTGGAGATGATTAGCAATTCCTCTGCGAAGACCCTTGAGAATTCATTATGTGGGTTGTTCTGAACACTCCTTTAAACATGCAAATCCCTTCAGTACCGCTGTACTCGGGATGGAACAGAATATGAATGCTCCGTTCTTTTTATGCTCAGATCATAAAGTCTGAAACATTTCAGGTTTATGAATGGGGTTTTTTTTTCAACGAGAGAGCATAGTCAAGGCTTTACTTATTCAGTGGTGCCCGAAAGAAGCTTAGAAAAGGGGAAGTAGTACTTCAAATGTTATCTATTTTTAAAAATTAAAATGATTAATGTCTACAACATAAAACTCTATTATAGAAAAGGCCATTGGGACGGTGATAAAAATGCAGAGAGGGTGGAATCTCCAGATAAATTCTGAAGAGTCTGGTGATGGATTTAAGGTCCCATTAACCTCATGGGGATCAAATCAAAGGCTTTCGGTTAAAAGTAAATCTGAGACTCAGGAGTGAGAGTTCTTACAAGGACAGGAGAAATTCCACCAGTACTTTGTAGCAATGGCCCTGAAAACTGGACAGCTCTTCTCACACATGGTGGGAATTATCACAGTCCTGGTATTTTGCACAAAAGTGCTTCTGCTCAAATTATAAGCACTTTCCTCTGCAGTCTGCAGTCTATTTACGCCCCCGAAGGGGACTATACCTGATAGTCCCCTTTCTTGCCTCTGGTGTTCAGGGAAGAGCTAGATATGCAGCCTTTCCATGAAGATTTTCCGTGATGGTAGTATCTTATCAGGAGTCCCTATTCACTGCAAGTGAATCACCACACCAGGAAACTCAAAGCAGGGCAATCATTTACCTTCTATTTAATAGGGAACACAGTTCACCATTACTCAATACTCTAGCTGACTCTTTCACCACTGAGCATTGGAAATGCATAGCTCTAGAAAGTTTCTGTTCAAACTGGGCATTTCCATCTGTCTCCTTCAAGTAATGATAATAATAATAAAATAAAATTAAGTTAAAAAAAAAGCCTTGGCTGGGCATGATGGCTCATACCTATAATCCCAGCACTTTGGGAGGCCAAGGCAGGCAGATCACCTGAGGTCAAAAGTTCGAGATCATCCTGGCCAACATGGTGAGTGAAACTCCATCTCTACTAAAAACACAAATATTAGGGGCCGGGTGTGATGGCTCATGCCTGTAATACCAGCACTTTGGGAGGATGAGGTGGGCAGATCACCTGAGGTTGGGAGTTCGAGATCAGCCTGACCAACATGGAGAAACCCCGTCTCTACTAAAAATACAAAAAAAATTAGCTGAGCTTGGTGGCGCATGCCTGTAATCTCAGCTACTCGGGAAGCTGAGGCAGAAGAATCACTTGAACCCAGGAGTCAGAGGTTGTGGTGAGCCGAGATCGTGCTATTGCACTCCAGCCTGGGCAACAAGAGTGAAACTCTGTCTCAAAAGATAATAATAATAAATAAATAAATGAATAAATAATTAACCAGGCGTTGTGGCACACCTATAATCCCAGCTACTCGAGAGACTGAGGCAAGAGAATCATTTGAACCTAAGAGGTGGAGGTTGCAGTGAGCCAAGATCTTGCCACTGCACTCCAGCCTAGGTGACAGAGAAAAACTCCATCTCAAAAAAAAAAAAAAAAAAAGCCTTGGTCTCAGTGAGCATCTTGAGGAAGGAAGAAGGGTTCTCCATCCCTCATTCAGCTGCTGATCCTCCAAGTGGCACTGACCTCACTGTTCCTAAATGTTATCACTAAAAAACGGGGCAGTAACATTTCTGAATGCTGAGATATCTTTCCAATACTTCATTGAATAGGTCCAGATGTCATTAGCAGAATATCACTTTTGGTGAATGCAGATGACTCACCACCCATGAGTCTGAAGATTCAAGTTTGAAAAGTTGATTCTACCTTTTTTTTTTGAGACAGAATCTCGCTCTGTCACCCAGGCTGGAGTGCGGTGGCGTGATCTTGGCTCACTGCAAGCTCTGCCTCCTAGGTTCACGCCATTCTCCTGCCTCAGCCCCCCAAGTAGCTGGGAGTACAGGTGTCAGCCACCTCGCCAGGCTAATTTTTTGTAGTTTTAGTAGAGACGTGATTTTACCATGTTAGCTAGGATGGTCTCGATCTCTTGACCTTGTGTTCCACCCGCCTTGGCCTCTCAAAGTGCTGGGATTACAGGCGTGAGCCGTCAGGCCCAGTCAAGTTGATTCTACCTTCAATGAGTTGAAGGGGACTCGTGGCATCTCCACACTTGAGAATGCAGTTTGGGGGTTCAGGAAATGTGATTAACATTATATGTCCACTGATCTCTCCCTTCAACCATTCTTAAGGACATTATTCAAATTTAAACCTCACAACAATTAAAACACAGGTATCATTATCCTTGTTTGATGACTAAAGAGCTGAAGCTCTGCATGGATGAGGCCTCTAAGTTCTTGCCACTAGGAAATGGAGACATTAAAATTTAAATAATATCCGAGCCCCAAGTGTATCCCCCATGCCTACCTTCCACCTGCCAGCATCTGCACCTTTGTGCTTCAGGGTAATTTCTAGCAGCAGAACTCTATCCTACCCACAAAGGACTGGAAGTACCTGGAGAATTAAGACACCTGAGCAGCCACTGTCAGTCAGTGACTGACAGGAGTTGGTGCATAAATACCTCAGCTCTCCTACTCTTGCAAGGGACAACTCTGAGGCACATATTCTACTCTGGCTCCCAGAGGTCCCAGCAGGGTTAAGCACCAGTGTCCACAGTAGTAACCTGCCTGATGGCAAGCCCCTGCCTCACTGCCTTCCCTTTCCTCTCTCACCTCCTCCCTCCCCTTCCAGCATTTCCTGGCCAAATATCCTGCTTGCACTCAAATCTTTGCATCAGGTGGATTTCTGAGAGAGCCAAAACTAAGACACAGAACTTTTGATCCCAGGTTTTAAGTTTTAATTTTACCTGACACTTTCCTGTCTGTGTGGGTTTGGAGTCTGGAGAAATCATCAGAGGCCTGATCTACCAGAGAGGTATATCTCTCCTTCCAGAACTGAGCTGTGTCCAATGTGTGCAGAAACTGGAAGGGATGTTCCCACACCCATCCTCTCTACTGGAGTTAGTGTTACAACCTCCTGAGTGGTTGTCTCAGCTGGGCTCCAAAAAGGCAGCCTCTCAGTTGAAGTTTAGCATGAGGCATGTTTACAGTCAGTGGGATCAATTGGCAGGGGTTGGGGAGATGGAAAGAAGGCAGGAGTGAGCAGAGGGAGAATCTGGTCCCCAAAGCAACCTTGGCCCAACCGTATGATGAGCTCCAGAGCTAGAATAGTTCTCAGAGCTGTCTGAGTTTGGCTGAGATGGCCAGGCCCCTGTAGACTCTCATCCATCAGGACTGGATTTGGGCCACCCTAGAAAAGACCATGACCTCAAGAGAAGTGCTCTCGGCAGTTGAGTTGACCCCTGAAAGGGCTGACAGTTGAAGGCAGCTTGTGGTCTGTCCTCTCAGCAGCAGACCCACAAGACCAGTGACACTTCAGTGTCCACTGAGTAATGATCCTGGTTTCAATCTCACTTCCCTCCACCTTACTGAGAGAGGAGCTGTTGCAAACCCATCCTGGGCATTTCTCTCCTGCTTGGAACACTCTGTGACTCTCCATTCCCGAGAGAAGAGGCCAAACTCCCTAGCCTGAAAGCTCCTCAGACCAATTTTCTCTCTTCTCTGACCTGTTCTTGCTGCCCTTCCCAGGAAGCTCCTACCCTAACACCCACTGCCCAGTTGCCCTGTTTTTGTGCTGGCATTGCCCCCCAACCCCAACTCCAGGAGCCCTGTGTCACTTTCGGCCTGGCAAACTCTTTCTTTTTCTCCAGCGTTTGGCTTAAATATCAGCCCCTCAGGCAAGAAGCACCCCTCCCTTCCAGCCAAGGAAGAGTGAATTGCTATTATCTTAGGGGTACACAGTCCTGCTGCTGCAATAATGAATTTTGTTGTGATCATACCTATTTCTGGTCTACTCCCAGCCGTGTGAACTCCTGGAGGACATTTCCTGCTGCCTCATGAGCTGTGATGTGAGCTCATGGGACATCCTAGAGATTTGGTGTTTGTCAAATGAATCTTGGCTGAGCTTCTCTGGGAAACAAACAAACGCGCCTTTAAATAAGAGCTAAGGCCAACATTAGGTCACACCCCTGTCACAACTGTGGCTGAAATTAAAAAGGAGAGGGCCATCTGCTGTGGGGCTTTCAGCAAGTTTCTGCACCTGCAGCTCTTCATCACAGACTGCCCTTGGGTGCCCAGAGCCACCTGGTATACTCTCATAGACAGCTTCATGTGCCTGGATGTGTGAAACCCTTGCCCCCAGGAGGACCCTTAAACCAGTGATGGGTGCAGCGCTGAGCCTTACTCACACACCTGAGTCCCCTTCAGGACCAGTCTGAAGCTCCTCTCTGCTGGGCATGGCCTGAGATGGACCATACTGGGCTTCCCTGCCTTCCCCACTCTCTTATAGACCTCTCTGGGAAGCACACTGACTTGGTAATTCTCATGCACAGGAGTCCTCTCCTCAGGCTCTGCTTCTGGGGAACTCATCTGAGACACCAATAGTAATAGACTGACTAAAGAACTATGGAATATACACACTGCACTGCAGTTAAAAAGAAGAGAAGAGGTCGTTCTATACATGTGAACCTGGGAAGACCTCAAGTCATACTTTTGTGTGGAAAAGCAAGTTGAAATCTGATAAGTGAGTTAAAGTACTGTTTAAGGAAAAGAAAATAATGATTAATGCTATTGGAAAGTTAAGAAGTGCATTCTCCTCAGCAAAAGAAACTACCATCAGAGTGAACAGGCAACCTACAGAATGGGAGAAAATTTTTGCAATTTACTCATCTGACAAAGGTTTAATATCCAGAATCTACAAAGAACTCAAGCAAATTTACAAGAAAGAAACAAACAACCGCATCAGAAAGTGGGCAAAGGATATGAATAGACACTTCTTAAAAGAAGACATTTATGCAGTCAACAGACACATGAAAAAATGCTCAGCATCACTGGCCATCAGAGAAATGCAAATCAAAACCACAATGAGATACCATCTCACACCAGTTAGAATGGCAATCATTAAAAAGTCAGGAAACAACAGGTGCTGGAGAGGATGTAGAGAAATAGGAACACTTTTACACTGTTGGTGGGACTGTAAACTAGTTGAACCATTGTGGAAAACAGTGTGGCGATTCCTCAAGGATCTAGAACTAGAAATACCATTTGACCCAGCCATCCCATTACTGGGTATATACCCAAAGGATTATAAATCATGCTGCTATAAAGACACATGCACGCGTATGTTTATTGCAGCACTATTCACAATAGCAAAGACTTGGAACCAACCGAAACATCCATCAATGACAGACTGGATTAAGAAAATGTGGCACATATACACCATGGAATACTATGCAGTCATAAAAAAGATGAGTTCATGTCCTTTGTAGAGACATGGATGAAGCTGGAAACCATCATTCTGAGCAAACTATTGGAAGAACAGAAAACCAAACACCGCATGTTCTCACTCATAGGTGGGAATTGAACAATGAGAACACTTGGACACAGGAAGGGGAACATCATACACTGAGGCCTATTGTGGGGTGAGGGGAGGAGAGAGAGATAGCATTAGGAGATATACCTAGTGTAAATGATGAGTTAATGGGTGCAGCACACCAACATGGCCTATGCATACATATGTAACAAACCTGCACGTTGTGCACATGTACCCTAGAACCTAAAGTATATATATATATAAAAAGTGCATTTTCGTTCTGAACACCCACCCCTGTGCACTGCAGCCCTGGGCTCTGCATCCCCTGTCTTGTGACCAACCTGTCTTCTGTGTTTCCCAGCAACGAGCAAACCAGCTGCTGATCATGGGGACCTCTGCTCCCACTCATCAACTCAGAAAGTCCCTTGGGAAAGGGAGCAATATTTTTTATGTAACTATGTTGGTGAGCTTAAACAGTATGACTTTCTTGGTTACCTGCAATGAATCCAAGTGCGTTTTTTTTAGCTAATGGGTGAAACTTGACAATGGTTCCACCCCTGGAGTAGTTCCCCCACTGGGCTGGCCTAAAGCAGCTGGCATGGAAGAAGGGTGTCAGACTCACTCTGGCAACTGAAGGTCCCTCTAGAAAGATGGATGGAGGAGGCTTCTGCCAGATTCCTGTCACCTGGAGAACATCACCTGGATGAAAGATGGCTTTACAGTTGGGAAAGGAGGGGAAGTGCAGAGACTATTAAAGGAACAGAAAAGGAAATCAGAAAGTGGAATGGTGAACAGCATGTTACTGGGGAGGGTAAAGGGGAGGTTGCGAAAACATTTGGAAGCTGAGGCTTCTAGGACCAAGCGACCTCAGGAAGAGGGCAGAGAAAAAAGGGAGGCAGTGTTAGCATGTAGTAAAGAGTTGAGAAAAAAAATGGAAGAATGGAAAAGTTGGGAGTTATCAACAGCAGTAAAAATGAAATGCTGACTTTAACCTTCAAACGAAGGGAAAGCCATGGAATTGAAGACAGGGTCTGGTTCTTGGCTGGGGAGAATCCCAAGTGGGTAGGGCATGTTTTCTAATTCTGGAGCAGTCTTTGGCCCAGAGCTCAGCACAGCTACTATATCATGTATAGAGATGAGAAATAATCTTTTCAAATGTGTGGTGTCATTTTGAGCAAATGTGTTTATTTTTTTTAAGAGGGCTGTTTTAAGTAAGAGTTGAGAAGACAAATTATAAAACGTGGTATAATGCATCTCTCTGTGTAAAATGTTGAGACCTTTCTCAGCTGTAATGTGGAGAAGCTGCAGAGGATACAGGAGAGAAAAGAAAAATAATCAAACATTGATTAACTGTTCTCAATATGCCAGACGCTGGGCTAAGCCATCACCATGAGCCTCCACTCGTGTCATCCTTACTCGTGTCTGAAGAGGTGACTTCTGCTATTATCCCCCTTTTCCGTATGAGAAAACTGAAGCTTCCTTGCAAGGAGAGCTAATGGGCCCTCAGCGCCCTGTGTATATGGTCGCTCAGGCTTTCTAGGTGAGAACCCAGAGTAAGGAATGCATTTTCCATCCTGATGCAGATACACACACATTTATAACAGAAACAGAGGTTTTCCAAGACTCTGTTTACTATGTGAGATGCACTGAGAACTTTTATTCCATTAGTTTCTTTTCCAATACTTGTAATGAAGTAAATTGCTGTCACATACATTAATGGGTCACGAATGGAAGTTGAAAATGTTCCGTCTAGGATTTGTTATTATCTGATTCTATTTCTCCGAAACCAGTGCTCACAGGTAAACTGGGTTTTTAAATACACGTAACATAGAATCTGTGCTCTATTCTCCCATCCACCCATCTATCCACTCACACGTCTACCCATCCATTCATTCAATGAACACTGATTATCACACAGACTTATAGTCCAGATTCCTCATTACAGGAACTGATGCTATCGCATCAACTATCTGCTCCCAAAATGGAAAAACTCAAATCATCAAACCATGCAAAAAAGTCAGTAAATGGCAGATATACATCCTAAAAACATTCGTTGAGAAATCATAGATGCTTCCAAAGCTAACATCTTTGTGCATCCCTCTATCTCTCCACCCCCAGAAAAAGAAACTCTTCCTTCAGACAACCAATCACAAAGACAAAGGAACATGCATGATAAGTGAAAACGATCACCATAATGTTCTAAGATGGTATTGGAGGCATCACTCGGCATAAAAAATGAAAACTGAAGCCACGCATGCCCAAAGTGTGCTTGCATTTCTTGCTTCTGAATTTGTTGTGAGTCCTGCTAACCATGACCACAGGCTGTTTAAAATTACACCGTTTGCCTTATTTAATTTTCTTCTGCAGTCATAAATATTAATTAAGTGAAGCCACACAGAGCCTGCATTTCAATCCTTTCACTTCCTGAGGACCATAAGCAATTAAGAGCCACAGCAATTTAAGTACTAGCTGGTTCTTTAGGTCTGCCTCGTGACAACCACTTTTCTTTTTTAAATTAAGTCAGATTTATTAAGTCTTAGTGGTTTCTTTTTCCTACCTAACTTCTCCTGGCCTGTGGGTGTTCCCAATTTCATTTCTCCTCTTATAAATAGGAACTATTTTCCTGCAGGAGAGGGGGGCCTGCTCATTTTCTCTAAAAGACGAAGCAGAAAAGCATATGTTTTGTTTAATAAGAACCAGAAATATTTATGTGCAGCATGTCAGCTAGCTGGTGGCCAAGACCGCACTTCTCAGTGTTTGTTTAGAATTACTTTACAGCAAAAACAAAAGAGATTATTGTACAATGTAAGGAAGATATAAAGTAAAATGTGGAAACTCTCTCACAATCCTCGTAAGTCCCACTCTCTAGGTGTATCATTATTAATAGTTTGATGTGTAAACTTCAACCGTTTTCCATGCAGTGACAGAATCAGGGTTTATTTTTATAAAACTTAAATCAAATTACTCATATACTGCACCTATTTAGCTCTTCATTATAAAATTATCACACTTTTTATATTATTTCATAGAGACATCACTGCTTATAATAGCTAGATGATACTTTGTAATAAAGTTGGGTTATTGTTTAACTATATTTCACTAGCAATAAGATCTTGGGTATGTTGTAGATAAACTGTGCACACACACACATTAAATATATACACATACATGCATATACACATGTACAGATGCACACTATTCCAGTAACCTGGAAACTTTACCTCTGAGTATTTTCTTTTCTCCCAGGTTTCTGATAATTTCTCCATCTCACTAAAGGAATGCCTTTTGGGAAAAAAAGAAAGTTATAAAATGAAAACAGGTCAAGATTTGGGTCAGAGGGCCTAGGTTGTGATCAGAAGGGTTGGGTGAGCCATCAATGTCTCTCACCCCAGTTTTCCCCAAAACAGAGTGAGCTCCCTCATGTAAAGGGTTTGCATGAATCATCAAGTCTGAAGAAAAGATTAGCCTCTACCCTGACTTCTCTCTAGTCTTTGAGAGCTCAGTCATTTGGAGGAGGGTAGGTAGAGGAAACTCTTGGGTAACGTTCATGAAGAAAGAATTCTGTACTTCTAAATTTAATATGTTAAGAGGGAGAAAAGAATGAAAGAAAACAGGCGAGTAGAGACAAAATAGTCTCTTTTCGTTTCTCCTTAACTATGAGAATGGGAGTAGTGGGTGTCAGATCAGAGCTCCCATCCCCAGGGTCCCTGATCCATGTTTCTCAACATTAGCATCTACTTAGCAGTGTTTATTTTGAAGAATTAGAAGAATGAATTTGCCAGATTTCACATTTAAAGGGCGCATCTAAACTCCTAAACTTTTGAAAGGTATAGACTTATTCAGGTAGACTCCTCCGGAGAATATTACGTGTCACTTACATCATAACTTTTCATATAGCATAGTATAATTCATTCCCAAGCAGCATCACATATTCGAATCTTCTAGACTGAAAGAGGCAACCTATGGGGTGATTTAGTAGCCAGGTGTGAAAGGGACAATTGAAAAATAAATTTGCATGTTATATCCGGTTTCATCCAGGAATCTCAAAGCCGCTTAGTGTAATTTTTCACCAGTTTTATTATCCCCAATCCACATTGCCTTAAAAGCACACATTGATTAATTCTTGGTCTAAATTTTTTAGTGTTTCTACGTTAATTATTTATGTGCCTTTATAAATACGGTAGGATTTTTAAAAATTTGCCCACAGAAAGAAATATTTTCCCTCTCTTTTTGCAGTTCATATGTGAAAGAAAGGAGCCTTTATAGAATGTATGCTTCATTCAAATTTCCCCAAAAGGAAAAATTATCTTATCACTAATTATGAATGCGTATTGCAAATCAAATAAGCATTAAGGGAATGGCCCAATTTGAAAAATTCTTCTCGTCTTTGAGACACAAATGTTAATTTCTGAGTATTTTCTGTTATATATGTTGGAAAAAAATTGAGTGGTACACTAAGGAGAACAGTTGTATTTCTTAACAGAGGGGTTAACTGTGAAGTCTATGGGTTCAGTTTTAATTTTTCCTAATAATGTTATTTTATCATACATGGGTAGGTAGTGCCGACTCAATGTCAGTCCAAATTTTGTGGAGGAGAATTCCCACTTCCAGTTGCCATCACAAGAGACTCAAGTCTTTTCCAGGAGGACCATGAAAATCTCATTTGAAACTCAATAAGCAGGAATTTCTTCCTCACTCTCCCTTCTTTTTGATCTTTCTATTTCATTTCTTAAATGCATATTTGGATCAAGGAAGAGGTTCAGGGGTATGTTTGGGAGAGGTCAGTCCTATCCCTTTTTTCTTTTGAGTAGGAAGCCCTGCATGGCCTTCAGGACCAGCCCAGCCCCAGAGGTAGGCAACTGAGCATGATCAGTCTGTGTTCTCTGGGGCCTCTTCCTTAAGGAGAAAATTTAAAAGAGTCTTAGTGAGTGTTTGCTGATGCAGTGAGGTTGCAGCTGACACTACTCAGTCTGGTGTTTTTATATATATACTTTAAAAATGACGTTTCCACATTGCGAACTGATAATTGCCACAGGTCCCCTTTCCTACCCAGTCAACCAGGGAGGTCCCTGTCTCCGGAAAACACAGCATAGAAAGGGGAGTGTGGGGTGAGCTAACAATGCACCATAGGGGGCATGGGGGGTGGGCAACTCTGCTTTGCGGGAGGACCCCTACATTGCTTGGGCTGCACGGACAAGTTCTGACTTCTGCGGGCTGGGGGCCATGAACCGTGGCTGTGAGAAGAGACGGGGTGGCTCACAGCAGCTGAGAGGGGAAGGACGTAGATGTGCTAGGGAACCTGCAGAAGCTGAAAAGGAACCTGCACTTCTCATTTTATCAAGTCACATATCACCACCAAGCTAGGGACAGACTACAGGATCCATGAGAGAAACAGGTCTTTAAAGCTGTGCTATTCCACCTGTGGTCAGTGGACCAGACTGACAGCATCAGCATCCCTTGGAAGCTTGTTAGGAATGCAGAACTCAAGCCCCTCCCTGCGGAATCAGAATCTGCATTTTAACAAGATCGCCAAGGGAGTCCTATGCACATAAGGGTGTGAGGGGCCATCCCAATCCCAGTTCATTGGCCCAGTCCCGGTGGGTCACTGTTGCTGTCATATGGTACTCCTCCTTGAAGCTCTCCTTTTTGCAGAGAACTCTACAATCTTTTCTTTGGAATTACTCTTGGGAATAAAATTAACAAAGAGCTAAATAATGCAGATGTAGGTATTACAAAGCATTAGGAGCTATGTTTGACACAGGACGAGGCTCCCAAGCCGCACCCACCAAGTACAGAAGCACCTCTGGCCACCTTCATCCTTCTTCCTCCTTGAAGCCAGAAACCCCTAGTTATCCCTTTGATAGGAAACTGATATTGTAGAGGAATTGCCAATGGCGACGGGACAGAATTGGGCTGCCACAGGGCTGCTTGTTTCCCTGAGAGCTGAGCCCTTGGTTTTCCTATTGATTCCGGGTCAAAATAGGCATTTCACCTTGGGTTTTAGTCCATCTCTGCCAGCAGCCAGACTATTTTAGAATGGTGAAATGTGTAATTTTCCCTTTAGAATAGGATTTTAGCACTTGGAAATTCCAGGGTCATGATTGGAAGAAGGCTTGAAAGTAAAGAGGCTGGGACCTGTGGCAGAAAAAAGGGAGAAAAGGAGGAAGTAAAAGAGGAAAACAGACTTAGTCTCTAGAAACCCATGGCTTTGCCTATTTGTCCACCATCTGGAATATAGTAAGTGCTCATTAAATATTTGCTGAATGAATCCAAAACATATAAACTCCCCATCCTTGTCATTGCTTAATATTAGAGCAAGTTATATATAGCTCTTTTGTGTTGATTCAGAGCCTGTGTACCATTTGAGATAGAAACGAGAAGCAAACAACTGCTTCCTAAGCATCAGCCAGGAAACCCAGGACTTAGTGGCTTCTTTCTGATCTCCATGTCTCTCATATGCTTCTTTATTTCATACTTGTTGAAAGTGCATTTGTTTATCCAACTAAGTAATCGGCAGCTCATAGGCCTAATGGTGTCACTTCTAAATTACCCCCCTGTGTAACACAGGGGGTTCCTAAGAGAGAATGCCTGGGGTTGGATTCTCCAGGTAGTCTGTGACTGACCCCCCATGACTCCTGTTCTTCATAAAGCTTACTGCTTTCCTGTTGGGCAGGAATAACTGAAATTTCTCCCAAGAATAACATCCAAATGTATGAAAAAGCTCCCAGGGCCACAAATGCAGATGCGTCTAATTTAAGCATCCCTCAAAGAGTTTATTCTCACTCATGTTGGCATGTTGTTATTGCTACTCAAAGTTGTCATTTTTTATTTTTATCTCTTCCAATTATTTTAATTACCTGCTATAATAGTCCCACATACCAGAAATGTGCTAAAAACGCAAGAATGGTGAACAGGATGTCAAGTATATACCAGAAATATTTGTCAAACCCTGACCCAGAATGGGCAGAGCACTGGCTTTCTTCACAGACCTACACAGATGGGAGTGGAATCTGCAACTGCTCAATCCATCCACTGAGAAATCCCGTAAAAGATGGACAATCAGTAACTGAAACCCAAACTTCGGCACAACGATCAAATTCTACATGCATAAAGCAAGAGCTCTGTGTGCCAGACCCATCTTAAAGCCACCCCACCCAGAAGACAGAGTCTGTCTCCTTCCCCTAAACAATGTGCAGAAACCACCCTGGTAAGTCAATACCTGTGGTTGACATGAATATTTGTTCTCCTCCTCTCTCAACTCAGGGAAGATCACAGTTCATCCCCTGATACCGGTAAGACAAAATAATAATGGCTTGTTTTTCAGAACTCAAACCTGTCGGCAGTTTGTATGGTGGGTTCTCTGATCTCCTTTCAAGGATGATAACTGAATGAATATTTGCACAAGTTATTTTGCCAAAGTTTCCTTAACATCAGATCCAATATCCTTATTACATATTTCACCATAAAATAGTAAAAGAAAATGTAATAATAAAGTAACGATATAAAATGATACAATCCATACTGCAAAAAATATGGATTGAAGATATAATTCTACCATCCAAACAAAATCAAGGTTACTAACATCTTATTTATTTAATTCATTTTATTTTGTCATTTTAAAAATGTATGCTTCATCTTTTCCTGTGGATCTTGTGGTGGAGAGGTAGATTGCAGGCAGGTGCACAGAGTATTAAACTTAAAATTCTGCACCTCGCCTCCCCCTTTATCAGCATTTTCCTGAGCTTTTGCTGATGGCTGCAACATGCTGAATTTTTTTTATTCTTTTACATAAATACCCTCCGATAAGGTGTTCTTAGCTAATGACCTTTTCAATTGCCCTCTCCATAAACAACTGGTGTTTTGACCATCCAAGAACTATGAAAACCAACATAAGTGTTTGAAGGTGTGCTCAGTGCCAAGTAGACAAATTCTGATGGTCTGTTTTTTTTTTTTTTTTGAGATGGAGTTTTGCTCTTGTTGCCCAGGCTGGAGTGCAATGGCACGATCTCAGCTCACTTGCAGCCTCCCGGGTTCAAGTGATTCTCCTGCTTCAGCCTCCGAAGTAGCTGGGATTACAGGCATGGGCCACCATGTCCTGCAAATTTTGTATTTTTAGTAAAGACGGGTTTGTATTTTTAGTAAAGATGGGTTTTCACCATGTTCGTCAGGCTGGTCTTGAACTCCTGACCTAAGGTGATCCACCCACCTCGGCCTCCCAAAGTGCTGGGATTACAGGCGTGAGCCACTGTGCCCAGCTGATTTTTTAGTACATTTCAGAAATAACAGCCCACCCCCAAAAAAGTTAAATGTTGATTATAATCCTTGACACATGATATGCCTTTTCTTTATTGAGACTTGAGATTCTCCATAGAATGAATAAGGGGTGTTTGGTCCTCTTCTTTTTTATCAATTAAAAAGCTTATATGAAAGTAAAAATGCATATTTTCCCCAGACTGTGTTGTCACTTTTCCATCCCCTCTGCCTTCATCTTGCCTACATATCTGCCTTATGTTGCTCTAAACACCTTAGGGAACTTTGAGCAAGGCCTTGCCTGAGTATTTAGTCTCTGAAAGGTTTTAGGAATTGGAGTATTAATGGGACTTTTATTGTTTTTCTCCTTAGGTATTTCATGGGTTCTCACTTGGGAAAATTGAGTTCTGTTCAGTGATGCTCCTTCTGCACTGGTTAGTTTCATGTGACAAAGAGAGCTGTAGGGAGGACTTTAGCTAGGGGAACGCAGGATTGTTCCAGCAAGATGAAGGCCTAGAAGACCTGGATGGCCTGGGTGTTTTCTTCCCAGGGACAGCAGAGGAGGCCTGGATTTGAACTCTAGTCTTATGACTTTGCCATTGAGGCAACATCCAAAATAAAAACAGCGTGCTAACCCCAAACACAGTCCTCAATTATAAAGCAGCTTTTTATTATAGAAGCCGGCGGTGACCTAACAAAATGGAAAGGAAAGGGCTTTGTAGGTCTCTGGCCCTACATGAGGGTAGACTAAAGAGGGATCGGGAGAAACATCTGCAGCCCTAGGTCCCCGCGAACTTTTTTCTGGAGAGAAACTCCGGGAGCAATCTTCAGCATTCAAGCCTGAGCCAGAACTCTGGATAACCCTTAAGAAATCGGAGCTCCGGGAAGGAGGAGCTCGAAAGACCGCTGAGCTGGAAGGGAATGAGAACCCCAGGCTGTCTGAACGTCCCTGCTTCCTTCGCTGCCCGTTGGTGTCCCGCTCCCCGCTGCCTAAAGCTAACCGTAGACCCCGCCCGCATTCCCATGGGGTGGGCGTGCCGGGAGGGTGCGGGAGTGACTGCTCCGAGACTCTAGGCGGCGTCACCCAGCCCTACCCTACCGGAGCTCCCAGAACCTCGCCAGGGTGCAGGAAGCCGGTTTGGGTTCGCACAGAACTTAGGGGTTGGGGCTCCAAAAAGGCCGAGTCCCCCAGAAGGTATTTTCGGAGCGACTGGGAGAGCGGGGGAGAAGGTGCTTGGGTGCCGGAGCTACGGGGTTAGGATCGCGGGGGTAAATGAGGACTCTGGTTGGTCCCGCGGGCCTGGCGGCCGACAGGGGGCGCCCTGTCACTATGGAAGCCCCGCCGAGCGCTCTCTGGCGTCCCTGACCCCGACCACAGATAGAGCTGGGGTGGAGGTGGGGGCTTGCAAAGTCAGCTCCTTGGAAGGGTAGCTCCCCCTCCTCCTGCGGCTCTCCAGCTCGCTCCTTCTGTTCCTGGAATAATTTCTGGGACCAAATTTTCAATCAGGAGCAAAAATAGAAAGGGGAGTGGGCACCCACATAAGCTCACAAACACCCTCATACAGCACACGCACAGACTAGGTCAAACATAACATTGAGTTTTGGGGGTGGGGTGTGTGTGTGTGTGTGTGTGTGTGCGCGCGCGCGTGTATCTGCCCTGGCCTGTGGAGAAAGCTTTGAAAAATTGCTCATTCTTTGAAAAATTGCTCATTCTTTGAGCTCCAATGCGTACTTCTCTTTCCCTGCCCTCGGTGGAGTGATGAAGTTGCTCCCATCCACGCGCTAAGTGGGATCCCGTGGGAAATACTTGGGATCTAGCCCCTCTGACTCCTCTGCGCACACCTCCACGTTCACTACGTAGCCGTACACACCATCAAGCCCCTTCCCTGACGCACCGCGCTGACCTGCCCCTCGTGGGAGCCTTCAGCACTCTGGGGACCGATAGGCACGGCTTCCGCGGAGATGCAGACCTTGAATTTGGGGGAGAATCCTGGCTCAGCGGGCTTATTAATGTCCTCATTATGAATTGTCCAAACCGTCTGCATTTCAGCAGCAAAGGGTGCTGCTGGCGGCTTCCTCCTGTGTCCCAAACCCTGCGGACCTGAGAGTCCTCGGGTTGGGGAGGTGGTTCCCCTGTGCCTACTGCTCCCCCCTCTCTTGCCTTCCAGCCTCACCCTTACTCAAGCTTCAATGCGAAGCTCCATGTCTGCCATCTCGTCTGTCTTCTGCCACCATCGCCCCCAATTTTGCACAGGTGGGCTGGATGCCCACTAGTTCCTATGCGTTCTCTGTGTCTGAGGGTGTGGGTACAGGGCTGGACCCCCAAGGCCCAGCCAGTTTTTCAGAACCAAGAAAGAGCCTCCACATCCAAACACCTGCAATATCCCCCCACTTCAAATCTGGGCTCACAGGTTAACCCAGAACGGAAGACAATTTTTGAACCCAAGAGTTGCAGGGGAAATAAAAGTATACGATTTTTGGAGTTTCTAATTTTTATAAAGCAGTCCCTCTGGAAGACAGAGAGGACAGAGACCCTCTTGAAGTCAACTCCATATGCCCCATCATTGATTCCTGGATTCTTCTCTCCTTACCCCTCCCTCCCCACCTCCTGCCCTGTTTGTTTTAGTTACGAAATGCTGTGGGCACCTCGGTTGTGACTGAAAAGTAACCTTGAAACACGCCGGCCTGAATATCAGAGACAAATCTCAGCCTCCCAACCGTCGGCCGCTGCTGGAGGGGCTGCTTGCGCCAGGCGCCCGCCGCCCCACTGCGGGTCGCTGGCGGCCGGGCTCTGAGGAGGCCGAGAGCCCAGGCGGCCGGACCGTGCGCCCAGCGCGTCTCCCGAGGCCGTTCCGGGTCTGAACTCTAACAAGGAGGGGCCTCGCAGGAGCAGCGGCGGGCGAGTTAAAGGTGTGTACACAGTTTTTCTAAATAGGACAGCACTTTGCAAATTGGCTGTCATGGGCTTGCTGTTTTGACAGAGAATGAGCACTGAGAGCGAAGAAACCCGGCATAAATAAATCCGGCTTTCATAGGGATCTGCGGGGCTCTGAGGCCGGACGCGCTCTCCAACAGGCGCACCGGGCTCCACGGCGCGATAGAACGGGGCGGGGGCCTGAGGCCAGAGCCGCCCCCGAGGGTGGTCTCCACCCAGGTCCCTCCTTCCTCAGGGGACTCGACGTAGACCTAGGAGGAAAGGGGGCT
>NW_012112808.1:9114756-9120750 GCF_000951035.1 Colobus angolensis palliatus | reverse complement strand
CTCTCCCTGCCGCGGGGCGCTGGCCGGGGCCTCCTCCGCTCCTCGCCCCCCCCCACTCCCGCCCACTTCCAACTACCGCCTCCGGCCGGCCCAGGGAGAGAGAGGGAGTGGAGCCCAGGGAGAGGGAGCGCGAGAGAGGGAGGGAGGAGGGGACCGTGCCTTGGCTGACTTTTTTTAAAAGAGGGTGGGGGTGGGGGGTGATTACTGGTCGTTTGTTGTGGCTGTTAAATTTTAAACTGCCATGCACTCGGCTTCCAGTATGCTGGGAGCGGTGAAGATGGAAGGGCACGAGCCGTCCGACTGGAGCAGCTACTATGCCGAGCCCGAGGTAAGCGCTCGTCTTTTCCAGGGGGAAGTGGAGCGGCGGCGCTCGCTCCTTCCCCAACCTCAGGACCGCTTCCCTCGCTGACACCCCCCTACCCCCGCCCCACAACCCCAGCCTTTCTGGGCAGCCGCCTTTTCCGCCCTCCTTGGAATCAAATGGGTCTCTTTTTTATACGACACACTGTTAGCCTTGAGATAATATTAACTTTGTGATCAAATATTGACTTGCGGCGCCTCCAAATCCTCTTCGTGGCCGAGCCACGCACTATCCTAACAGAGTTATGTTTGGCAGCGCGCGGCTGGGGAGGGGTGGGAGGTCGGCCGGCGAGGGGGTGGGGAGCTGAGGAGGAGAGGATGGGTAGGAGTTGGGGGCTGAAGTGGAGGCAGAGTCAAAGACTAGTGGACAAAGAGAAGGAAAGTTTGTGCCTGCAAAGCTCAGCCGCGTGTAGTTTAGGTCTCGGTTCCTTCCCTATTGCCCCATTCAGTGCTTCCGGCAGCCCCCGCACCCCATACAGGCACTGCCTTTCGGATTCCCTGGAACAAGGGAGGGGGTCCTGGGAGGGAGACGGGACAGAGGGCACCAGGGACAGTCTTCACTGGAGGCAGCCCGAGGCGCCCCGCGAGGTGTCCCGCAGGTTGTTTGCTGCGACCGGAGGTGGCGTCCGGGGACTTCGGGCCTCGGCGCCAGCTCAGTATGTTGGTAGGAGAGTTTGGGGAGACTCTGGGGCAGGGGAGTGCATTTGGGGTTCTGGCTTGGGAGTACTCCATGGGACCCCTGTTCTAGAATCTGGGCGAGGTGGAGAAGGGCTAGGAACGGACCATATGCCCAAGCAGCAATCCGCTCTCCACTCCCCCAAGGGTGATCGATCATGGCTCTCCCTGGATGAAACAGACAAGGAGTCCGGAAACTGGACCACAAGGGAGGAAAGGGCTCCCCGGAGGCCTCCCCGGAGGCGGAGGCCTGGGCGGTGGGTGGGAGATCTGGGCACCCTCGAGCCGCGGTGCTAACGCTGTCGCCTCCCTCCCGGGGCTCTGTCCGCAGGGCTACTCCTCCGTGAGCAACATGAACGCCGGCCTGGGGATGAACGGCATGAACACGTACATGAGCATGTCGGCGGCCGCCATGGGCAGCGGCTCGGGCAACATGAGCGCGGGCTCCATGAACATGTCGTCGTACGTGGGCGCAGGCATGAGCCCGTCCCTGGCGGGCATGTCCCCCGGCGCGGGCGCCATGGCGGGCATGGGCGGCTCGGCCGGGGCGGCCGGCGTGGCGGGCATGGGGCCGCACTTGAGTCCCAGCCTGAGCCCGCTCGGGGGGCAGGCGGCCGGGGCCATGGGCGGCCTAGCCCCCTACGCCAACATGAACTCCATGAGCCCCATGTACGGGCAGGCGGGCCTGAGCCGCGCGCGCGACCCCAAGACCTACCGGCGCAGCTACACGCACGCAAAGCCTCCTTACTCGTACATCTCGCTCATTACCATGGCCATCCAGCAGAGCCCCAACAAGATGCTGACACTGAGCGAGATCTACCAGTGGATCATGGACCTCTTCCCCTTCTACCGGCAGAACCAGCAGCGATGGCAGAACTCCATCCGCCACTCGCTCTCCTTCAACGACTGCTTCCTGAAGGTGCCCCGCTCTCCGGACAAGCCCGGCAAGGGCTCCTTCTGGACCCTGCACCCTGACTCGGGCAACATGTTCGAGAACGGCTGCTACCTGCGCCGCCAGAAGCGCTTCAAGTGCGAGAAGCAGCTGGCGCTGAAGGAGGCCGCAGGCGCCGCGGGCAGCGGCAAGAAGGCGGCCGCCGGGGCCCAGGCCTCGCAGGCTCAACTCGGGGAGGCCGCCGGGCCGGCCTCCGAGACTCCGGCGGGCACCGAGTCGCCGCACTCGAGCGCCTCCCCGTGCCAGGAGCACAAGCGAGGGGGCCTGGGAGAGCTGAAGGGGACGCCTGCTGCAACACTGAGCCCCCCAGAGCCGGCGCCCTCTCCCGGGCAGCAGCAGCAGGCCGCGGCCCACCTGCTGGGCCCGCCCCACCACCCGGGCCTGCCGCCTGAGGCCCACCTGAAGCCGGAGCACCACTACGCCTTCAACCACCCGTTCTCCATCAACAACCTCATGTCCTCGGAGCAGCAGCACCACCACAGCCACCACCACCACCAACCCCACAAAATGGACCTCAAGGCCTACGAACAGGTGATGCACTACCCCGGCTACGGTTCCCCCATGCCTGGCAGCTTGGCCATGGGCCCGGTCACGAACAAAACGGGCCTGGACGCTTCGCCCCTGGCCGCAGATACCTCTTACTACCAGGGGGTGTACTCCCGGCCCATTATGAACTCCTCTTAAGAAGACGACGGCTTCAGGCCCGGATAACTCTGGCAGCCCGGATCCAAGATAAGCGAGAGAGCAAGTGGGGGTCGAGACTTTGGGGAGACGGTGTTGCAGAGACGAAAGGGAGAAGAAATCAATAACAACCCCACCCCAACACCCCCAAGACAGCAGTCTCCCCTCACCCGCTGCAGCCCTTTCGTCCCAAACAGAGGGTCACACTGATACCCCACGTTCTATATAACGAGGAAAACGGGAAAGAATATAAAGTAAAAAAAAAAAAAAAAAAAGCCTCCAGTTGCCACTACTGTGTAAAGACTCCTGCTTCTTCAAGCACCTGCAGATTCTGACTTTTTTTGTTGTTGTTCTCCTCCATTGCTGTTGTTGCAGGGAAGTCTTACTTAAAAAAAAAAAGAAAGAAAAAGAGAAAAAAAAGACTTTTGTGAGTGACTCGGTGTAAAACCATGTAGTTTTAACAGTACCAGAGGGTTGTACTATTGTTTAAAAACAGGAAAAAAATAATGTAAGGGTCTGTTGTAAATGACCAAGAAAAAGAAAAAAAAAATGCATTCCCAATCTTGACACGGTGAAATCCAGGTCTCGGGTCTGATTAATTTATGGTTTCTGCGTGCTTTATTTATGGCTTATAAATGTGTATTCTGGCTGCAAGGGCCAGAGTTCCACAAATCTATATTAAAGTGTTATACCCGGTTTTATCCCTTGGATCTTTTTCTTCCAGATTTTTCTTTTCTTCACTTGGCTTAAAAAATATACAAGCTTGGAAATTATTTCAAGAAGGAAGGAGGGATACCCTGACTGGTTGCAGGTTGTATTTTATTTTGGTCCAGGGAGTGTTGCTGTTTTCCCAACATTTTATTATTAAAATTTTCAGACATACCAAAATTGAATGAATTTTACAGTAGGCACACAGGGACCCCGCTCCCGAAATTCTACAATTAACATTTCATTATATTTGCTTTATCACATACTTGTCCATCCTCCCCTCCATTGGTCAATCCATCTTATTTCTCTAAATCCACTTCAACTTTGCAGATACCAGTATACATCCCCCTAAACACTAAAGCAAGCACATTATTAAATGGAACTCATATGGTTTATGGTTACTTTTTGAATTTGTGGGTTAACTTTACACACAATGAAATACACAGATAGATCCCAGGCAGACCATTCCAGCAGGTTTATTTTTAACACCAGTAGAAGATAACTCCCCACACACCACAATTTTCCACCTTGGCTGTTTGAATGTGCCCTGTTGTTGCGGTCTCTTGGGCCCCACAGCTAGCTTCTCTTGGGGGAAGCCTGGATTTCATGATTTTGCTGTACTTCTGAACTTGGGCCTCCCTTCAGGTCAGTGAGCCTGGATCAAACTTGCAAATTTGTGGTGCAGCACTTTGCCTGTTCACCACTGTGAATAGTGGTGGAATTGGGACTCTGCCTGGATCTTCCAACCTCCTCTGTATACAGGCCGCCACCCTTTCCCACCCTTCTCCCTCAAGCATGTATTGCACACAACCATGGCAGACCTTGCTAACCCAGAAAGACCTTGCTAACCCAGAAATGGCAAGACACTTGGTGTAGGGAAACATTTAGAAGACCTTATCCTGGAATTGGTTTGAAAGGATAAATCAGGGTAACAATCCAAGTCTGTTTTTTTAAAAAATAGGGTATATTTGGGAGTGAGGAGGAGGTAAGGGGTGTCTGTCCAATCGACCAGGACAGCAGTGGAGATGCTACTGTCGGCAAATTTGCTCCCCATCTCCCTCCAAAACTCGCCCTTGCAAAGCTTCTTGTAAGTTAGGTAAGGTTGGCAATCCAGGTTTGCAGGGCCCAGGGGATATGCAGGTATTTTGTGAGCCTTCAAGGACTCTCTAAAATATAACGAAAAATCCCAGAATAAATTCTTATACACCATGCTGCCTCTCCCCACAGACGACCTCGCTGGCCTAAAAGGGCGGCCAACGGCAGTGAAAACCAAGCCTGAGAGCGCAAAGAGGAGCCTGGTGTTGGTTTTGCCCAGGACATCTGCTGGCTGGGCGAGGGCAGGATCAGTGTCGTCGCAGGTTCGGCAGACTCGGGAGCCACTCCCGTGAGCAGTTAGCTTGCGGTGGGTAAAAACACTCTGAAAACCTGGAGGACTTTTTGCCTCAGGTTTCTAAGTTCAGACTCCTTTCTTCAAGTTAGATCTTTGGGCTTCTTGACCATCCAAACCTGGAGTGTCCCAGCTACGCCCCAGACCCGGAGACTGGCTTTGCTTGCTACCTTGCTGGGGTCTTTGCTACCCCATCCCCCACCTCGCCGTCATCCCCAACAAGCCTGGCCTTCCCACGCGCTTGAGGGGGGTTTGGCATCGCCTCCGCTTTCCCCCACCCCACTATCCCCCTCCCGCCTCCAAATCCCTTTCTTAACATGCCACATTGTCCCAAAGAACACAAGGAAGAGAAATTGGGGAGGGGGGGATCCGGAGGCCACAGCCAGCAATCAGGCCGTCTCTCCCCCTCGCAAGGACACACACGTCGTGAGCCCGGCCTGAAATGTGTTTCATTATCACATAAAAGGCTCCCGTGGCGAAGGAGCCGAGAGGCAGGGCCGGGGGCCGAGTGGGGTACAATGGAGGCTGAAAGCTCTGCCCTAACCTGCTATGTTTCGTATGGCATGCCCATTGTGCGAGGGTCGTTTTAAACTACTTAGCGCGCCCCCCTTCACTGATCCCGGCCGATAAGATATAGTTCTGTCCGAATACATAAAAAGGATGTCGGGGAGCAGGCGCTTTCGGAGGCTTTTCTGGGCTTCTTGTGTCTTTCACGTCCCCCTCCCGCTGAAATCCCTCCCCTAGCCCGGGTTCCGAGCTTACGAGCTCACAAATCGCCTCTGCGCGCTTTCCCCAACTCTGCGCATTGTGGGGTGCAGAGGCTCTCCCCCCTCCTTTTTTTCCTTTTTTCCCCACGCCTTCCGCACGCCGGTTTAAGCAACCATGATCTGTGAATAAACAAAGTCTGTAAACAACCGAAAAAAACATTCTAGATCCGAATTCCAGGAGGGTAAACTTTCCATGCCACGTCACACTTCAGCAAATTTGCACAGATATTATATTGCCTCCCCCTCCTTTATTATTCTTTTTTTTTTTTTTTTGCCAGGATCCCATTGTACTTAACTGAATTTTATAACGCTGATCGATATCTTGGTAAAATATTCATTTTTAAACTAGCGGGCAGTGAAATCTTTGCTTTGTGTGCTAAAGTCAACAGTCGCTTGGTTTGAGCTCAAATAAATGCGGGGATGCCTCGGCTCGGAGCAGTCTTCGTCCTCCCTCCCCGCGCTGG
>NW_012112808.1:9111120-9114706 GCF_000951035.1 Colobus angolensis palliatus | reverse complement strand
AGGGAGCGCGCCCACCCGAGGGCCGCGCCCGGCTCCCCTCCTCACCGTCCGCACCCCACTCCTGTCCGCGCACTGCCCCTCCCCCAGCCAGTCCTTCTCTCTTGCAGGGCTCAGACGCCGGGGCGGGCTTGGCTGGTGGTAAGCTCAGCCAACGGAGACTCAAGGGGTTGGGTTTTTTTTTGCAGGGGGTTCGGAAAGTGCATGACTTGGAAGGATGAGGGGTCGTAGAGTTGCGAACTCAGACCGCTTTTGGCTCTGAGCTCAGAGCAGTTTGGTAGGGCCCAGAGGAAGCCACACAGGCCCCTCGAAGAGCTCGGGTCTGGGAATTTGATCTGAGAGCAGCGTGTTTCCGGGGAACAGTGGAGGGTGGAGTGTGGGGAACCCCCTTGGCCTCAGAATCTAGGGTGGGGGTCAGCAGAAAACGATGTGCGTGGTGCATGGGAGTCTGAAGAGGCTGAGGCCCGAGCGTGGTGACACCCTCCCCTTGGCGCGCAGGGGTTTGAGTCCAGTCTCAACTCTTTCTCGGACACTGGCAGGCCGAGGAGACGGTGGGGGTCGGCATCAAACAGCAGCAGGGGTGGGGCCGCGCCTTTCCAAGAAGCGAGTGAACCTCAGCTCTGACTGCAGGAAGCGGCTGGTGGCCTTTGCGCACCGGTGTGCTTGGCTGCAAGCAGGTTGGGGAGCCTCTGGGGTTACGAGCTGGGTCCAGGAGAGAAAGTCAGAAAGCAGACGCGGGGCCATTCATCATCCCATTCTCCCTGCAACCCAGTCGCTGATTTCCCCCCTCCACGGGCAGGAGCACACTCGCGCATGCCGGGCTTGCCCTCTGCGGTTCCGGAGGACGCCAGTTCCTAGGACACAACAGAACCAGCCGCGTCTTTCCTCCACCTGCGGAAAGGCGTGGACCTCTGAAAAATAGTTCTGCTGCTGCCCCTTGAAACCTCAGGACTCTCGGTTTTCGAGAGCAGGGCATGATAAAGGTGTGTTTCCCCAGGTGTCTACCAGCACCCCGCATCCCCGCCCCCACGCCAGATCCACATTCTGCCTGGCGTCTTTACTTTAAATGCCTGGGTAGTAGGCACTGTGACAGGCCCGTGCCTGACTCGGTTACTCTGGGTCTTTGGTCTGACGCGACAGGGAACTGGCACATGGAAATTGCCCACCACCCCGACCGGAAAGCTTTTCCCATGTGCGCCGCAGTCACCAGACTTCGAGCCCAAGTGGGCAGAAATCTGTTTCGTTGTTAAGCAGGGTCAGTGTTATGTAGTCACCTTCCTGTGTGGGGACCCTGGGTGGCCCCTCCTCTTTCCCTTGTGCCTTGGGCTGTGCGCCCGTGTCCACCGCACCCGAAGCCTGCTGGGGAGCGTGCCCGCAGCCCTCCCAGCCCCGGCTCGCCTCGAGTGGCTGGTTATCTTCCCTGAACATGATGGAACGCCTGCAGGACACACGACAAGGCTAATCGTTTTTAAATAATTAATGCCTCCCGTTCCGCTGGTAATGCGCGGCGTCGAATCCGTCAATTACTTGTCATTAGACGGGTGTCGCCCCACGGCCTTCCCTCGGGCCTTTGATGGCCCCGGGTCCCCTCGCCCAGGCCACTCCACGGCCGAATTCAAAGGTGCCGTGCCTTTGAGAGCCGGGTACGGAGTAGCCATGACCCTTCATTCAGTGCGAGTTTTGAAAGAAAGACCCTCGCTGAAGAGATGTAATCTTCCAAATGGCCAATTTAAACGCCAGATCTTTATCGCCCGCCTTCTCCCCGGCTTCATAAAGAGAAGCCGCTCCTCAATGCTTTGGGGGCCTTTTAATGTGGAAGTGGGGCGGGGAGAAGCAAGAGATAAGGCTCAATAGGGCAAAGGAGGAGGCGTTAGCCCGAGGAGGTACCTGAAGTTACCTGGGGGCAACGCGTTTTCTTCCGTGCAGTGCATGCTTCTACACATCCGGGGGTCTGGAGGTGGCCCTGGCTTGGAGGGAGGGGTGGCCGAGATGAGATCTGGAATGTGCAGACACCAGTTAATGTTTCAAAAAAGCAGTAAGACCTTTTCTGACTATGCACCTTAACCCTGCAAGAGAAGGCAGGAAAGGAAACATTTTCCTCCCAAACACCAGGAACCTGGAGTTGCTGCAAGCAGTTGGTTCTGGCTGATGTTGGCAAAGTAGTACACATCAAGTCCTGCCATACAGAATAGACCACCTCCACTCCCACGCACACCCTAGTGCCATTAGCTCTAGTTTGTTGTCCCTGCTGTAGCAAAAGAACAAGGTTTTAGACCTGAAATCCTTTGCTGGGTGGGGGACAGCATGGACGCCAACCCTGACGGCGGCACCATGGCAACCAGGCCAGCCAGGGGTTGTCCAGTAAAATGTAAAACTTTAAAACACACAAACAGAAAAAAATAATCAATCCCCAAAGTTTGCAACTTGACTTAATCACACTTCTTGCTGTTTCCTTCCCTGGTCAAATGTTCTTTTTACATTAAATAAAGATTCAAGGGTCTAGGGATCTTATCTTTATCTGTCCCCTTCTGAGCGAAAACAATGCACTGTATCTTCAGCCTTCCTTTAATGCGAAGACTTCTCCACTCTAGGCTTTATAGCTAACTTTAGATCAGAAATTTGCTGTAGCTTCCATCCCCAGGACGGGCTTTCCTCTGAGAAGAGGTAAAAGGAGATGGGGGTGGAGAGACAAGATAGTGAGAATCTATTTTAACAATGGATGGAAAAAGGATGTAGGCCTGTGACCCGCACCCCACCCCCACCAGGGTCCTGGGCTGTTCTTTCGGTCTTCAGCTCCACACACGCAGCCTTTCTAGAGCAAATCATCCTGATTGGGATTTTTTGAAAAATTCTTTTTTGATGAGAGGCACCGGATGTGGGCAGGATGTTACAGGCACCCCTAGAGACAAGCAAACAAAAATAGGGTAGAATGGATGAATGTCCTCAGCGGATCTCAGCAGGGTCTCCAGCTCCCAGCAGGCCTCTTCTCCCTTTAACAAAACTCCCAGGGAGTTCCCTACCCTGGAGCACTCCAGGGGGTGCCTCGGAAGCCTAAATCCTGGGCCATCTTCCCTATTCTGTTCACAGCCTTCCTGCCCACTCTCTTATCCCTTTTCTCCTTTCTTCTCTAAAACAATCATGTGTGTCCCCAGTTGCCCCCTCCCGCTATTGTATTTGTTGATGACCTAACACGCTCACACCAAAAGCCACACACAGAAAACCAACAACGTGGGATGGGAGGAGAGACCAATTATGACTGAGGCTAACAAGTAGGGAACACCCAAGTTGAGGCCGGCTGTCTCCTGGGAGACTGATGGAGGCTTATTTTACAAGCTGTAATTCCGTCGCAGTCCCTCTTGCTAGACTGGAGGTGATGCCTATTCTCCCCTCCCCCTCAGCCCCTGCACCCTTGGGGCCTAGTCCAGATCCTTTGTATCCTCTGCAGAAGAAGCTGCCACCTTGTGCTAAAGGACCACTCATGTAAAGGTAGAGAGGACAGGGAGTTTTTACAAGCACACCTTCACAAAAGTGTGCTTATTTTTTACATTAGTTGCTATTTGTCAGAGCTCTGAGCTCACTGCCAACATTC
>NW_012112808.1:9105288-9111069 GCF_000951035.1 Colobus angolensis palliatus | reverse complement strand
CCCTGCAGGTTCACATTAAAAAGCATTGACTTACTTGTTCTCTCTCTCTCTCTGTAAAGAAGGGGTGATATTTCACTGTTAGATAACACAACTGATAGCTGGGAGTGCTAAAAGAAGCAACAAATTAAGTTACATTCATTCATGCAAAACTAGAGGTCTCACTTCCCACCAGGGCAAGTGCCTGGGGTTTAACCCTCTCTTGTTAATTTGAGGCAGCAATATTCCCAGCAGTGTCAGTAGATGATGCTGGCAATACTATACTTTCTTGACTTAAACATCATTAAATTTATTGCGAGAGAATACTTCAGCCTCACAAAAGTAAGTGCAACGGAAAAATACCGGCATGTAATGCACAATTATAACTTTGTAACGAGAATTGTTTGCTGATTTTTAGTTCTACTTGCTTATGTGGTTCAGTCTCTGCTTCCTTAAATGGTTGGGTCCTAATTTATTTTTTAATAAGTAAATCAACTTTCCCATTGTTTCATTTATTTGAAAATAATAAGACACAGGTCCAAAACTAAGCAGGGATATTTTTGAACTAGGATTGGTAATGATCTGAGCAAATAAAAATAAGATTGCATGCATGTAAATTTTGACTTGGTATTTCATGAAAAATATCTCAATTTATTATTGCTTCTATTTTTACAAAGCAGAAGTAGCTATATATTGAATTGTGTTTGGAAATTGTTGCTTGCTGAAAGGAAAGCATATATATAATTCCTAACTTGAATTCATGAATGTTAAAAGTGCTTTATTTGAAAACATAAAACAATCTTTGGAAGTATTTGGAGGAGAGGGCTTGGAAGGCACTAAGGCCTGAGGTAGATAGCTAGATAATCGAAAAGGACAGATGATGATTAGATGACATTTTCTGTGAAGGAACGGGGTGAGGTTCCAGGGCAGGAGCTAGGTTATAGAGAGCTTCATGTGGAAGTCAGAAGCATCTTTAGCAGAAACGTCAGGATGTCAGCATGTGCGCCCTTCGGTATAAAATATACAGCTTTGCTCAAGCCTTTTGCTTGCTTTACTTCCACAAACCCATTTTAAGTTTCAAATAAAGGAGATCAATTTCACTATATATTTTTCATTTGTTCTGTGATTCTGAGCTACATTAATTGGGGTACAGTTCACACACAGGAAGAAGATGTAACTTCAACAAATCTATCCCCTGCTAGCTAAGAACGTTCTCTCTCTAGAAAAGAGAGATTTTTTCTCCAGAAAAGTTAGTCTATTTGTTGGCAGAAATTTTGTTTTACCATTTTAGTGTTTTCAGTGGCCTTCATGCCCCCATCCACGTCCTGCCGTCTCTTATTTTGAATGGAAACACTGGTCAATCCCATGACCATTGAGTGGGGTTCTTCTAGGTGCCAGGAACCATGCAAGGTATCTTCCTGAACAGGATCTCTTTTAAGCTTCCCCATGTCCTGTTGGTGGAAATCATAATTTACAGGTAATGGTCTTGGGACTGAGGGAAGTTAGGGAACTTGCTCCAATTTCACAGCGCAGCTTTGAGCTGGAGTCTTTCAACTCATATTCCCTCAACTTATTCTGGCTTCCCAGGACTCTGGGCCACAGAAAATTCCTATTTCAATGAAGTAGGAGGCTGGCCTTCACCAGAACTCCGGAATCTGGAAAATGAGCAGGGACATCTGAAGTGTTAGGGAAAGTCTGGAAAGAAACTGGAAGATCTCAGAAGAGCCAGGCTTCGGTACCCGCTGGAAGCATGGCACAAACCCGAGGGACTGTCCTGGAAGAGACGAGGATGGGTGATGTTTGGTATCAGGCTGGATTCTCATTTTCTCTACTGGGGTAACACAGTCAGAATTCTTATGTGGCCATGGTCCCTCGAAGTGGACCAGAGGTTCATTCAGGCCTGGACCACGCTTTTCTCACACTGATGCTTCCAGGGCCAGCTAGCCAGTGCTGGAAATGGGGAGGCAGCAAGCAGGCTCTTACATTGTGATTAGAAGGAAAAAATGCCAGAGAAGAGAGAAATGTCAGGGGCAGAGACTAAGGGCTGACATATAAGTTTAAAACAATCCACACAGCCAAATCATTTCTGAGCTACAGCCTATCTGCCTTATTCCCTACTGGGGGATTCTGGGAGCAAGGGCTAGGAATGTCCTAAGAGGCTCTTGCCTCTGACCTCCCCCTGACCTGCACCTGGCGGCCTGACAACACAGGTGACAGCATAGCTGGAATGCACACGCTGCCCACAGCTAGTCCCCAGCACGCCCTGGCCCCAGCCCCAATGACAAGCCTCCCCCTCCCACTCCTCACATATATACCAGTGCAGATCTCCATAAACACCTGCCTCTGGGGTTTGCCCCTGAATAGGATGCTGGCCTAGGCACGTCAGCCTGCAGCCCTCAGGGAGGGAGGATGCTGCCCAGCACCCAGTAGGCCTGTCGACTAGAAGAGTGCCACTCCAGCAGAGTACAGTGGCTAGCTTGTGCCAGGCTCTGGGTACACAGAGTGGAAACAAGCACTAGCCCTCCTCAAATCAGGGCTCAGGCTTGGCTTGGAGGTCTCCTTTACTTTTTGATATCCGGGAAGCTAAGTTCCCTGTCCTGTCCATTTTTAGTGGTGTGAGATTCCCTGCAGACTTAGCGTCTTCCATTTCGGCATTTCAGAGACAGGCAGACAATTGGATTCTAAGACCAGCTCCTCACGCATTGGCATGTGTATGGCCAACTGTTGGAAGTGAACAGAATTCTAGATAAAACTGTATTCTCACTCCAAACTGGATAACTGTGTGTTAGACTAAGGTGGGGGCACAAGAATGACACAGATACCCACAATCAGGTTGTGTGCTGAGTATTGTGAAAACGGCCAGAGAAGAGGAGAATGCCAATTTTGGGGGCTGTTTATGGGGGCGAGACAGCAGACGGAGGAGTAGCCAATCTATATTTTGTCCTCTTTCCATTTTAATTACCACCTCCCCCAATCAGCAGAGTTTACCAATTAAAGGCCAACCTTCCTTGATTTCTTTGCTTTACAGGACATTTCGATTCACCCAGGCAGACAATTACATCCCCCTCGCGCCTCTCCCTTCCCAGAGCTCAGGAACAAATGCATCCCTATCTCTTCCTAGCATCGAGCAGTGGGAAAGAGTTGATCTCAGGTGCTCACCTGCAGTTATCAGAATGCCAGACTCATTTAGGGAGCTCAACTCTGGAAGCTGAGGCGATCCCTTCATTGATTGTGGCAAGTGCTGTTTAGATTTTGCCCTTGCTCAGTAAACAACTAAAAGTAACTGCACGATCTCTCCCCTGCATTCCCCAATCTCTCTCCTCCTTCCCTCCCGCCTCTCTCTCACACACCACGCGAGACACACACACACACGCACACCTTCCCTTTCTCAGGCCCAGGCCTCTGGGCTCCTGGTCATCATAAAAGAACAGGCAGATCACTATCCCTGTATAACACTCTTAGCTAAGGGCCTCACCACTCCCAGCTGCTGGACGTTTTGCAGGGTTTGGGGTGGGTTCTGTGACTTCTTCCCAGGACTCATGACTCTCCCAAGGTGCATACCCTTCCAAGTTCCCAAGCCCCCAACCATGCCACATATGGAAGTCCCCACCTGTCTAGAATGCTTTCCAGAGACTTTCCTGACCATTCCTCCCTTGCCTCCCTTCCCCCACCCCAGCCCCGCTCACTGTTTCCTGCTGCAGCTCAGACCCAGTTCAATGAAGTTGAGGGTGGAGGGCAGATTCTGTCTGCGGTGCAGCAGCTCTGCTTCTAGCTGAGGTAGCCATGTCTCAATACAGATCTGTTTTGGAGGTGAAAGCAAATTAAAATGGCAAACTCACTCAGTGATGATCAAACTTCTAAGGTCCTTAACAAGATCTCCATTTACTCCTCAATTACTAACAGAAAAAGAGAAAGATGTACTCTATTGTCCACCATTTGCATTCTCTGAATAGACTGTGTGTTACAATTAGCCCCCCTCATTAGCTCCGTCTCTAAGAATGGGTTTGCTGTGAAGCAATTGTGAGGAGTGTGCGTACTCTGCCATCTATTTGTGTAAAATAAAGTAGGCATAATTGCCAGCCTTCCAAAACAATAGAAAACCTTAGTACAAATCCTAAACAATGATAATTTAAAATTTAATAATTCTTTTTTTAAAAACCAAGTGATAAAGAATAGTTTTCTTGCAGACTTTGGACAGTCAGCCTGCCTTGATTGTGTTTTTTAAAAAAATTAAGGGACTTTCTCTTTCAAAGTCTGTTGTCTTTCAAATGGAATTCTTTTCTTGTTTGCCTAAATGCCTTTCACATGATAAAGGATATTTTTCAAATTAGATCACGTCAACTTAAAATACAGTTACCTATTATCAGCCAGCCTGGAGCATAAAGCATTTTAAGAAGTCTCACAGATCTGTTTTATTTTTTAGGGTTCAGAAGTTTCATGGATCCTTTTCATTTCTTAGGAATTTTAAAATAAAACAAATACTGTAATTTGTAAATTCCTAGGATTTGAGATAGAAATATTGCTCACAGTATCGAGTATTCCACATTAGCCAATAGCGAGCAGGTACATATATATATTTCTAAATGAAGGGTAGCTCTGGAAATTAGACAGCCATTTTACTACATAAGGTATTCTTGGACAAATCAAAAAAGTATGTCCTTTCTTGTTCCAGCACAGTTTTGTAAATGGAGTATAAAATGTATTTGGAGTTTTGATAAATTTATTACGTGCCAAGTATTTCTTTGCACAGTGTCTGTCTAGTTTGTGTCCTGAGGGCAAAACAATGTATCATATTCTTGCATTACAGTTTTGTGGTGGCTGCTCACAGGCAAGTCACATCATCCCACTTTCATTGTCATTGGCAGTGCTATTTTGTTGAATATCAATTTTGATGTGATTAATGCTTATTTCCCAATTCCACCTTGCATTTTCTTCTAAATTTTATGTTTGATAAAATAGCTCAATAGTAGTAATTAAACTTCTCCTCACAAAGGTTTATCTTTGTATTTCTCAATGCTTGTCTTTCTAGCAATGAAATCCACATTAAAAACATTTCTGGGAGAAGATAATTTATTTGTTATTTTTGGATTGTTTAAAACTATTAATACAGTATGGAAAAATAATGCTGGGTAAAAAATAGAATTGATTCTATATCAAATAGAAATTTGTTTCCTTTACTGCCTTCCTTTTGGCAATGTCTGTGCAGGTCTTCCCACACCTTGGCTAGTTCAGTAAATACATTCAGTTTAGATATATTTTAGTTCGCCACCTCTGAAGCTCAGGCAAATTGCCGCGCTAAGTTTTGAAAAATAATTTAGGAGAAACTTGCAGATATTTTGAGGACGCGGGGTGTAACCTCCCATGGCACCAGACAAGCGACATTCTGTTTGGTGCAAGGGGCGAAAAACACGACCTAACGGTGTTTACATGTGTATTCAGCCATGAAATTGAATATTATCAAAGTTGAAAAAATGCAAATCAAATTAAAACCGGAGAAAATTGTCTTTGGAATTACAGCGGCCTGGAGCCCCCAAGTGTTTGCTTAAATTGAATCATTTAGAAAAGAAAAAACATCTAAACTGCCCCCTCACTCTTCTCTTCCGCCCCCACCCCAGGCACGAACCTTGTTCTCTAATTCTAGTAGGAAATGTATCAAAATTGAGGCACGAATAACTCGCTCTAGGACAAATAACGTTGGAATATATATACGTGTGTATATAAAAATTAAATGCCGCCCTCTATCTAGGTGTTCACAGAATCGGACCAGCTTCCGAAATAAAGCAGCACCCGCTTTCCTCATTCCTG
>NW_012112808.1:9064075-9105098 GCF_000951035.1 Colobus angolensis palliatus | reverse complement strand
CCCCCGAGTCCTCGCGGGTCCGTGGGGCTGTCCGGGTTTGGCGAGCTCCTGCTGCCGAGATGCGCCAAACGCGGAACCCGGGTTGGCCCTCCGGGGGGGTTCTCCTCGCCCCCTCCCAACGCTCACTTAGCTGACATAGGACTTCCAAGGGTCTTAGTGGAGGAGACCACGAAAGGAAAATGCCTGCTAAATGTCACTGGGGGTCGGAGGAGAGATCGAAAAGAGCACGAGGCAGATGGACGGTCATTCTCGCTTTTTCCGCACAAGTTCTAGAGAGCACAGGGAACCGACACTAGGCAGCCAGTCCCCACCCGACCCGGCCTATCCCACCCCAGTCGCCACGGACTCTGTCAGCTGTATTCCTCTCCCGCCCCCCACCCCCCATCGCTCTCCCGCCTCCGGGAGCACTGGCGAGTCCAGGGTTTCTCCTGCAGGTGCCAAGGTCGGCCCCGTTCGGGAGAGCCCACTGGGCACCGCGCAGAGGAGGGCCGGGCGAACAGGCAGAGGGCCTTGGGACAAGACTGCAAGCGCGACCCCGCTGCGGTGGGAGCGGGACCCAGGCAGCCTCGCCCATCAGTCTTAGTTGGGGACACCAGAGGGGGCTAGGATGTGCTGGCACTTTCATCCCATTTAGTGACCTCAGGATTTTCGTTTCGCTCCCCTAGCCTGCACTTTCTCTTCTTCGAACCGTCGTCCACCCTGCTCCAGCCCAAGCTGCACCGTCTCCGACCCAATATGTCAAAAGAAGTTCGAACTCTTTTTCCTCTAGGGAGGAGAAAGAGTGGGTGGCCTCTGCGTCATTCTGTCTTCCCTTCCTCCTCCTCAGTCCTGATAGAATCCAAAGGCTGCCCTTGTTCAAGGAACATAATAACTGCACTCCAGCTGACTCCAATGGGGGCGGGAGGCCGAGTAGTGGAAGCCCATTTTATTTGAAACCTGTCCCTATATTTTCGTTTCCAGGAACCCCTGGATAAAGACCAGCTCAGCCATGGCTGAGAAAACAGACCCAGGCTCCCCAGAGCGGTTAACCCGCCCGCCTCTGGGCAGAGACTGTAATTGGGGTGGTGTTTGGGAGACTCGGGACCCTATTTCCAAGGAGAGCTGTGGGGCACATGTTTATGTTTGTTGTTTTCAAAATCAAGAAAAGGAAACAACAGCCAATTAAAATGCAATATTTTTATTCCCCTCGCACGTCGTCAATGATTTGCCCCCAGGGATTCACAATTTTCCCAAGCCTGTTAACGGGTGACAATGAGTGAGTGCCTCCTGTAATTTAATTTTCCTGTCACACTAAATAGAGCTACATTGTAAACCTTAGATCTACTCTTACTGATAGGATCGCCTTGTTTTGCCATTTGCACCATAAAGACCCCCAAAAGGGACACTGTATTGTGACCTCTACTCTTGAATTATTCAAGAACTTAATGACATTTTCCATTTTAAAAAGGGAACTAATTGCCATTGATGCAAAGCATGTGACCTTCTCCCAGTACCCAGTATGAGAATGTAACCATCTGTATGTGCATAGAGGGCTGAAGAAGGCGGGTACAAACAGGAAAAACACATGCAATCATAACCAGCTCAAAATGGACACTGGAATCAAGCATAGGGTTTAATTTCACCCCAAACCATGACACACAGCTCCACAAAATTGCCTTCACCAGACCTAAAATCTGCATAAAACCTCACATCAATTCAGGCTCATTTTGGGGGACATGACATGACTTTTCAGCTAGGACTGGAACATTAAAAGTTTTGAAAGCCAGTATGCCTTTATAAATGTAAAATTACTTTGATGTCAAGCAAAATATCTAATAATTTGCCTCCTTTCTTTTGTGGCTCTTTAAAATTATTTACTTACTCAAAAAAGAAAAAGAAAATCTCATAAATTGGGATGGAACCGCATCTCAATATTTGCTGTTTGAATCAGTCTTGAGTTTCTACTAAAGCCGTTATTGAAATTCTTCACTAACTAGAATTATCTCTCTTCAAATTACTTGGAAATGGATGCTTATTGTTTTTTTCTTCTTCTTCTTCAAAGAAAAGAAAAAACAAAAGAAAACAACCACAAAAAAACTCCCAGTGTGTTTTCTACTCTTCTTTTACTGTTTGTTGGAGGAAAGCGAAGGGAGAGAAATGGACTCCACCAGTGTTCTTTGGCTTCAGCAATTCACAGGTCAGTGTGCAGAGATTCTGGGATGCTGTTCCTGGTTTATCTGAGTCAGTCCACAGCAGGTATTAACCACTTTTAAAGTGCGAGTGGCATTAGGAGGTTGGGAGCAAAGCGCTTTCTTGTGCTGAGCTGCAGATGCTTCTTTTGAACTTTGAGTGATGCTTGGGACAAGGAATGGTCATTTCTGCAGGGAGCAGACAGTTCCTTTTAGAAGGACGCTCTCATAAACTACCCCCTTCCTCTGGGCTTCATTGAGAACTAAGTATCCTTTCTGTGTTTGGCTGTGAATCCACATCTCTATCTTGTAGAATTTCTGGAAAAGGAAAATAAAGTACATTTGAACACCTAACTTGACTTTTATGAACCCCACGTTATATCAACATGTTTGACACAACTGGTGCTGGTGCAGCCGGAAGTTGTACAAAGCAGAACGCCTGACACTCCCTCTGTCAAAGTGTATCAAATGCCATTTAAAGGGAATTGCCATAATACTGTTATTACCCCAGTTGTGTAATAGAGCAACTGTTTTCCTATTTCTCTAAAAGAAACCTGTTTCCCTCCCTGGTATCATGTGCTTTTCAGTTCTGTAACATGGTAAGAGAAATGGAGTAAGGATACATAGTTCTCATTGTTAAATAATGAAGACATATTTAAGAAATATATTTGAGACATTTTCAAGTCATGAGAAACAGGGGTATGTATGAGAGGAGTGGTCAGCCACCTTCTTGCATGTCCCCTGTGATAAAAGCAATGTTTTATGAGGCAAATGTTAATTTAGTTTTAGAGATTTTTCACTTAGTTTTCTGCATTTAAAACATTTTATAACAATTTGAGATCCACTATAAGACAGAATAAACGATAAGTGTCTCTCATAGCATTCTGTAGTGTTATAATTCAGGAATTTTTTCACAGTGACAGTATACTTTCAAAATGCAATTTTAATTCACTGTTCAAGTTGTCATCATGGATAAATGACAGTCATGTTTCTTTTCATTTTAAAAAACAACTATCTTGATCAGGGACCACTTGAAGGACACGTTAAGATTGCGGTGTCTTTAGGGCAGCGCAAAGTCCTCTTCTGGCCGCATTCTGGGATCTCTTCCTCTTCTGAATGGATATCTGTGTTGGTAATCTGGAATGCCATGGGAGGCATTCACTGAGTTCGAGTGAATGCTTCTAGAAGAGTTGCAAGAGATTCTGATTGAGCACTATGTTTCACCCAATTCCTGTTCCCACTCTTTCCCTCCAATATAAAAACAATGTTGGAAAGCATTCCTATTTGGCCTCTGTGAAAGGGTAAATGAAATACCTATCTCATTTTAGTTCACCTGTAAAATGGGTTTCTCATTTCTCAATCAAGCCTGGTGTGAAGGGACATATTGGACTTTAAATTATTTTATACCCTTCATCTATTTTTTTTTAAAGATCTGAACTGTTGATGTACAGTTTTTAAAATGCTAGAGCTAGCAAAAGTTGACAACTTCCATCTGATTTTATTTATTGATACGTGTGCATCACATATATTTACTGGACTTCGTATTGTCCATTTTTCTTCCCCTAGGAAATGGCATCAAGATAGTTCAACTATGACATGGTCACTAAATATATTATAAAAATATCTTTTTGAAAAACTCAGTTTCTCCTGCTTAGTAAATATTTATTTCATCAACACGGGCTGCGTTCCACTGTGTCAGGATTCTGCATGTGCGTGGAGCACTGTTCCAGCCTAAGAAGATGGTTCTGAGGCCACTTAGCAACACATTTTCCAGCATGAGCAGGTTTCTCTGTGGAAATAGTGACACCCTATTCTGGTGTGTTGTCTTTCCTTGGGGAACTTAGGGAGTACAAACTCCTGAAAATGTTCTTTATGCTGGTTGAAGCTCTTATGTCACTGTACTGATTCCCTATGATGCAGATTTGAATCACAGAGTAATTAAAACATGGATCAAATAAGCCTGGGGTTCACCAAGGCTGAAAGCTGTAGCCATTCAAGGCATCATTTCTGTCATGAAAATATAGGACCTTTTCAAAACATGCCTTCAGGATGGTGTTCCCTTTTCAAACAAAAGTCTAATGACTGCATAACTCTTCTTGACCACATCTTACATTTTCTCTAGATTTGCTTATTTACAGCTACTGGAACAAAAAGATGAGACGAAGAAAGCACACTGATTGTCCTAAGAGTCTTCTGTGACTAAAAGCACATGAGCTTCTCCCCAGGCTGAGATTTGACCCTCCCAAGCATTTCCCCAAAGGCCATGACACTGCATCGGATTGCTTCTGGACGCTTTCCTTAGAGTTTTCAACAAATATAAACTGAAGAATGAAACACAGCACCAGATTTGCTAATCAAGAGGCAATGGTCCCAGTCCAAATGGTGCTGTGTGTGAATACAGAGCTCAGGAGAAGGGAAGGAGGTACATGAACATCGGGAGTTGCAAAATCTTGCTGAACCAATAGACCAACAGCCATTAACATTTGTCAGTGCAAAGATCCTAAAATATGCGAGTGTGGATTTGTTCTGCCGTAAGAACTGAAGCTGTGACAATCACATTGCCATGGACATTTAAGCTCCTCTGAGGTTACTGAATCTAACAATGAATAAACAATGAAGAGTAGCTAATTTTTGGAAATCCTTTTCTATGACCGGAAAATATTCACAAACTCAGAGTGATTGTTTGGGGTGAAAGATGGTCCCATGCCTTGTGCGCCTCTCTTTGCTATCTATTCAACTTTGGAAATGAACCCCTCCCTTACAGGAAGGTGACTAGCAACCAAAGTGAGCCCACCCTGGGAGGGCAGCGTGGTGGTACTTTCCTCAAAGAGCCCTGAACACAACAGGGCACACAAACAGCCAGAGCACCCTCAACAATACCCCATCATCTGCCCACCAGGGCACACAGATTCACACAGATTCAGTGACACGTTCCAAAAAAAACGGAATTAGGAGGGACCCATAGCATGGCCAATGTGTAGAGAGCTTTACTGCTCTTAGCACCATTGCTAATTATTGGAGCAAAGAAGGGTACACAAGGAATGGAACCCAACCTGTTTAAAGTAATAAATGTCAATCCTAAAGTGCATGCAACTATCTCTCCTTCCCTTTTGAGGGCTGTGTGCTTCACAAGCTGGGCATTTGCTGCACGGGGTTTTCCAATATAATGTGAATTTTCAGTGTGCTTTGTTTCTGTAGAGTGGCTTTAAAAAGCCCTTGAAGTCCTCAGCTTTAAATCCATGCTAATAGGGGAAGTCTTTTTTTTTTTTTTTTTGGAGGTGGGGAGCTTTGGTTGGGAGAAACATTGACCCAGACTGCACTCTGGGTAAACTAGGGCAAAAGACCTGATATCGTCTGCAGGGTACTTATTAACCACTGTTCATTTGCAGGATCAATATTTCCAGCAAAGGAGTCAACACTCAGGATACACTGCTACGTCTCACTTTTTCCTTGACACAACAATTTATTTTATAAATGCATCTGCTGGAGAAGAAAAAGCAGTACCAAGGATTGTGTCTTTTATCTCCAGGATATGCAAAGCGCATTTATTTTCAGCTTTTATCTCTGGAATTGTATGTTGATCCCATACATATAGATTGATTTTGTTCAGGTAGATAATGAAAAGTCAAGTGGAAAATTACACAATGGCATTCACGATCCTAGTCTTATATCGGTATATAAATTGGTTTATTATTTCATTCTATTAAAGAGGCTTTTTTTTTTTTTTTTTTTTGGTACCAGGAAAACTTCAAAATGCATTGTGTTGTCAGCTTCACTGAATTTTGTTTTGGAGGAGGAGGTGGGGAGGGGAAGCCGAAGCCCCGATTTCTCCTGCTCCTTTTGCTAATTGTATTGGCTAAATGAGCTTTCACAGAGAGGGGTCCTGGCTGCTTTTTGCTCTCCCCCAGCCCACTTGTAGGTTGCACACAGGGCTTCTGTAACTCTTTCTGGGTCAGGACAAAGATATCCACCGAGTACACCCTGTGACAAAGGTGGATATTTATTTCACCCCGGGCAATTCTAAATTTTGTCATGATGACTGGAAGAGGCAATCTCTTCCTGAGCACTAAGAGGCCACGGGTGAGAGGGTGGCAGCATAGAAAAGCCACCACCCAGAGACAGCTTGGAGCCACAGTCCTGGAGGAAATGTTATTAATAAACATCTTTTGGACATTTGGTAGCCCGTGGAGCTTGCTCCAGCTTAAAGCAATTAATTCAGGACACTGACATAAACTCTCCAGATCTTTGACAGCTTGGAGCCGAAATAAAAATGCTAGTTCTCCGGGGAAGAGAAGAGGATGGCTAGCCCTTTTCTGGACTGTTTGCTTATAGGCCCAGAGAGCAACCTTCCTTGCAGAATGAAATGCAAGGGCACAGACAATGTACCAGGGAGAGAATAGAAGATGGGAATGAACAGTTTGAACTATTTGCTCAGCAGAAGGGCACCACAATGCTGGGGTAGTGGTTTTCCCATGCGTCCACCGTCCCTTCTTTGGGATCTTTTGTTGTCCTCTGTCTCCTTTGGCCAGATAAGAGCACAGCTGCAGCATTGCAGCTAACAAGTAAGGCCGTACTTATCCCCCTAAATCTCGGGGTGCCTTTACTGTAACAAGTTATGCTTGGCTCTCTTTTATTTTACAAGAGGATGGTGAGGGAGAGAATGGAAGAACAGAGGGAATGGACGTATAGGACACTGACACTGCCTATGTCTGATTTCTTTCTCTTTCTTTCTTTCTTTCTTTCTTTCTTTCTTTCTTTCTTTCTTTCTTTCTTTCTTTCTTTCCTTCTTTCTTTCCTTCTTTCTTTCTTTTGTTCTTTCTCTTTCTTGCAAGCTGTGATCAGATGCAATCTTTGTGGGGCATTTAAATGGAAGGGTTCAGTGATGTATATTGTTTGCCAAGCCAAAATGTTGCCTTTTGGGGAAAAGGGGGAGAGGTGCTTATGGAGTGCAGGAAAAGTGGTTTTGGGGCAGAGATTTTGGTTTAAAATAACCAGACTTCTGACTGCTGAAAAGATGAAAAAGTTTTAAATTGTCAAATTTAAAACTGTGTTCAGTTATGATTTGCCACTTCTGAATATTATTTTGGATTTCCCCTCTCCATGCTTATTTTGTTCAGAATCCTAATGAATAGAGGTTGCTGGTCTCAGGGTAAAAGCAGGATGAACTGGAGATGGGACATACAAGGTACTTTTGTAATTGCCATAGATTACATCTATAATCAGAGTAAATGTCATCAACAAATAATCAAAATATTTTTTACATTTGCTCTTCTAAAATCAGAGCCTATTTTAAATATAAGAGAAAGTAGATGTGATAATAATAATGTAAACTACAGTTATGTTAAGTTGATATTAAAGTCAAAATCTAACACAGATTTGCACTGTTGGGTGTGTGTTCCGATTCAGTGGGTTTTTCCACAGATGTTGATTTTGGGAGCCAGGCTTCAACGTTTAATTCTATTGTAATGTGGTTATTTAGCCTGAATGGTTTTATAAGGTGAAAAGGCAAAAAAATTAATTCCAAAGAAAACTAATGGTTTACCACGATTGCGTTAAACATTTCAGAAGCCCACCTGTGGGAAATACAAAGTATTAATACTGTGTGTTATTTTGTTTTTGTATTTTTGTCTCACCGACAAAACTGGCAGAAAAAAAATGCTTTCGTATATTTTTCCTGCTGGGTGGTCAGAAGGAAAGGCCATGAAGCTAAAGGTCTCCCATTGAGACGCTGCTCTGCAAAGAGCCGACCTCACGTGCCGCTGCCAGAGAAGAAAGCACCTGTTCATCTCGGCTCACTGTGGGGCTGAGCTCAGCACTGGCAGGCAAGGGGCCGCACGCCTCCCCCACAGTCACCGAGAGGGCATCCCTGCAGGGAAATCATATCCAACGTGCCTGTGCCCACACCAGACGTAAGACAGCCTCTAAAATGTCCATGAAGCCATTGTCCAGTAGAGCTGTTAGTTTTAAAACCAGTGAGTATAACCTTTGGTTAAAAGGATGCATGTGTATAGGTGTATGTGTGTGTGTGTGTGTGTGTGTGTGTGCATGTGTTTGTGTTTTTGGACTTGTGTGTGATGTAGGGAAAGGGTATGGAGAATGAAGAAAGGGTTCCATTTAGGCATTTGCAAATATTTGCCGGCATCATGAAAAGACAAAAACGTTCTATAAAATATATCATATTTTGCTATGATTTTGTGTGTACCTATAATAAAATTATTAAGTACAAATTGTTCTGTATTTCTTTTGCAAGCATAAATTCTAAAGTTTTGTATTTAGGACAGAATAATTCATATCACATAATAAGGGAAAAAATACATTTTTTTCCTGATTAGGTGCTTAGACTAAATACATCTGTTTTTTTTGGGAAACTGAGGCCAAGATGGAAATTGTAGTCTGCCTGGGTGAATGTAATTCTTTTCTCTAATTCTTGACATAGAGAAAAACTTGCCCAGGGAAATTTTTCCATTATGGCATTTTAGCATTAATCTGAAAATCATGTGGAATCACTGTGGATAACTCAGGGAAATAAGTGGAACTCTTCTTCCATTGAAAGAATTTCCTGCCCTTGAAGCTATGCATTTCCACAACATGGGAAATGGGTTTTTATTTCCAATTTCTACAAAGAGTACACACGCAACTGGTATCCATACAAAGCCCCACGTGTTGGGAGGCCACTGAGGGAGGAGCAGAGCCGCAGCGAGGGCAAATGCACAAATAACAAATCAAGTTTAAAGACCGTGGCCAAATGCAAGGAGCAAATGATACTGATCTTATATGTGAGGGGCTTGGACATCACACCAGCTGCCGCAGAGTTTGATTAATGAGGCATTAAGGAGATGGAGTGACACTTACAGCTAGTTACTTATGGTGCTAATTTCAAAACACTTTGCAATAGACAAAGAGACTCTACTCATAATGCAAAGTAATTTGTGGTGTGTTCCTGGTGAATGCATTTAGTGAAGCAAATATAGTTATGCGGAATTTAAATTAAGGTTGACACTAATGTAAACAGAGCCCAAGAACCACTGTCCCCAATAATTTGATGAGGACACAGGTTTTAATCAAGCCTCTTCCACTAAAATAGCAATTTAAATCCCTATCGTTTAAACTGGATAAAACGCTTAAGCCGTAAAGGTTGGGGGGGGGAATAGAAATTTACTTGAAAATAAAAATGAAACAGAGTATCTCTGGGGGAAACCTTGACTATGTTTTGACCCAACTGGGATGTGCATGTCGATTTAAATGCCAGGTTGATTTTGAGGCCAGATTCCAGGTATTTGAAGGCATTTGCTATGTATCTTTTCTGTTGTTGTAAAGTTATGGTTGGACACATTCTGATTGTATTGATCTCAGAGTAAAAACGCTCCTCGCAGTAAGAAAGTGGAGATTCTGATTCCGAGGCCCCAGAATCATTTATGTATTAAAGGAAGAAATCTATCTGCTTCCCCCGGCAACCATTTTCTATTTGTACTAAAAAATTCAAAATTGGGGGAATATGAGGAAGGAGTGTGGGCCTAGTTAGAGACCCTGGCCAGCCATTGGAGAGGTCAGTTTTTCTAGAGGGTACCACCTCTGCACATGGCTTTGTTCGGGTTTGCCTGTTTATTTCCCTTACTCACATTCAATGGGGAGGGGGTCAGCCCAGTCATTAACATGAATTAAAATGCCAGCAGCCTAGGTTCCAGGGCCTAGGAGGCCTTGTGTATGGGAAACAAAACCAAACAAAATAGCAATTTATTCTGCCCTGCTCTTGGAAAATAAGGGGCAGTTCGGCAGCACTTCCTGGGGCTCCAGACTTTACAGCAAAAGAGCAGGAGGATAAGGTAAATCAACCCTGAATTCTCCGAATTATGACCCTGCCTTCTCCAGCCACATTCATGATGTATCTTCTAGGGAAAGGAATTTGTCCAATGATGTGTTTTTAATACCTATTCAGAAGAAAGGGCCGAGAACTATCTGGGGAGGAATAAAAGCTGTAAATGTAAAGTGCTCTGAAAATGCTCCTAGCAGTAATATTAATGGTCACCCAACTCAAGGACTTAGAGTCAGGAATGGAAGGGAAATGGGAAGCTGGAGACTTTGACATTTGGGGGAGGAAGGGGGGGTCCACCACGAACTGAGCACTGATTATGAACTTGGCACCACGGGCACAATTAGGAAGAGGGTCTCAAACAGAAGCAAACAGAGCCCAGGGAGGTTAAATTATGTTCTGAAGGCCACACAGGCTTTGCAGGCAGGGCCAGACTGCTCCGACTGGCTCGGTCCCTCCTAGGAAAGACCCCCTGTTCGCTCAGTCCCTGTTACCATGTGGTCCTAAAGTGGATAGATACATCATGCTGCTTTGGGAAGCCTCCACTCCATGTCTGGCAGGTAAACAACATCTGAAACTCCCATCCTGCAAACATGCAAAAGAGGGGAAGGGTATTTGCTACTCTAGCCCTCGGAAGTTAGAGGAAATGAATGGAAGGTCATCGATGCTCATCACAGTTGCAAGGACAGCAATCCCAAAAACAGTGATTCTGCATGGCTCTTTGTATCCATAAAAAGACAGATCTTTGACATCTGAACATCGGGCCTTATAGGCAGAGGGGAGAGAAGCCCAGCCAGGTCTGCCTTAGGAGACACTGCTAGCAGGCAAGCTCCTGCTCCCTTCTCCTAGACAAGAAGGAGCAAAGAGGATGGAGGGTAGTAGGGATGGGAGGGCCGGTGGGAGAACTGAGTGTGCAGGCCAAACTTGGAATGTCAGGGCATCTTCCAGAATGATGAGTATATATGTGTTTTTAAGAAGAAAAGATTTGCTGGGTGATGACTTTGGGGACCCCCAGGTTTAGGTTCCTCTAGTCTCACCTGGCATCCCTGCTGTGGCCATCGGAAACAGTACCCTCGGCCAAAAAGCACTTGGCATTGACATAGAATTTTGATTTCTGCTCTTGGGAGGCACCGTGTGCCAGGCCTGTGTGTCACTGCTCAGGGCAAGCCCCGAGCCCTGGGGGTGGGGTATGTGCTTCCCTCACCTGTGCTCCCTGGGGATGCGCCTGGCCGGCATTCCACTTGGCTCCTCACAGGGTGCTGGCTGATTGGAGCCCCTGCTCCTTGTGGCTGTGACCAGCCTAATGATGCTTCCCAGAGTTGACTTTTCCTTCTTGCCAGCCTCAGCTTCCCCAAGGCCTCACTCCTGCTGTCCGAGGTCACCTGCCTGAGGCTGCACACACACACACACCCTTCTGGTTTCCAGCAGAGAGAACTGTCCTGTGAGCGTCTGTCTCCCTGAGGCTGCAGTGCTGTCCAGGCAGCCAATATTGGAGGAGCAGCATAGGGGAGGCCTTTGGCTATTTCCTTCATTTTACAGTTCAAATCAGGGTTCTGGAGGTCTCATGACTCAGATCACTTGTCACACACTCTCAAAAGCATTTTATTTTTTCTTGTGCTGAAACACTGATACAGCATTTACTTGAGGTGTGGGAGCATTTTCATCCTCATGGCCCCAGACATGGGTGAAAGGTTTGGAAATGCCAACTCGTCTCTTGGCCTCAGTTTCTCTCCTTCATCAGAGGATAAACAAAACAAACAATCTCACAGACCACTGTGAAAAAGTTTGTTTTGGAGAGCATTTTGGAAGTGAATGATGTCGGAGATGCATTTTGGCCCCATTTCCTGTTGTAGAAACGTGCGGCAGGAATAGATGTGACCAGAGCAGATGAGTACGCAGTGCTGAGCTCTTGACTTTGACCAGGAGTCCTCACATTCTTTCACCTGCTCTGTGAAAGAAATCTGAACCTGTTTCACTTGCCCAGCCTCTTGATTTGGAATCTCAGTGCAAACCCCAACATCAACAAAGTTGCTATGGATTTTTATGACTATCTTAAGAATTTGTCTCAAGTGAGGCTCGAGTACTCTCAGGAGAAGGGGTGGGGATCCTGAGCTGCTCCCCTGCTGCTCTCTGTGGAGCACACGTCACCCTCTTCTCTCCTTTCCAGTCTCTGCATTGCAAATGCCTCCTTCTCTGGTGCAAAGCCTACTTTCTTACAAGATCCAATACCTTCTTCCATGTAACTCTGGGCCAAAGGACTTACACTGACTTCCTCTTAAATAGGTAAGAGACGGCTGAGTTCTTATCACCCTTAAAGCACTCCTTTACAGGAAATATTGACCCCTTCCACACCACACCACAATACCCTCCTGGACAGAGCCTGAGATCTCAGGACAGTGGCCTGGCCACTACAGGGGCCCTGGGATGTCCGGGAAGGCTCTTTCCAGGCCCCAGCTCTTCTGCTCAGTTATTCCAATGAAGACCTAATTCTGTGTGCCCATGTGGGCCGTCTGTGCTCAAATGCCAGCATTTGTGGTTTAGACTCCTCTTAGAGAGGCAGCTGGGAGCGGTAAGCCCTTTGTCCTGCTGGATGGGTAACAACAAGTTGGCAGGGACTGGGTGGGGTTGGGGGGGATTCTCCAATGAAATCTTAGATCGAAATGATGAGATTTAGATCATTTGTTCAATGTGGGTCTTCTAACAAGCATTTTTAGGGCTATCTCCAAGACTGGGTTGTTTCTCCCAGATCTTTATTTCTAGGTTTCACCTCCTCCCTCCCTTTGCCTTCTTTCTCACGTCCAGGGTTAGAGGGGTTTTCTGGTGTGCCTCCTGCCTCTTTGTCAGATCTCAGGCTCCCAGCCTATTAGGCTCTGCTGGTGTTGATCACAATTTTTACTTTCTTCTACAAAATTCTCTGTATGTGCAGGGGTATTGGCAAATCTCCCAACCCCAGAGTATTTGTATAACCAATTCATTATGTAGGGTCCGATTTGTTTTTTTTATTTCTTTCCTGATAAATAGAAAAATTTTTGTTTTGCTTAAAATGCTATTTGCCCCATGACTCTGCTTTATAGACTACCTCTAAGCAATGGGTCTACTTGTTGTTTATGAGCAGTGTTATAAAAAATACTTAGAGATGAGGGGTGGATTCTGATGGCTTAGGGAAATTTCTGGGGTTATGTAACTGACCATGCTAGTTATCCATGAGGTAGAGAAATACCAGGTGAGGTGTCCATTGGCCTAAATCTGCAGGATATTTTTCATATTTTTATGAAACTCCCAAGTCACATTATTTTGTTACTTAAGAGTTAGTTGGTCAAGGTATTGGTGATATCTCCACTCTCTCTTTTTAAAATTATTTACCAAATCCTTTCAGTCCTTCCTTCAATTTTGCAAAAATGAAAGCAATGTTCAGAATGTGGTCTGTCAATGAAATGGAAATAACAGGTATGGAATATCTTAAAAAAATACACCTAGTTTTCCATTCTCTCTGCCAGCATCTAGTGAAGACCCTTTATGAAAAGGAAAATCTCCACATTAGTTATTGTCAGCAACCTCCAGCATCAGCTTCCAGCACCTCCTGTGTTGTTAGAAACAGTTGGTATCTACAGGGATCTGATAACATCCTCCTAGAAGGGTAGTTTGTGCAAGCTGCTCCCCCTACAACAACCATTCATACTTTTTTTTCTTTTCTCCCCCAGAGGTAGCATTTCTCTCTGTCACCCGGGTGAAATACAGTGGTTTGATCATAGCTCCCTGCAGCCTCCAATTCTGAGACTCAAGCCATCCTCCAGCTTGGACCTCCTGAGTAGCTGGGACTACAGGCACTTGCTGCCATGCCTGGCTGAATATCTGTTTTTTTGGTTTGTTTGTTTGTTTGAGATATTCCATACCTATTATTTCCATTTCATTGACAGACCACATTCTGAACATTACTTTCATTTTTGAAAAATTGACTATAGTTCATCACGGAAATTATATAATTTTTGTATTTAAGACATTGGTGTTTCATACGTCTTGATCTACTGACTGTAGAGTCTTGAATTTTCTGCTGGTCAAAATGGATTCGATGTTTTGTAAGAAAGTAAGAACTTAAAGTTTCCTGCCAACATAGTAAAAGTATTGAGAGTTTACAGTGGATTGATTGAGTAGATGGTCTCTGAACCCACACATCCATCTGAACATTACAAAAAAAAGAGACCATGACAAATTTGTACATATTTATGTGACACATTAGAAAACATGCAACATTTTTTGACAAAAAAAATCAAATATGGACTGCAGGAAGCCTCAGGTCTAACTTCCAGCTGACAGAACATACAGGTAACAGAGGAACCTATTAAATGGCACCATGTGGATGCCACCAGTGAGATCCACATGGTGGGAAACTCTACAGGACATATTACCTTGTTTCTTCAATAAATAAGCATCAAGAAGAAAGAGAGAGAGAGAAAGAGAGAGAGAGAGAAAACGTATAGATGTAAAAGAGAGAAACACATGTTAGCCAAAGGTCATGTGTGGATCATGTGTAGACCTTTGGATCTTGATTTTAATAGAGCAACAGTGCCTTACCCTCAAATAGTGTGAGAGAAATGGGGAACTTTGAATACTTATGTGCTATTCAGGAATTACTGTTAACTTTTTAGATGTATTAATGCTATGTGGCATACTTTTTTTTTTTTTTTTTTGAGATGGAGTCTCACTCTGTCACCAGGCTGGAGTGCAGTGGCATGATCTCTGCTCACTGCAATCTCTGCCTCCCGGGTTCAAGCTATTCTCCTGCCTCAGTCTCCTGAGTGCCTGGGATTACAGGCAAATGCCACCACACCCAGCTAATTTTTGTATTTTTAATAGAGACAGGGTTGCACCATGTTGGCCAGGGTGGTCTCAATCTCCTGATCTCGTGATCCACCCACCTCAGCCTCCCAAATTGTACTTTTAAATGACTGTATCATTTAAATGTTGGAGAAGAATTCAAAAGATTATTTAAGGAAGAAATGATTTCATATCTAGAATGAACTTGTAAATAAACCAGTGGGAGGACAAAGCGGGTTGAGTAGTGATGAATCAGGATTGGCATGGGCTGGTATTGTGGGTACTGTGTGATGTGATATACTATTATTTTAAATTTTTCCAAAATAAAAAAATGAGAAAATAGAGGCTCACCTTCACAAAGATATTTGCCCCAAATCTCTCTTCTTCTAGACTCTCCTCAATCTCCCTCCTCATGGTGACTGCTGACCTAGTTGAAGAAGTCCTCTGTACAGGATGCTTCTACTTCCTTGATACCATCCAGAGTCCTTTCTCATATCTCTACCATTTTGTTTGCTAAAATGGCACTGAAAAAAGTTGAACTCTGAAAGACAAATCCAGTGGCCATCACTCTAGTGACACCATCTGTGACTGTGGCAGTAGTGGATATGGTTGATCAGCCCCTCCTTCTTGAAGCTCTCTTGCCCCCACACTTCAATGATGCTGCTGTTGCTAGTTTTCTTCTGAAGCTGCAGTCACATCCTTAATGAACTGCCCAGCCTCCTTCCAGCAATGCACGGGGAGCAGCTGTGGGCCTAGGTTCAGCCCCATGCTCTTCTTTCTCTTGACTCCTCCATCTTGAGCAGACAAACTTCCTCTGCTTTCTCTGCAGTCCTCAGCTCTGTGTAGGAGGCACTCTGCATTTCCTGCCTTCCTCCCCTCTTCAGCTGCTGGCCAGACCTCCCTACCTGGAGGCCCCATCATCCCCTCAGACACAGCTCCTCGGGAGGCTGAGGCTGCAGTAAGCTGTGATCGTGTCCCTGCGCTCCAGCCTAAGTGGCACATCAGGATCCTGTCAAAAAAGAAAAAAAGGAAAGAAAGAAAAAGACATTCTAAGCTTATTTCTCCACCATCCTCCATCTGATCTCAAACTACTGTTTTAGTCTCCTTGCTCACCACACAAATCCCATGATGACCTCCTCGCTGACAACATCTTCCCTGAAGGTTCGGCATCTTCCCACTTCCGTCCTTCTGGCCGGCTAGCAGAGCCCTGCTTAGGTTACGAGACCTAGATCAGTGGAAGTCATAGATTGGGATTCTACTGTTACCATAGCTTATTTGACTTAGCTTGGCATACAGTGAAAAGATGTCTGTGAACTAGCCAGTCCTCTAAGGTATGTGGCCTCAGACCAGCATTCAACCTCTTTTGTCTATTTTATTTTATTTTAACTATTTATTTATTTATTTTTTGAGATAGGCTCTCTCTTTATTGCCTAGGCTGGAGTGCAGTGGCACAAACTCAGCTCACTGCAACCTCCGTCTCCCGGGCTCAAGCGATTCTCCCACCTTAGCCTCTTGCATAGGCAGAATAAGAGCCCTGGGCCACCATGCTGGGCTAATTTTTGTATTTTTTTGTAGAGACAGGGTTTCACCATGTTGCCCGGGCTTCTTGTCCATTTTTAAAATGCAAATAAACCCAACTCAATGCCCACTGTGCTGGATAAAGCTGGCTCTGTGCCTGGACCACCGAGGCTTATGTCATTTTTACGTGTCCACTTCAACTCATAACACAAAAGAGAGAAAAAAACCTAATTTCAAGTACTGTACTATGCTGTGTGACCTTGAGCACCTCTTTAACTTCTCTGGATCTATTTCTCAAAGTATAACATCAGGACATCAACATCCTCTTGCAGCTTGTTGGGATGACCAATTTAGTTAATAAGGTGGTGCTCTTCACATCTTTCCTGGCACACAGCACGTTTTCAATAAATATTAGCTGCTATTGTCACAATAGCTACTTGCTAAACATACGTATTCAGGCACATGAGTCAACTCAATTATCTATTTTAAATTAATTTTATCTTTATTAACATGTTATGGCTGAGGATATGGAATTATTTACTTGGAACAAGATGGAAATATGTACATTTTATTTATTCTGTGTGTGTGTGTTTCTGCATGTATTTTTTTTTTTTTATTAACAATGCGGCCGGGCGCGGTGGCTCAAGCCTGTAATCCCAGCACTTTGGGAGGCCGAGGTGGGCGGATCACGAGGTCAGGAGATCGAGACCATCTTGGCTAACACGGTGAAACCCCGTCTCTACTAAAAATACAAAAAATTAGCCGGGCGTGGTGGCCGGTGCCTGTAGTCCCAGCTACTCGGAGGCTGAGGCGGGAGAATGGCATGAACGTGGGAGGCGGAGCTTGCAGTGAGCCGAGATCGCGCCACTGCACTCCAAGCCTGGGTGACACAGCCAGACCCCGTCTCAAAAAAAAAAAAAAAAAACAATGCATGGGAGGGGTATTGGTGGAAAATAAATTGGGAAGTTGATTAGCTTTGCCTCTCCCTCTGACTGTCCATCTCTCTGTGTCCCTCAATACAAGTCAATTTGTTCCATAATGGAGATGCCAAGATGGATCAGACACATTTTCTCACATTCTGGAGTTTATATTATGAAGGGAAGGTTTAGATACATAAACAGATAGTGTCAGTTTTGAAATGGATAGTGCTGTGCTAGAGGGGTGATCAGGTACCTGAGAAAACTAAAGGGAAGTATTTAGGTGAAGCTGGAGGGTCCAGCAAACTTGCCTTTGAGTTCTGAAGATGAAGCCCCTGCCAGGTGATGGGTGGCATTGAGCATGACCCAGGTATGAGAGTGGCAGCACCATGCGGGGATCCCAAGCAATTCAATAGCTCCAGCATCAACCCTAATAGAAAACATGTGCTGACCACTTGCTGTGTACCAGTCACTATGCTGTATCCTTTACATGTTAGTTTTCTACTTACTCTTCACAAATGCCTTAGAGGAATTAACATTTCCACTTTACAGAAGAGGGTGCTGAAGTGTGAGTTGCCTACATGGCTTGCCTAAGGCAACATGACAGAGCTCAACTTTTAAGCATCTCCTGGACTGAGTATCAGGCTGAAGGAAGAGCCAGGGAGATAGGCTATCTTCAGGAATTTGACTTCAGAATGGGTGAGGGGTAAGGGTAGGCACAGTGAGGGAAGGAAGGTGAAGGGTGTGAGGCTGGGAGTATTGAGTGCAAATGCTTCTGTGTGGAGCATGGATGAAGGGCACTAGCATGGAGCGGGGAAATCAAGCAGCAGCCTTCTCAAGTGGTCTTGATAGTTTTCTGCCCTTCTTGGTCTTGAGTACTCCTCCAGAGAGGGTCTGCAAGAAGCCATCAGAGGTGCCTGATCTGGTTTGACTGTGTCCCCACCCAAATCTTATCTTGAATTCCCACATGTTGTGGGAGAGACCCGGTGGGAGGTAATTGAATCATGGGGGCAAGTCTGTCGCATGCTGTTCTCATGACAATGAATAAGTCTCATGAGATCTAATGGTTTTAAAAACAGGAAATCCCCTGCACAAGCTCTCTCTCTTCTCCTGTCTGCCACCATGTGAGACATGCCTTTCACCTTCTCACATGATTGTGAGGTGTCCCCAGCCCCACGGAACTGTAGGTCCATTGAACCTTTTTCTTCTCAATCTCAGGTATGTCTTAGCAGCAGCACAAAAACTGACTAATACAGTAAATTGGTACCAATAGAGTCGGGTGTTGCTGAAAAGATACCCAAAAATGTGGAGGCGACTTTAGAACTGGGTAGCAGGCAGAGACAACAGAAACAGTTTGGAGGGCTCAGAAGAAGATAGAAAAATGTGGGAAAGTTTGGAACTTCCTAGAGACTTGTTGAACGACTGACAAAAATGCTGATAGTGATATGAAAAATAAGGTCCAGGCTGAGGTGGTCTCACATGGAGATAAGGAACTTGTTGGGAACTGGCACAAACGTGACTCTTGTTATGTTTGAGCAAAGAGACTGGTGGCATTTTGCCCCTGCCCTAGAGATATGTGGAACTTTGAACTTGAAAGAGATAATTTAGGGTATCTGGTGGAAGAAATTTCTAAGCAGCAAAGCATTCAAGAGGTGACTTGGGTGTTGTTCAAAGCATTCAGTTTTATAAGTGAAGCAGAGCATTAAAGTTCAGAAAATTTGCAGCCTGACAATGTGATAGAAAAGAATATCCCATTTTCTGAGGAGAAATTCAAGCCACCTGCAGAAATTTGCATAAATAATGAGAAACCAAACGTTAATCCTCAAGACAATGGGGAAAATGTCTCCAGGACATGTCAGAGGTCTTCACAGCAGCCCCTGCCATCACAGGCCCAGAGGCCTAGGAGGATAAAGTAGTTTTGTGGGCCAGGCCCAGGGTCCCTGTGCTGTGTGCAGCCTAGGAACTTGGTGCCCAGCATCCCAGCTGCCCCAGCCATGGTTGAAAGGGGCCAACATAGAGCTCAGGCTGTAGCTTCAGAGGGTGCAAGCCTCAAGCCTTGGCAGCTTCCACCTGGTGTTGAGCCTGTGGGTGCACAGAAATCAAAAATTGAGATTTGAGAACCTTCACTCAGGTTTCAGAAGATGTATGGAAACACTGTCCAGGGAGAAGTTTGCTGCAGGGGTGGGGCCCTCATGGAGAACCTCTGCTAGGGCAGAAGGGAAATGTGGGGTTGGAGCCCCCACAGAGTCTCTACTGGGGCACTGCCTAGTGGAGCTGTGAGAAAAGGACCACTGTCCTTCAGACCCCAGAATGGTAGCTCCACTCACAGCTTGCACTGTACACCCAGAAAAGCTGCAGGCACTCAGCGCCAGCCGGTGAAAGCAGTCAGGAGCAAGGCTGTAACCTGAAATACCACAGGGGTGGAGCTTCCCAAGACCATGAGAACCCACCTCCTGCATCAGTGTGACCTGAATGTGAGACATGAAGTCCACAGAGATCATTTTGGAGCTTTAAGATTTGACTTCCTGTTGAATTTCAGACTTCCATGGAGCCTGTAGCCCCTTTGTTTTGGCCAATTTATCTCATTTGTAATGAGGGTCTGCAAGAAGAAATAAAGGTTTAATGAACTTACAGTTCTATGTGGCTGGGGACACCTCATGGCATCCCCAGTGTATTTACCCAATGCCTGCATCCCCACTGTATCTAGGAAGTAACTAATCTGCTTTTGATTTTACAGGTTCATGGGTGGAAGGGACTTCTCTTGCTCGGATGAGACTCTGGACTGTGGATTTTGAAGTTAATGCTGAAATGAGTTAAGACTTTCCGGGACTGCTGGGAAGGTATGATTAGTTTTGAAATCTGAGGATGTAAGATTTGGGAGGGGCCGGGGCGGAATGATATGGTTTGATTGTGTCCCCACCCAAATTTCATCTTGAATTCCCATGCGTTATGGGAGGGACTCAGTGGGAGGCAATTGAATCATGGGGCAAGTCTTTCCTGTGCTGTTCTTGTGATAGTGAATAAGTCTTATGACAACTGATGGTTTTAATAAGAGGAATTCCCCAGCACTAGCTCTCTTTCTTTTCTTGTCTGCTGCCATGTGAGATGTGCCTTTCACCTTCTGCCATGATTGTGAGGCATCCCCAGCCGCATGGAACTGTAACTCCATAAAACCTTTATTTCTTCCCAGTCTCAGGTATATCTTTATCAGCAGCATGAAAACAGACTAATATAGCACCTCTGCTGACAGCTATAGGACCAAGGATTGTAGACCCAAGTGCAGCAAGTAACCTCCCCTCTGGCTGAGCCTTGGACCATCCTGTGTCCTGCCTCTGCTCTACTTCTGGAACCTTCTATCTCATACCTGCCTGTCATTTCTTGTTAGGTGTGCACACTGTTCCTTTACTCCTGCCCCAGAGAAGTCTGCCTGAATTCTTCTTTTGTTGATCACCTGGGCTGAGGATTAATGCTGCCACCGGCTGTGGGCATGTTTGGAACTTTCCCTGGAATCCAGGGACAGATACACTTGTTCAGTTTTTAATTTATTTTTAATTTTTACTTGTGCTCCTCCCCAGCCACACATATTTTCCTGTCATGAAGCTTTTCTTTAAGAAAGCTGCAAGTTTTGGGGAAAAGTGTGTGTGATGACTGGGAACTGATTCCCAAAGGCTAGCTGCAAACCATGACTGGGAAAGAAGGAGGATGGGCCCAGACTTTGCAGTGGCTGCTGTCCACCAGAACATTCAGGCTCAGAAGGGTCATGGGGGATCCCCGAGCCTGCTGAAAGATGAGGCACAGTCCTGGTTCCACTCAATTTACCCCACCCGTGCTTCATTGCTCCCCAAAGCACTCACGACTCTGATATTTTGCTTGTATATTTGCTTCTTATTTGTCTCCTGTCATTAGGATGAAATCTTCCAGAGAGCAATGGTTTTATCCGTCTTATTCACTGTTATAAATAGTGACTGGTACACAGTAGGCACTGAATAAATATTTGTTGAATCAATGCATGAATGAAACTTCGACAAGCATTTTGTCAATTTTTGTCAACTAAGTAATGAAAAGTCTCCTAGGCCATAACTAAATTTTCAGGATATGGTGCCATGGCGGCTGGTGCCAGCACTGTCGTAGGCTCTCCTCCTTCCACCCCCCTCTCCCCCACTGGAACCACTTTCTTCCCTTTTCACATACACCCAACAGCCTGCAGGTTATTGTTGTCATCAGAGTGTTTTTCAACTTCAAGAATGCCCTTGATATTCATGAAAATCCTATTTGACTCACATAAAAGCACACCACTTGTTAAATGCCTGCAGTGAGCTAGGAGCTTTGTATTCATTGCACTATTTAATTCTCCTAGGAATTCGAGAGTCAGGCTTCTTCCTCCTTAACAGGTAAAAAAAGCTGAGGCTCCATAGCATTGAGATCCTTGTCCAAGGCCTTGAGGCTCAGGTAGAAAAGTCTCAATTTCAGCTCAAGTCTGCTTGACCCCAAGGGTTGTGCTGATTGTCCATGAGCCCCAGACCCACATGCACCTGCTGCCTTAGTCCTATGAGTGAGAAGAGAAGGACAGGGACAAGTATCACCCAGCAAGCCCAGAGATTGCATGCTCGGGTGTCGTGTTGCATAGCATACCCACGGGATCCCATCTGGGATGAGCATGAGGAGGTGGATGGTGGGCAGGGTCCTCTATGTTTCCAAACTGTTAGGACAAATAATGAGTTTCAACCCTGATAAACTGATGAAATTTTACAGATTTTTGACTTACTAATGGTTTGAACTCATAGTTTCAACACAGCCTCCAAGAGACCTTCACAAGCTACTACGATTATAAAAGTTTTTCTTACCCAAAAAAACCTAGTTGTCTCTCAAGGAAAGTGCCAGAAGAATGAGCAAAGTTCAGTGAAAGAATCAGGGACAAATGTTTAAGTAGGGAGTTGGGGTGGTTTTAAGGGATGAGCTAGAGTTTTCTAGGTAAAGGAGAGAAGAGGAAGGATATTTCAGGCAGAGGAAAACCAGTGTGCAATCTTAGTCCTGAATTTCCTGCTTGTGCATCTCTTATGGAATCTAGGTGGAAAGAGAGACTATGTTTTTTCTGTCTTGCTTCCTGCTGTGTATGCATACTCAAGAGCAGTGCCTGGCACAAAACGATCGCATGATAAATCCTTGTGATGTTGAACAAGTGGCATCCTCCATGCCCAGGAGTGACTGGCTGTAGAAAGAGACATCTTTCTTGGTTCTTTCTTGGATCTCACACTGTCAGCCTTTTGCCACATCCTTTTGTTCTGTTTCTGCTCCCCATAACCCTTTAGAGGTTCTTTTTACTGAAATTAGAATAGTAGTCCTATAAATAATTTCCCCCACACCATGTCTGTGCTCACCACATTTATCCTGTCTATTACTGTAAACCTGATATTGTGAAAGAACAGTTAGAATGCTTCCTTCCTGTGCTCAAAAACTATCAATGACTTCCTTCTACCTAATGTGATGAGTACAAATGCCTCGTCTTGACTTCCAAGACTCATATGACCCACTGCTTCTTCAATTTCATAATTTACATCTTATCTCTGTAAGTTCTGTGTTCCAGGAAAACTGAAATATTTTCTGCTCCTAGAACATAATTCCTATTTCCTCGTTTTCTTTTTTTATATATAATTGAGGTGGAGTTTCACTCTTGTCATCTAGGCTGGAGTGCAATGGCGCGATCTCAGCTCACTGTAACCTCTGCCTCCCGAGTTCAAGTGATTCTCCTGCCTCAACCTCCCAAGTACCTGGGATTACAGTCACCCACCAACACATCCAGCTAATTTTTGTATTTTTAGTAGAGATGAGGTTTTGCCATTTTGGCCAGGCTGATTTTGAACTCCTGACCTCAGGTGATCCCCTTACCTCAGCCTCCCAAAGTGCTGGGATTACAAATGTGAGCCACTGCACCCGGCCTTTCCTCATCTTTTAAACCTTTTTTTAATATGGTTTCCAGGGCATGGAAGAGCATTTTCTCCCAAGTACACCTGTTGAGATCTCTCTCTCATATAAAAGGACCTTGAACACCACAACCACTGAGGGGTTTTCTGATTAAGCCCTCCTAACACTTGGTATCTTATGAGACCTAACGTATTCATCTTGGAATTTTATTCTCTGTCACGTGTTTCTAGCCTGAAGCCTTGCATAGAGGAGGCAACCTAAGATATTTGTGGGATTGAACTAAGCACCATTTATGTGCCAAGTTCTCGTCTAGACTCAGGGACTACAGCAAGGAAGACCTTCTGAGGATGATATCAGAGAAATCACGAGAAATCTTTTTGTAAATTCAGAAGCAGTAAGCATATGAGGTAGTAAAATGAGGTAGTATAAGATGATGATGATAGTGCTGATGATAATGCTGGTGATGGTGACTCATCATTGTGATAATGATGAGTGTGATGGTGATTATGATAGTGATAATGGTGACAATGATGATGTTGGAGATGGTGATAAAAGTGATAATGGTGACAATGATGATGTTGGTGATGGTGATAATAGTGATAATGGTGACAATGGTGATGGTGATGGTGATGATGATGAATGTGGAAAATGTTCATAATTACTCCTCCAGGTCTACCCTCCACCTTTCTCATCCTGCTTTGTCTGCTGGAAGGCTGAACCTTATGGACTGTATCAGCCAGACTCCTATGCCCTTTGGTTTACTATTGGGTATAGCCAATAGAAACTACCAATGAAAAGTCAGAGATTGAAAGAAAAGAGATTATGGATTTTTATTTCCATAGCTCTGTCTTTGCTGTGCCTCAGTTTGCACTTGAACAATCTTGGCTCTTTTCAGCTAGTTCCTCTCCTATAGTTATAGCTCCTGCAAAAAACTAGTGACCACTTCTTGCCTATTTGGCCCAGGGTGGTAACGCTCCCCTTTGTTGCCAGTCCTAGTGTGTGTCACTAATAAGTTCCCTAAATCCTTTCAAAAGCACTATGCAATTTCCCCTTTTCAGAGTATCATCTGTAATTCTTGCTGAGGTGCTGACAGATGCAGTGGCTGATGATAACGGTGTTGGTGATAGCGGTGGTGATGATTTTTCTTTGAGACAGGAGTCTGGGAATCCTAATGAGTAACTCTCTGCAGAGAAGCTACAGAATTGAGGCAGAGTTTAGCAAGGTGCCATTGTCTTACTTATCTATTACTGTGTAATAAGTTGTTCCAAAACTTGTTAGCTTAAATTAATGTTAATGATTTATTATTTCTGATCCTTGTGTAGGTCAGAAATTTAACAGGGCACAGCAGGATGGCTTGTTTCTGCTCCATCATGTCTAGGACTTCCTCTGGAAGGTTTAAAGGCCAGAGGCTCATTCACTTACGTGTCTACCAGTTGACTCAGGCTGCTGGCTTGGGTCCAAGGGTGAGCATTCAGAGACAGAGAGTGAGGCAACATATTGCCTGTTATAACCTAGCCTCAAAAGTAATTCATTGTCCGTTCCACTGTGTTCTACTGACTGTTGTAAAGGCTCACCCGGGTTTTAGGGGAAGGAAGCCTCCACTTTTTTTTGAGATAGAGTTTTACCCTGTCACCCAGGCTGGAGTGCTGTGGTGTGATCTTGGCTCATTGTAACTTCTGCCTCCTGGGCTTAAGCAATCCTCCCATCTCTGCCTCCCAAGTAGCTGGGGACTATAGGCATGCACCAACATGCACTTCAAATTTTTGTATTTTTTGTAGAGATGGAGTTTCACCATGTCCCCCAGGCTGGTATTGAACTCCTGGACCCAATCACTCTGCCTGCCTTGGCTTCCCAAAGTGCTGGGATTACAGGCATGAGCCACTGTGCCTGGCTGGCCCCACATATTGATGGAGGAGTGTTGATGTTGCATTGTATGGTGTGGGCTAAAGTGATGTATGCCACTTCCGAACCTATGTGTGGATCCCCATGTATCACCCACTCTGTCTTCCCATGCAGTGGCAATCGCAGGAATGATACTGAAAATGAAAATTACCCAAACAAAAGTCAAGGAACCTAAATTTCTGAGTGATCACTTAGAGAAGAGCCACTCAATCCTTACTGACCTTTGTTGGGTGTGATAATTAAACTTTCAGTGTGTTAAGCTCCTGAGGTTTGATAATTGCTCCAAAAATGGAATTGTATCTGTATTCTCAAACTTAATCTGAACCAGTATATCTCTCTTCCTGTATGAACACATCTATTAGGACTACAAAAACAAGGGACTAGGGTAATTTCTTCTTCCTTCCACTCCACGTATTAGTGAGCAGTCAAGTCACTACGGGAAAGAGAAGAAAATCTTAGGATTGCCAAGTTCATGAATTGATGAGCTCTCTGACTGTATTCAAAAAGGGCTTGCCCAGAAGAAACTATCAACAGAGTAAAGAGACAACTTATAGAATGAGAGAAAACATTTGCAAGCTATGCATCCGACAAAGGTCAATATCCAGAATCTATTAGGAACCTTAACAAATGTACAAGCAAAAAACAAGCAACCTCATTATAAAGTGGGCAAAGAACATGAACAGACACTTTTCAAAATAAAACATACACGTGGCCAACAAGCATATGAAAAAATGCTCAATATCACTAACCATTAGGGAAATGTAAATCAAAACCACAATGAGATACCATCTCACACCAGTCAAAATGGCTACCATTAAAAAGTGAAAAAATAACAGATGCTGGTAAAGTTCTGGAGAAAGGGAACTCTTATACACTGTTGGTTGGAATGTAAATTAGTTCAGCCATTGTGGAAACTAGTTTGGTGATTTCTCAGATAACTTAAAACAGAATTACCATTTGACTCAGAAATCTCCTTATTGGGTATATACCTAAAGGAATATAAATCATTCTACCATGAAGACACATGTATGCATAAGTTCATTGCAGCACTATTCACAATAGCAAAGACATGGAATCAACCTAAATGCCCATAAATGGTAGACTGGATAAAGAAAATGTGGTAAATATATACCATGAAATACCACACAGCCACAAAAAGAACAAGATCATATCCTTTTCAGCAACATGGATGGAGCCAGAAGCTATTATCCTAAGCAAACTAACAGAGGAACAGAAAACCAAATACTGCATGTTCTCAAGTATAAGAAGGAGCTAAACACTGAGTACATATGGACACAAAGAAGGGGACAGTATAACCTGGGGCCTGCTTGAAGGTGGAGGGTGGGAGGAGGGTGAAAATAGAAAAACTCCTTACAAGGACTATGCTGATTACCTGGGTGATGAAATGATCTGTACATCAAACCCCCATGATAGGCAATTTATCTATATATCAAACCTGCACATGTACCCCTGAACCTAAAATAAAAGTGAAAAAAAGAGCTCGGCCGAGCCAATCAGTGAAAAAAGGAAAACGTTAACACAAATGCAGTAAATGTTCGTCCTTATTTGAAGGAACTTGGGGAAAATGTAGATTGTTGTGTTAAAAATGATTGGTAGGCATGGGTCTGCAGGGGCCTTACCCCACCACAGAAGACCTTGTCTGTGGGAGAAAGTCGGCCTGATGTCCGTCCCAATAAAAGCCTGGGAAAACCATCTGTCAAGCGATATTTAGAACTGACATTTTCATAGGATCCAGTCTGTAGAGGTTTTTCTCAGGGCTTGGAAAACCACATTTTTCATTCTTCCTTCTTCCCATCGTCTGTAATTAAACAACACTCACAGTGTTAAAAGTATATTTACAGGGACACTCTTTAAAGATTACATTTTGAAAAGCTTTTTATTTGGAAATAATTTAACAATTTAATCAATAATAACAGTTTAATCATAATAATGATAATAACTTCAACAAATAATGTTTCTTTCCTGGGCCATTTGAGAGTAAGTTGCACACATCATGGCTCCTTATCCCTAAATATTTCAGTGTACATTTCCTAAAAATCGCAATATTTTGACATAACCACAGCACAATTGTCAACCCCAGTAAACTGAACAATGACAATATTTTTTTCTAACCCACCATCAGCATTCTGGTTTTATCAATAACTTGGCTCAATTAGGTGTTATTCAGCATTTTGCCCCCTCAGCACACATTATCTTGTCTCTGTGGTCTCCTTTAGTCTGGAACATTTCAACACACTTTCTTTGTATTTTATAATATTGACAGTTTTGAAGAATACAGTCATCTTAAAAACACCATGTTCTGTATTTCATGTTCTCTATCTCTTCATGGTTAGCTTCAGGTTGTGCCTCCCTAGCTAGGTATCCACAGACAATGCCATGTTCTTCCCATGGTGTCACTTCAGGAACACACGATGTTCATCTCCCCTCCTTGGTGCTGTTGGTTTTCATCACAAAAGGCACTGCCTTCAATAAAACCCTTCAAAGGAAGAAGCCCCTTGAAGGGGTAATTCTCTGAAAACTATTTTCCAAGTTCACATCTGTGGAGTTTCATACTCTAAGAATGAAATATTGGGAGTGGATGTTTTTCACAATGGAATGAAGCAAGGCATGTATGCACTGAGCTCAGCAATTGTGCTTTTAACCCAGACTGTCTGGACATGGCTGACTCTCCACTTCTGGCAGGGTGAGAAGATCAGCCAGGACACACCGTGCCCAAGTGCATTGCCAAGCCAGGACCTGAGACACTTAAGGGAGGCCTACATCTCACCTCAGCTTGGGAAATGAAAGCCCTGACACTGTATTTGCTCTCCATCCATTGCAAAATTCCCAAAGGAGAACGAAGGCTGGAAGGCATCCCGTCAGATAGACACCCTGCTGTCCACCACAAGAGCTGCCCTAATAGTTTCCCGTTCTGCTTAGGGGAAGAAATAGAAGGGACACTCTCCGGACTTTCAGGATGCTGATTGGAAAGAGCTGGCGAACATGGTCTCAGAATCAAAAAAGATCTTCATAAACCAGACCTGTACAAGGCTAAATTAAAGTATACATTGAGCATCATAAAATTAACTTGTGTATTTAAGAGACTTGATTCTAAGAGGCATTCCTCCATGTTTTATTGTTTCTGAACTTTAGATTTCTCTTCAAATCTGTGTCAAAGGTAACTAGCTAGTTAATCCATAGAATAGTTGTAAATACTGGTAAACCTATTTGTTTCTAGATAAAGGTTCAACTGATTGTTACCTTGTTTTTCCCACTACTACTGGTTGAACTATAGAAGAATATAATTTTTGTTGAGAAGGAATTTACATCACACTAAAGTTTGCCTTTTTTATTGCACAGTTTCATGAGTTTTGACAATGCATATTGTCATGTAATCAACACCCAAATCAAGTTGCAGAACAATTTCCCTGGCCACAAAAGTTCCCTGACTTCCCTTAGTGGTCAAACTTCCACCTGCATACCCACCACCACCATACTTTTATAAGTAAAATTATATTTATGTAGCCTTTCTGTGCCTGGCTTCTTTTGCTTAGTGAATTTGAAGTTAATCTATGTTATTGCATGTATTATTAGCTTTCTCCTTTTTGTTACTGAGTAGTATTCTGCTGTAGAAATGTACTATAGAATGTTCATCCATTCATCATGTAAAGGAAATTTGCGTTGTTTTCAGTTTGAGGTGATTCTGAATAAAACCATCATAAACATGCATATACAAGTTTGCACGTGATATGTTTTCATTTCTCCTGGGCAAAAAGGAGTAAACTTTCTGGGCAATAGGGTAGGTGTATGATTAATGTTTTAGGAAGCTGCTAAACTGTTCTCCAAAGTGGTTGTACTTGTTTGCACTACCACCAGCAATGCATGATAATTTCATATCTTGGTATAGTCAACATTTTTTTAACCAGTCCATTATGGGCATATTGGTATCTCGTGGTGGTTAAAATTTACATTTCCCTAGTGACAAATGATGTTGAGCATCTTTTTCTATACACTTATTTGTCCATTTTTTTTTTTGGTAAAGCATTCACATTTTTAATTGGTTTGTTTGTATGTTTTTAAACACATATTCTAGGTAAGCTCATTATCTGTGTTTGGCAAATATTGCCCTCATCCCTAGTCTATGGCATGTTTTTTTTCTTTTTTAGAATTTTCTTAACAGTGTCTTTTTAAGAGCAGAAGTGTTTAATTTTGGTGAAGTTCAATTTATCAACTTTTTTACATGTTGTGTTTTTGGTGCCATATTTAATAAATATTTGTCTAAGTCACAAGAATTTTCTCTTATGTTTTCTACTAGAAGTTTTATAATTTTACATTTCAGTTTGTTATCTCTTTTGAGTTTATTTTTTGTGTATGGATTGAAGTATAAATTGAAGTTGCATATGTTTATATATGGTGATTTCTTTGTGATTTTTTTCCTAGAGTCTTCAGATGAAAGGAGTACAAAAATAGAAGACTAATGAATCCTGGCTGAGTTTTAATCAGAAAGACCTAGAGGATAAGGTGGCCTCCGTGTTCACTAAACACCATCAGTGTGTCTAAGATGTTAGAATAGATTGAGATTGTGGCATATGGGTCAAAGGAGATATTAATCCTACTGTTTTCCATACTGGTCAAGCTATGCTTGAATTTCTGTCAAGTTTTTGTGGGATTTTTTAAAAAGAGGGATACTAACCAAAAAAAAAAAAAAAAAAAAAAAAAAGAAGGACTAGAATGATCTGTGTAAGTTTGGCCTAGGGGTGGGAGCAGAAAGGTTAGGGAAGTAAGAACCTGACCATCATTTCTGATGAGCAAGAAAGAGGTTTTATTATTTGGAAAGGCAGCTTAGTGTTGAGAACTCAAACTTTGGCTAGGCACAGTGACTCATGCCTGTAATCCCAACACTTTGGGAGGCTGAGGCTCCAGGATCGATTGAACCCAGGAGTTCAAGACCAGCCTGGGCAACGTACCAAGACCATGTGTCTACAAATAATAATAAAAATATTAGCTGGCACCTTCAGTCCCAGCTGCTCCACAGGCTGAGGTGGGAGAATCACTTGAGCCCAGAAGGCCTAGTCAAGATCCTGCCACTGCACTGTAGCCTGGGTAACAGAGTGAGAGCCCATCTCAATAAATAAATTAATTAATTAATTAAAAACAAACTTTAATGTCAGCCAAACTGGTGTAAAATTTGAGTCCTGTATCACTCTGGCTGTAGGACGTTGAGTGACTTGCTTAACCTCTCTGATTTTTGTTTCCATATCTGTAAGACACAGATAAGAAAAATCCCTATCTCATAAGTTGTTATGGTTAGCAATTAAAATAAGGTGATCTATGGCAAACACCTAGCTCAATGCTTGGTGCTTTGTATGTGCTTCAAAAACTGCTAGCTGCTTTTCTTACTACTTATTATTTACCCATTCAAGTTTCAAGTGAATGATCACTGGGCTTCTACTATGTATCAGGCATTGGGGATACCAAAATGAGATAATAATTACGCTAGAGGCTCAGCCTAGTAGAACTGGAAATTGGACCAATATAGTCAAGTGAGTAGAGACTGAATGTAGAGTTTAGTTGTTTGCATAGGAGTCATCCTGGGTAGATGTGTATATGGTATTATTATATATAGTGTGAGATACGGATTGAGACTGTATACATTTACCATGGTGGGTCTTTTGCTTGTTTTACAGCAAAGATGATATCTAAGTCAAAGATGCATCCCACAAACGATGGAATTTTCAACAGAGAGAAGTAGGATAAATGCAAGACTAATAAGGACATGAGTCAACTCAGAGGCCAAAGCCAAGCACTACTCTACAGAGGGCTGAGCCTTGAATTAAGTTTTAAAGAAATCAGTGAACCCAGAGTGGGATGAAAGAAGATGGAGAAGGTGGTCCACATTGAGCAATTAGTTTCCTAGAGTGTGGTGGTGAAGAACATGAGTTTTTGAATCTAGACAGAATGGTTTTTGAAGGATTCTGAGAAATGCATTGACCTCTTTGGACTCCAGTTGCCTCACTTGAGAGGCATTAATAATTTCTCCATCAAAGATAGTTGTAATGATGAAAAGAACCATTTGTGTAGCTTCCAGTGAGCACACAGTGCTGGTTGTTTTTATATCTATCCACAGAACTCAAGCAATCCAGTTAATCTGGAGCAGAGGGTGGGGCCAGGGGTGGTGGAGAATCAGATTTGAGAGACAGCAGGGCCAGATGATCAATGGGCTGGGATCGCACCATATGGAATGTGGATGTTATCTCTGAGGCAATGATTAACCAGAGAAGAGTCTTAAGCAAAGAGCACAGAATTTTAGAAAAAGCACCTGGGCACTGAAGAGTACAATAAATTGCAGGAGGTCCTCCTGGAGGCAGGGATAACAGTTAGGGGAACTGCAGGAACAAAGGCAAGAAATGGAGCCCGTGGGAAGTGAGACAATGACAGAGGGACCAAGTGTAGAGGGCAGAAGCGAGGAACATTCAAGAGGCAGCACGAGAGGCTTAGTTGGCTGTCAGAGGTGACGAGAGGTGGTGGAGGCACAGGCCACTTCCAGGCGTCTGACTCAGGTGAGGTGGGAGAAGACAGGGTGGGGTTGGTTTGCAGAGAAAGAAAATGAGTTCAGATTCATCTTGAGGTAACTGTAGGCCATCCAAGTAGACATGCCCGGAAGGCAACTACTATTCAGGTCTAGAACCTAATTGAAAGGTAGAACTGGTGAGGCCAACATGGCAGATGTCAGAAGCATAGTAGAAAAAGCCTTCAGTGGGGATGAGATCACTCAGAGACAACTGGTTAAGATGCAGCCAGACAGCCTGTTTATTTATGCCTTCTCTGAGTGACCGACCTCAGGCACACCACTTAACCACTCTCAGCCTCAGTTTCCTTATTTGTAAAAAGAAAGTGAAAAGATCCATGACCTTATTTGTGAGTGAAATGGATATCTATATGCAAAGTGCTCAGAACAGTGCCTGACACAGAGTGAGTCCTCAATGACCATGACAGTCGTCACTGTGATAAGAACAAGGGTAGACAGTGGACACAAGGGACCCAGAAGGAACCATGGGTGATGGAAAAAAGGCTGAGGGAAAGTGGCCGAGACAGATTTGGAGAAGGGTCTTCCAGAAAGGAGAGAATGGAGAATGTGTTAGGCAGAAGCCAAGAACGTATTAGGAAGAAGCCAAGAGAGGAGACCTTTTGGAGAAGCGGAGGGTGCTGGACAGTTTCAGAAGATCCAGAGAGAAACGGAGAAAGGTCCACTGAATCAGACTATTGTGAGCCGTTGGCATCTTTGGTGGGGTTAGGTGACGAGCGGCAGAGGCTGGAGGGGAGAATGAGAACTGAGGGAGTAGAGTTAAATGAATGCTTAGCTCAGAAAAGAAATACAAGAAGATATCTGTATTGAGCAATATTTAAGGCTGTTGTGTAGAGCAAAACATGTTATCTCATTTAATACAACACACCCAAAGCATGTTATCTCATATAATACAAAATATTTTGCTGTTGAGTAAACTGAGGCTCAGAGAGGTGCAAGACATGCTCAAGTTCACGTAACTGGTAAAAAACGGAATTATCTTAGACTGACTTAGGCTTAAATTCTAAATCCAAGACCCTTCTCTGGTCCAAGCCTCTATGAGCCTCTGAATTCTCTGGGTCACAATTATAAAATCTCCAACAGGAATCAGCTCTGAGCATTGGAGGCTGGAGTGGGAAGCCAAGCAGACACTAGCAAGGCAAGCAGGAGGGAAGATGCAGGGTCATGAATCGAGGCCAGGGGTCCAGTTCAGGGACCAGTGTGGGAGGCATGGATGGGGGGAGCAGAGACCCCACACATGGTTTACCAGAAGCATCTAAATTCCAAAACAGGTCTCAACATGGAACAGAGCAGTAGAGCAAGGTTGTTCTGAATCAGCCTAGTTCTCAGGCTTTGCTCTGTGGGGTAAGCCAGCCAGTGGCCGAAACTGTGAGGGGCTGGCCATGCTGGCAGTTATTCCCAGTGATTGTGAGTGAGTCAAAGTGAGGGTCACTGGGGGATACTAGACAGAAAATGAAAAGGGAAGACTTGAGAAACCTGGATGCTTACTCAACTGACTGGACAAGGCAAGACTACAGTGCCTTTGAGAATCATTGCAGAAATGGTTCAGAAACAGTCAAAACCAAGGCACACTGTATACTTCATATGATTTGGTGCTCAAAACAAACCAGTAAAATGTGTGTGATGATCCTGACTTTATATAGAATAATACCCTTGCCAAGAGAGGTTGAGCATCTAGTCTAGGATCACAGAGATAGGAAATGGGGAGATTGGAACTAAACGAGACTCCCAAGTTTAGGAAAAGAGAGAGGAGCTTCTGATGTCAGAACACTTCTTAAAATTGTTCTTTTCCCTTCAGAGATATAAACACCAGAGAAGACACTGACTTAGAATTCAGGCAGCCTATTTAGGGCTGGGGAAGTCATTTGGAGCAGGAAGGTTTAGTCTATTGATTTCCTTGATTCCAGATGCCAGGCTGACACCCTGCTGCTCCCTGGGTGTGGCTGGAATCACTCTCAAAAGTCACAGAAATGTTGGGTAACCGAGGGACTGTGTCTCAAGGCAACAGGATGATTACGGTGATGTGTGTGCCACTGGTGCGAGTGCGGTTGCGATGTTCTTCATCTCAAAGAGTGCCATGGACAATCCCTGTGACGGATCCCCGTGGGAGCTGCATTCCCATTCTGCAGGGCACAAGGCCTTTCTGGCTGGCTTTCCAAACATCAGGCCTGGAGAATAACTTCAAGTCCCTGGAGAAGGCTTTGTTCTTTCCCTGCCCCCTGGCCTTTGTTCTTGGCGGAGCTAATTAGGTTCAATGGTTAATTAGCCCCACAGTGAAGGCAACAATGGCAGAAGCCCTGGTGGCTTCCTCTCCCGGCCTCTCCTCTGCCAGCAAGTGGGTAATCTGGCCTGGGGTCTTGGATTCTCAGCCTCTCATCCAAGTTATGTCTTCGGCCACATGTGCAGAATTCTGTCTCTTGCTAAACTCACCTGTTAACTAAAACCAACATCACTGTCTTCAGAACTGGGCTGGAGAGAGCTGAGACAGCCTTTGCAGTCCATGAGTTGTGACCACCAGGACTCATTCGGAAAAAAGCTAAAGTTTTTTCTGTTTTCTGCACCGTAAACTGCCTCTCTCTGTAAAGGTGGAGAAAATAAGGAGACAACCAAGGTTCCTCGAATGCCATGTGAAAATATTTTATCTCATTGCGTCCTTAAAAGCTCACGTGGCGGGACCCAGGCTTGCCTAAGCTCAGGAGCAGGCATGCATGCTGCCAGGTGTCCCGGCTGTGAGCGGCACGTACACATGCCCTCAGTCTGTGAAAAGGTACATTGTCATCTCTACAGACCGGGCCGCAGCTCTCTCCCCAGCTCAACCTCTGAAGGTCACCCAGTCCCAGTTATTTGTGGACTCTGGATCATAAGAAAGCCTCCTAGAGATTTTGTAGCTTTAAGTACTTCCTTTTCTACTGTGAGGTTGAGAGAGGCCAGGAAATTCCTCTGAGTGCACAAAGGGGTAACTGGGACCCTGATGCCCTACAGTTTTTATCAGGAACCCAGCTAGCCTTGGCCGGCTGGCATCCACAGACATGCAGAATGGATGCAAGGGCCTCTAGGCAGAGCCATAAGGGTTTTGCTCTGCTTCTCTTACTTCTCATTCTTCTCCCACCCCAAATTTCTAGGGCGTGTCTGGAGTCTGGTTTCCTTAATCAATTCACATTGAGGGACCAGAGACGATGCATTCCAAATCTTGAAAGACCATCAACTCTAAAGGTTAAGATGAAATTGGGGGTTTACATAGCCTGGATGGAAATGTGTATTTTACTGCTCACTAGTCATGTGATCTTTTTATGCCTCAGTTTCCTCATCTGTAAAGAGGAAAAATAGAGCTTAACTCCCAAGGCAGCTCTGAGGATTAAATGGGTTAATACGTGCCAAATGCTTAAAACGATGAGCTGTTATTATCTTTGCCTTTCAAAAGTGGGATATCTAGTGGTATAATTTTAAGAATTGTTCCTTGAGGGTAAAAGCTATGGAGCAAGGGTAAAAGCTATGGAGCAAGGGATCCTGCAGTCACAGTCTAAGATTGTCTCAGGAGGTTGTACACCACAGGTCACCAATGACAAGTCCCCTACTCTGTTTTCTGTTTCGTCTTCCCCCACTGGCATTTTCCTGGATGTGTTGTCTCTCTAGGGCGATAAATAGCAAGTACTACTGACTAACCAATTTTGATAGGATTTTTTAAAAGAATAGGATTAGCGAGCCATTCTATAGGGACTTACCATGTAAAAATGTTTCTTGCTATGTGACTTGCAGTCTGCAAAATGGCCACCAACGATCTCTACCTCCTGGCATTCACAGCCTTGGGTAGTATCCTCCTTTTGAGTAACTTACTTCTGAAAAAGAGAAAATGGGAACATTGAGGGGGTGTTTATGGATTAAGTTACACAAGACTTCAGTCTTGCTAGTCCATTCTTTCTCTCTCTCTCTCTCTCTCTCTCTCTCACACACACTTTTTAATGAAGCAAGCTGCCATGTTAGAAATGAGTGGGCAGGAAGAGACTGGGGAAGTTTCCAGTTCATAGCCTGTAAGGGACTGAGGCCTTGAGAAACTGACTCTTACCAGCAACCACATCAGTGAGCTTGGGTACAGATTGTTTTCCAGTTGAGCTTTCAGAGGACACCCTTGGCCATCACCTTGTTTGCAGCCTCATGAGACACCATGGAGCAGAGGATCTGGCTAAGCCAGGCCTGCTTTACAGCAGAAACTGTGACATAAATGTATGTTAATCAAGCCACTGAGAGGTGGAGTGATGTGTCACACAGCAAGAAGTAACTGATGGCACACACTAGATTATTGGATTTTATTCCTGCATCGTTTTTCAGAGAGATTAACTAACTCCTACCAGTTCACACAGCTAGTAAGTTGCAGACTAAATATCTGAACCCATATCACAGCTGCTTCTCAGAAAAGGCTACAGATTGTAGGGTCAAAGATTGTCTCCTAAGACTTTTGTGCATTTTAGCTTTGGTTTTCTAGAATGATTCCCCTGCTTTCATTGTCTGATATAAGGAAGAAATGAATATTCACTGACTGCCAATTCTTTACCAGGGATTTTGCTTATATCCTCCAGTCCTCCCGCGGGAAGGTGGGCATCATCCAACCCGTTGTACCAGCTTTCCCAGAGTGGGTTTTCCAGACAATGATTCCTCAGGGTGCTCTGTGAAAAAAAGGTTCCGCAGCTCAATGTGTTTGGGAAACACTGGATGCCCCTCTTGGAAATTGACTTTGCATGTGAGTCCCTGAAAGGCTCAGAGGAAATGCAGTGAAGCAATCTGCCTCACACACATCCCAATTTTATTAGGCCACAAAAACTCTCACTCATGTAACAACACCACCCCAAGGAATGTTCCATAAAATGCACTTTTGAAAATGCTGGCTTATGGGAATTTTTTGCTCTTGTAGTTTTCTTTTCAATCAAACCCCACAAAAATTTGGTCAAGACAGAGTAACCATTTCCATTATATAGATAAGAAAACTAAGAGTCCGGCAGTTGTGAAATCATTGTCAAATATTATTCATCTTGGGATGGTGGCCAATCTCTGCATTATTTGATGTGATTGGCCACTTCTTTTTGTCTTCTTTCCTCCCTCCCTTCTCCCTCCCTTCCTCGTTTTCTCTCTCCTCCCTGCCTCCCTTCCTCATTCCCCTCTCTTCCTCTCTTTCTTGCTCCTGTGGTGACAGAATAAATTTTTCAGGAATTAAAAAATTATTTTTTTCTGCAACCTGGTTCCACTATGTCATCTGGAGAGCACTTGACGCTTTTCAGGCCACTTCTCCTGCTCATTCTTTTTTGCCGAATTCCCCTCACGTATCTTTGCCTATCCTGCTGGCAAACGGTTGCATTTCTGTCCACCTTCTGCTCACTCTGGCACATTCTCCCTGGGTGACCATGTTCCTCTCAGAGCTTCAGCTCACCCCGGAACAGTAGTAGCTTTCTAGTCCAGCCCTTTACCTAGGCTGTCCCTTGGCTCCAGGTGCTTAGTTAGCCCTACTTCTCATCAGGTATTCCTGCTGAGGCACTCTCCCAGTGCCCCAAGTTCAAGCTCAACTCACCACCCTCCCACGCCCATCTGTAAGCCTTCCCTTTCATGTGGGTGCCGTTTCTGAGCTGGGTGACATCTAGCGCAGGAACGTGGGAGACATGCTGAATTCTTCCCTCCTAGTCAGTTCCATCCACGTTTAAACCATCCCCCCACCATGCTGGCCTGGACGCAGCTTCTCCATCCCCATCTCCGCTGCCCTCATTCCTTATAGACTCCTCAGTGACTGCCGGTCTGTTTCCTGTGCGCACTGCCTTCTCACCACCACCCACCAGCGCAGCCTCCCAACTCATTCTTCCATGGAGATCCATCCCCTCCATGGAGAACCTGACCCTACAGGCTCTCTTTGGCACCTTTGGGAGGGTTCCCGCTTATCTCCAGAATCTAGTCCCTGTTCCTCAACACAGAGTGCGAAGAAGCCCCTGCACGATCTCGTCTCTGCTTCCTCCGGCTTCACATCCCAGACCTCCCTGCTCATTTCCCAGGGGTTCCGTGAACGTGTCATTCTGTTTCTAATCTCCCTTCCATCATCTTGGACTCTTCCTATGTTTTTGTCCACTCACATACTTTATTCATTCTTCAAAACTCTGCTTGATAAGTGATTAAATGGTGACAAAACATTTAGCCTTGTAGTACCATTTGGGGGAGAATTTGCAGTATATACCAACAATTAAAAAGAAAAAAATAGTTCCTACATTTTGTCTCTGTAAATTTACCTCTGAGAATTCAGGCTTGAGAAAAATCGAATATAAGAAGCATTCTTTAGATCCAGAGATGTTCATTACAATGTTGTTTATAAACAAACATTTTCTCAAAAATAGGATAACGATTAAGCTCATTATTTAATGCTCACTGGAAAGTGAGGATTATAAAAGTAATACAGAAACGTTGTTCTTGCTAGAAATCTATGTGGCACAAACAAAAAGAAGGCAAATCATTATGATTTATTATTACGACTGTTAAAGATGTGCAATCAAAGGTGCAGGAAAAAGGACCCAAAACATCACTGTGATTGGCTTAAGGCACTGGGATTACAGGAAGAGGTTTTCTTCTCTATTAAGAAAAATCCTATAGTGAGGAGTAGTGGTTAGGATCCCAGGGTCTAGAGCCAGATGCCTGTGCTGGCTTCTGTGTGACTCCATCTCCTTATCTGTAAGATACATATCATAATAATAGTGCCTGTGTCATAGAACTTTTGTGGGGGATTATATTAGTTACTTTAGAAAAAGCTCATAGAATAGAGCTTGGCAAGCTGGAAGTGGCTGACAAATGCTGATGAGCAGTATTATTGCATATCTACAGGGCTTCTGTCTCCATGAATTCCTGTTGGGTCAGAATGTGTCTTATTATGTTTACCTCAGCTCCTCGTCCAAAGAAGGACTTCAAGAAATATTGTTGCTAAATCTTTTAGTTAAGTACCCTGGAAGAATCTAAGGTTTTCCAAAATTCAAATGGGTACTGAGACCTCCTCCCAAGAAGTCTGTGGCCTGAGCCGAAACTGGGACTTTGAGGCCATTGGCAACCCTGGAGCAGGCAGAGGCAACATTTCAGGGTGGCAACCTTGACAGAGTTCACAGCACATGACTGCCCTTGAATTACGGCTCTGCCGTCTTGCCCGGCTCCAGCTGAGAAGCCAGGAGCTTTCGCTGTGATCATCTGAGATGTGACCCTGACTCTGGAAACACAGGGCAATTTATGGCTCTTTTGTGTGAAGCAGCTTAGGTGGAAGAAAGGGGTTAGTTCATCAAAGGCTGGGGGACCTGGTCACTGGCTCAATTTCTGAAATAAATGCCCCGACTGTGCCTCAGTTTCCTTATCTGTAGCATCCCAGCCCTCAGCTAGTGGTCTTTAGCTCCTCCTGACACATTTCTGGGGGATCATTTTGATTCAGGATCATTTTGAAACATCCGATTCTCTTCCCCTCTCCCACCCCCACAAGTCTGTGGTCTCGGACATAAACTTCATGCTCTGAGGAAACAGGCTCTGTGAAGCCAACTTCAAAGCTTGGCCATGTGAGCGCCTTGCAGAAGTGCTGGAGGTAACAATAGACTTTAGGCAGGGCTGGGTAGGGGCTGCCCAGCAGGCACTCTTTAACCTGGCAACTATTGTGTTCAAAGTCATTGCTGCAGGCGCAATGGAACAATGCATTTGGCAACCCAGCCAGGTCAGTGTTCTCAGCTGAGCTGTTCTTGCCAGCATTGCAGAGCTGAGGGCCCTGGGTATAAAGCCTTCCATGACACTAAGTAAAAAAAATAAAATCCTTTGTTTTTGCTTTTGTTAAATTTAAAAAGTAAATGTAGTATAACCACATCAAAGGAAAATTTTACATAAGAGAAAGTAAAAGATCTTCCTGTGATCCCAGTCCTGATCCAATCAGCTTTTTTGGGTACTTCTACTCTTTCTGTTTTCCTTTGGATTTAGTATTTCTGTAATCAGTACATAAAAACTTGCCTCTTCATTGCTTTTTTCCACAGAGCATTATAATAGGCATAAGATTGCTATATCATCTTTCCACCAATTTTTTAATGACTGGAGAGTATCTCCTCAAGGCAATGTTAACAAATTAACATTCTTGGCCGGGCGCGGTGGCTCAAGCCTGTAATCCCAGCACTTTGGGAGGCCGAGACGGGCGGATCACGAGGTCAGGAGATCGAGACCATCCTGGCTAACCCGGTGAAACCCCGTCTCTACTAAAAATACAAAAAACTAGCCGGGCGAGGTGGCGGCGCCTGTAGTCCCAGCTACTTGGGAGGCTGAGGCAGGAGAATGGCGTAAACCCAGGAGGCGCAGCTTGCAGTGAGCTGAGATCCGGCCACTGCGCTCCAGCCTGGGCGGCAGAGCGAGACTCCGTCTCAAAAAAAAAACAAAAAAACAAAAAAAAACATTCTTCTGTTTTTGGAGAATGATGCGTTATTAAAATGACACTGTAACAAACATCACTGGACTATAACAGGTTTTACTGGGTCAGAATTTTTTTATCTTTTTTTTTCTGGTTTGGTTTTACATTTTAGTGATGCTACCTTTATTTACTTATTTATTTTCCAAAACGGAGACCCCAACTAGACGTATTGCCTCCAGACATGTGCAAGACTGTACTTTTCAGTGAAGGTGATTTTTCCTTCCAATATTTTATTATGAAAATTTTCGGGCCAGGAACGGTGGCTCATGCCAGTAATCCCAGGCCTCCCTTTGGGCGGCCCAGGCGGGCAGATCACAAGGTCAGGAGATTGAGACCATCCCTGGCCAACATGGTGAAACTCTGTCTCTACTTAAAAAAAAAAATACAAAAATATTATCTGGGAGTGTTGGCGGGCGCCTGTAGTCCCATCTACTCTGGAGGCTGAGGCAGGAGAATGGTGTGAATCTGGGAGGCGGAGCTTGCAGTGAGCCGATATCACATTTCAAACACACAGAGCAGCTGACAGGATTTTATAATGCACATTAATATAATAATTCAGGATGACTGCGGAGATTTAAACATATGGTTGAAATGAGGACCAGAAAACTAGTAGAGAAATGTGTGTCATCCCTGCCTCTGTGAACAGTTTCAAAGAAATTTTTTTTAAAGTGTGCCATTTTTCAGCTTGGGCATCTTAGACATAATAAACATGGTAATTTATTATTATAATATGTTACAGCTTTCAGTATTTTTCAAAATATCTTCAGGTCTATTTTATTGCTTGATCCTCATCCTCAAATTATAGACAAGGCAGGTGCTATCAGATAGTATTTGTATATCTATAGGCAATGAAACAATGATCAGAGATGTTAAGGGGCCTGTGTAAGTTTACACAGCAAGAGAAGTAGCACTGCAATAACTGTGGGGAGCTCTCAGCTGAAC
>NW_012112808.1:8878920-9062730 GCF_000951035.1 Colobus angolensis palliatus | reverse complement strand
CCCTCCTTCCCTTCCTTTCTTCTTCATTTCTTTTTCTTTCTTTCTTTCTCTCTCTCTTTCCCCTTCACCCACTGCTCTCTTTCTCCCTCTTTTTTTCTAGAAACACAGCCTGGCTCCTTTGCCCTGGCTGGAGTGCAGTGGCACAGCCATAGTTCACTTCAGCCTCAATCTCCTGCACACAAGTGATCCTCCCCTTGGCCTCCTGAGTAGCTGTGACTACAGGAGTGTCCCACCTCTCCCACATTTATATTTTGTAGTGAATGTGGTCTCACTATGTTACCCAGGCTGGTCTCAAACTCCTGGGCTCAAGCAATCCTCTTGCCTTGGCTTCTCAAAGTGCTGGGATTACAGGTGTGAGCCACTGTGCCTGGCCCCAAATTCCTTTTTCTTTGTTTCTCCGTAGGAACAAGGAAATTGCCTCCATCCTTGTTCTCATAACACGTTGAAGATATGCTGAAATTTCACAGTGCCCAGAGACATTGTCATTCCATTTTATGGATGAAGAAATTGAACCTCTAAGTAAGACAATGGGAACTCATCCAGAAGAGATCTGGTCAGGTCTGGAGCCCAGTCTTCTCCACTCTCAAACCCTTTCTTTACCCAGCTGTGGTTCCCACCTTGGCTACAAGGAGAGGCTGTGCTTATGCAATCTGGTACTCCTCTAGCACGGTTTTATTTTGGACTCTGGGGCCACTCTTGTTCTGCGTGCACAGAGCAGTCCTGGTTTCAGCAATCTTTCGCTGGTGTGGAAACACAAACCAAACCCTAGAGTCCGATCATGGGGATCCACCTGGCTCAGGGACTCACGGAGGAGGCTGCACTCAAGGGCACAAGGCTTCTGAGATGCCTTCTATAACTGGACAGCTTTTGCTGCAGAAAGATGCCCTCTGCCCTCTGCATGTGCCACAGTAGCCAACATTAGGACTTTTTCTTCCTTCCTCCTTCTTTCGTTTACTTTGTTGTTGTTGTTGTTGAGAGACAGGGTCTTGCTCTGTCACCCAGGTTGGAGTGCAGTGATGCAATCAGAGCCCACTGCAGCCTCCACATCCCAGGCTTAAGTGATCCTCCCAGCCCAGCCTCCTGAGTAGATGGGACCACAAGAGTGTTCCACCACACCTGGCTAGTTTTTAAATTTATTGTCGAGATGAGGTCTCTCTATGTTGCCTAGGCTGGTCTCAAACTCCTGGGTTCAAGTGATCCTCCAGCTTCAGCCTCCCAAATAGCTGGGATTAGAGGGGGAGCCACTGTACCCAGCCTCTTATTTTCTATTCTTCAGTCTCCAGAATTGCAGTTGTTCAATGTGAAGAATAAAGAGTGAGTGCTGGAAAACCATTGGAAGTACCTTTATGATGGGGCCATCTGCTTGTATCTGCCCTTTGGAAAAATCAATGATTTTGATTTTTGGACAGTCACTTAAGCCTGAAAATATTCATTAGAACACCACAGGGGAACGAAGTCCACCCTTCCAGCCCTCATCGATTTCTCTGAAGTTGCTTAGATGTCACAATTTCCCCAAACAGACTCGGGGAAGTTGACCCAGAGAACAGCACCCAGGACCTTGTGCAGCCAGCAGTGCTTGGCTGCAAGAGAGAGAGCTATTCTAAGCAGAGGCTTTTTTTTTTTTAAGACAACATGACTCTTCCCAGAAATAAATATAAATCCTATAATGACACTCATAAGGCTGGTGGAAATTCAGTAGAGACATTTTCATAATTTGGAACTTCATGACTTGTGGCTTAATTTATTGCCCCAAGATAAATTATGGAAAAGCTCCATGTATGGGATTGGTTATAGAATCCACTACCAAGCTGTTTTTCTCCTGGGGCTGGTGGGCTAAGAACCATAGCCCAGTCTCACAGATTAGAGAGCCCCCAGGGAGCGAACCTGGAATGCTGGAGACTCAAGAGAACTTGTAGGCCTACAAAAGTCCAGTGCCTCCCCAGAGAGTTGGGTGCAATTTTCCTCCTTATTGGGAAGATCCCGGGCTCCTTGAGTGCCAGTCTAGCTATCTTTGCACTGACTAGCTAATCTCTTTCCGTCAGCCAATAGTGTCAACTTAATTTTCATCATGTCATTATTTTGATAGCCCAGACATGCCAATGGGACATCAAAATTATTTTGATAAGAACTTTACTTCATCACTTAGGATTACAGCAAATTAAACAATCGCTTTCCTTTCCCCAAGGAATCTCTGGCAGAAGAGAATAAAACCACGTAATCCAAGGCAAGGGGGAAAGGAACTAACTTTTATTGCATTTCTCCTAAATCCAGGTGCTTTACATAGATTGTCTCAGATAAGTTAATCCTAGGCAACAACCCTATGAGGATTGTCATTTAACAGACAAAGAAAGAGAGATTTAGGGAGGTTGGGAAGGTTACCCAAGACCTCAAGACCAGAGCTAAAAAGCAGGCAGATGTGGGGCCAAAGTCCAGAATGTTTTCATTGACAAAGCACCAGCTAAAACACAGAATGCCAATGACTCAGACTCATTCCCGGGCCTCGGGCTGAGCAGGGGAGAGAGGGATCTTTAGGAGCGAGTGTTTCAGGGCTGGGGAGAGGTCGGCACCGGAGGGCTGGGGAACCCAAATTGCAGCCTGAATGGCCAGTGTCCTTTCGCCAGAGTGCAGTTATCCCTTGTTCAGTGGGAAAGGAGTCTACCGGTGGGTACAAGATGAGATAATATTTCCACCCCCATTGGAGACAGCCCTCACCTAGCTATCAAGGTATGCAGGGTTGACTTTTCACCTTCTGCCTGCTCCAGGGAAGGGCCAGATGGCATTCAGGCTGATTCTGTGCTTCTGGCTGACTAATCTCTCCAGGTACAAGAGTAAACATGGAACTTGGGGACACCATATGTCCCTGACTCATAGAGCTTGCAGGAATCACCGTCATTCTACGTGGCATCTGCTTTCCTGGGCCGAGGCGGGAGGTGGGTCAATGTAGTGGAGGAAACGTGTCTTAAAGTACAAGGCAGAGTGATCCGAAACATAAAGAGAAGTGTGCACCTGGTAGTTATATCCTAAATGACTTTTATTTTCCAAATGTGCTTTGTTTTGCTAGACAGTGTTAGACTTCCTTCACTCCTTCCAGGGGTCAGCATGGGGCTGGCCACTGTCCACCCTCAGGGGTTGTGAACTGAATTGAGGGGTTGCGTTCTTCATCCATTTTCTTTGCTGAACTGTCTTGAATTTTATCCTAAGTTCAAAATGAAGCAGACCATAGCTGAGTTTAAAGGAGATCTGATTGACATTGGGAAGTGGCACCCAATAAGATGCCTGTTTCTTCTGCCAGTTCCAGGGCTTGCCAAAAGGAGAACTGAAAGCCGATGGTGAGGTGAGGGTGTAGGGTCAGCTGCTTGGGGCTGAGATCAATGGCAAACTCTGAGGGCAGGCACTGAGTGCTCATTAGGAGGACATGGTTCATGAAGCTTCTAGTACCTGTTCCTGAATCAACCAGAGTAACGAGAGGATGGAGTAGCCAAGTCCGGATTCTTAAGTGTAGGATTAGAGATGTATTGAGCTGGAAGAGTTAAACCTGGCCAATTCATTCCTTTCTCAGATGCAGTAAGTGAAGTACAAAGGGGTGATATAACCCACCTAGGACTGCACACCTGTGGGAGGTCCAAGTGGAACTAGAGACCGGGGCCTCTCCAAGATCCAAGGGTTTTCTAGAAAGAAAGACTCCACTGAGCCCTCTAGCATTTCTGAGTCACTCTGAGCCACATGCCATGGGACCCCAGGAGTGAACGGCCTGCATTTCATAGGGTTAGGGTCATCACCTGCACTTTGCAACCAGAACCTTAGGAAGGTTAAGGATGACCTGGGGCTGAGAAAACAGTGAAAGGCATTCTAAACCAAATCTTCTCCACTGTCAAGAGCCTTATGGCATCTGTGGCAGTTTCTCATTTCCTATCCCATCTGACCTTGACAAATTTGTGAGATGGATCTTGTCCACCATTGCACAGATAAGGAAGTTGAGATCCTGGAAGGTCAAATGACCCATCCCAGAGCACCCTGTCAACTGCATGGAGAGGACATTAGAACTTATCCCAGAGCCTCAGATACTTCCAAAGCTCTATGCATGCAAAGTCTTGTTATTGTTCTTACACTGATGGGCTCATATATGTAGAAGACGGACTGACAATTTATGCATTTGCTGAAAATACTTTGAAACTTCCTATCCTAGAGCTCCCGCTGATGGGTGGGACTAGACAGAAATGGCCCAAAGGAAAATACAGGAGTGCTACTTGCACTGTATACTACATTTCCAAAGCCCCGATAGCACTGGCCCCTGCCATGAAGGACATAGGATCTTCTCAACTTTCTTTATCTTTCGGTTTTTGTTTTCATAATCAAGTCTCTGGAACTTTTCTTCTAAAGCAAAAATTCCAACTCCAGTTCAAGAATGTTTCTAGGCCAGGCGCAGTGGTTCACGTCTGTAATCCCAGCACTTTGGGAGGCCAAGGCGGGCAGATTGCCTGAGGTCAGGAGTTCGAAACCAGCCTGGCCAACATGGCAAAACCCCATCTCTACTAAAAATACAAAAAGTAGCTGAGTGTAGTGGCACACGCCTGTAATCCCAGCTACTCGGGAGGCTGAGGCAGGAGAATCACTTGAACCCAGGAGATGGAGGTTGCAGTGAGTGGAGATGGTGCTATGGCACTCTAGCCTTGGCAACAGAGCCTGGAAAAAAAAGAATGTGAGAATGTTTCCAAAGCTAGTCCGTGAATGATTTTTTTTTTTTTTTTTTTTTTGAGGCAGAGTCTCACTGTTGCTGAGGATAGAGTGCTCCAGGGTGTAAATGATCCTCCCACCTCAGCCTCACAAGTAGCTGGGACCACAGGCACATGCCACTACATCTGGCTAATTTTTAAAATCTTTTTTTTTTTTTTTTTTTTGTAGAGATGGGGTCTCCCTACGTTGCCAGACTGGCCTTGAACCCATGGGCTCAAGCAATCCTCCTGCCTTGTCCTCTCAAAGTGCTGGGATTACAGATGTGAGTCACCCCACCCAGCCTATGACAGAATTCATTCTTTACTTGTGAGAAAGCTGCACTCTGCCTGTTTAATAGAGTGGAGTTGCTTTTTTTTCCCCCCGAAACGTAGTTTTGCTCTTCTTGCCCAGGCTGGAGTGCAATGGCGCAATCTCAGCTCACCGCAACCTCCCTCTGCCTCCTGGGTTCAAGCGATTCTCCTGCCTCAGCCTCCTGAGTAGCTAGGATTACAGGTGCCTGCCACCACAACTGGCTAATTTTTGTACTTTTAGTAGAGACGGGGTTTCACCATGTTGGCCAGGATGGTCTCGATCTCCTTACCTCGTGATCTGCCCGCCTTGGCCTCCCAAAGTGCTGGGATTACAGGCAAGAGCCACCATGCCTGACCCCTATACTCTATTTTCAACAAAGCAGGCAGTCATCTTTCAGAAATGTAAGGTGGTTTGAGCCACGCCCCACTCAGCACTCCCAATGTCATCCCCATTTCACTGGGATCCAGTAATACTTCCTGTGTCTTGATCCTACTCCCCCAGTGAGATCATCTACCAGCCTCTCCCCTGCCCCTCAGCTTCATCCCCAGCCTCCAGCTCACCTAGAATGCTCTCCCTTCGGCCTCAGCGTGCTTAACACCTCACCTGCTCCATGCCTGTGCTCCAAAGCCACTTTCTTAATGAAAACCAAATCTACAGTTGGAATCACCTGCCCACACCTCCCTCACTCCCCACTTTTTATTTTTCCATAGCACTCATTGGCTTTGAGCATACTCTAAAATTCACTTATTTTCTACTTTTATTTCTCACTGGCTGCCTCTGTGCATGTGAAGACAAGCCTCCCATTTGCTGGAAACTGGCAAGTGCTGGGAACAGTCTGAAAACGCAAAAGGTGCTTGGTAGCTTTACTATGGGATAAATGGAAGAATGGGTACAACTTCGTTGACTGTAGAGTCACCTTATGTGTCTGAGAATGATTTGCAGCTGGGCATGGTGGCTCATGCTGTAATCCCAGTACTTTGGGAGGCCGAGGCCCACAGATCACTTGAGATCAGGAGTTTAGGATCAGTCTGGCCAACATGGCAAAACCCTGTCTCTACTAAAAATACAAAAATGAGCCAGGTGTGGTGGCAGGTGCCTGTAATCCCAGCTACTGGGGAGGCTGAGGCAGGAGAATTAATTGAACCCGGGAGGTGGAGGTTGCAGTGAGCTGAGATACTACCGCTGCACTCCAGCCTGGGCAACACAGCGAGACTCAGTCACAAAAATAAAAAAAAAAAAGAATGGTTTACAAAAGATATGCCTCAGAAACACGGCTCGGAAACAAGGCCTTTTGTTAAACTCCTGGTTAAGATTGCCTTTCCATTGAACAAATAATATTTGACAGTATAGAGTGATTTATATAGCCAAAGTCTAGAAATATAATTAATATTTAAAAATGACAAAGGCAAAATTTATTTTAATAATATTTTATTTAACCTAACAATTCCAAAAATTATGTCAGTGTGTAATCAATATAAATCTATCAATGACCTATTTTACATTATGTTATATGTTGAGTCATCACAATATAGTGTGTATTTTACACTAAATGGCACGTCTCATTTTGGACCAAACACCTTCCAACTGCTCATTAGCCATTTGTGCTACTATATTGGACAGTGCCGATCAAAGCAATTCCCATTTTAGGAAAAGGTCTTGGGTAGAAGATTGGCTTTGTTTGCTTTTCTTTGTAATAAATGAATTATTGGAAATATATCCTAAATTGTAGTGCTTTAAATGAGCTACTTTTTAGGTTAGCCAATATAAATTTCATTAATGACTCCTAAATCTGACTGTTAAATCTCAGTCACATCTGAGCATTGTTGTAAGCTTGGTATCTACTGGATATATCACCAGAGTCCAGCCTGCTGTAGGGCTGAGTTAGGAGAGCTGAGGCTACTTCACTATTTTTGCACAAAAAAGCAGCTACGTAGGTCAGACACCCTGTTCCCCAAGCACCATGATTTTTAAAGTTGAGAAGTGATATGAGGGGAAGCCATTCCCTGATGACTCTTCCCTCCCACCCACTTGTGGATGTGCATCGATTAAGGGCTGCTGCTGTGAACCTAGAGAAAATTGCCTGATAGCCTTGGGTCAAGCAATTATAGTGTTTTTCCATATTTACATCTCATTGACACATTGTGAGCAACACAGCTGAACTGTGAACTGTGAGAGGTTATGTGTTATCGGTAGCTTTAAGAACTTGATACATTGATTACTTAAAACTTTTTTTTTTAATTTTTGGAGAAATTTTTTTTTAATTTTTTTTTAAATTTATGGAGCTCGTGGAGTGAGGTATCTCTTTAATCCGTTCAGTAAGTCAGTGTGGGCCAAGGAGTCTGAGGATCAGAGACCTTGTGGCTTTTTAAGTGAAGATTTACTAAGTGCTGGGGCCCATTGTGTTTTATTTTATTGACTCGTCCCAAGCTCTAAGAGGGAGAGACCTTTCTTGTCCCAGTTTCACTGACACGGTTTGGGAAGGAAATAGACGAATGGAAAAGGATGAAAAATGATGAAAGGAAATAGACTGAAATGATACAGTAATATGTAATTGAGCATTTTCGCCAACATTTTTACGTGTTTTAAAATGTCATTTTCTGGCGAGGGGTGGTGGTTCACACCTGTAACTCCAGCACTTTGGGAAGCTGAGGCTGGTGGATCACTTGAGGCCAGGAGTTTGTGACCAGCCTGGCCAACACAGTGAAACCATGTTTCTACTAAAAATATAAAAAAATAGCTTGGTGTGGCCATGTACACCTGTAATATTAGGTACTCGGAAGGCCGAGGCATGAGACTCGCTTGAAACCGGGAGGCAGCGGTTGCAGTGAACCAAGATCGTGCCACTGCACTCCAGCCTGGGTGACAGAGTGAGATTCTGTCTCAAAAAAAAAAAAAATAAAGGAATAAATAAATAAAAATAAAATGGTATTTTCTTTCTTTTTTTAAAGTATCTTTTATTATTATTTTAGATTCAAGAAGCACATGTGCAGGTTGGTTACACAGATATATTGCATAATGGTAAGTTTTGGGCTTCTAGTGAATCTTTCACTCAAATAGTGACCATTGTATCCAACAGATAATTTTTCAGTTTTCACCTTCCTTCTGATCTTCTGGCTTTTGGGTCCCCAGTGTCTATTTTTTCCATCTCTGTGTCCATGTGGACCCATTGTTTAGCTCCCACTTACAAGTAAGGACATGCAGTATTTGATTTCCTGTTTCTGAGTTATTTAACTTAGAATAATGGTCTCTAGCTCCATTCATGCTGTTGCAAAAGGCATGATTTCATTCTTAAAATGGCACTTTATGAGGTTCGCTTTTCCTGGCAAGAGGAACTAACAAAATGGAGATGTTGGATTCTTTTATTAAACCCAAAGGTGGTGAGCCACAGATGGAAGGCAGAAGATCGCTGATTCTCGAAAATGAATCTGGGAAATGATAGCCTAGGGTCAAGAGGGCCAGGTACCAAGAGGGAGGCTGGTTGGGATTGTGGAGCTATGTGCTTTTCCTTCTCTGCACTTCCTTCAAGAGAACAAGGGCTTTCCCCATCACCTCAGCAGAGCATCAGTCCCCCCGTGTTGAACCAGCTGGCACTCTGGCAGCCCCTAGAGCACAGAGGGTGGGTCACTCAGGGGAGGTCCAGCCCACTATAAACATGGAAGCCACGCACTCCGACATCATTACCCAGGCTCATCCTCACCACAAGGCAGGCAAGGCCTGCACCTGGGCCTTTGCTTCTTCTTTCAGGTATATCGGACCAGCCAAGGCAGCTGGTGTTCCAACATGCGTGTGGGCTCAGGAAGACATGAAATGGTAGGGGTTAGCCCAATAACTGAGCCACACACAGTAGGTGAGACAGTAGGGAAGTTCAGGCAGGCATGAATTAAACGAAGCTTAATAAATATTCTCTGACAGATCAGGAAAAACGAAACAAGAACACACAGCTACAGACTTTCATTGTTGGAATAAAGAGCATAATCGAGGGACTGAATAGTAGGGTGGATTCAGTGGAAGTACAAATCAGGAAGACCTCAAGAAGATGAAGAGATGGGAGATGGAAAGTAGTATTTAAGAACATGGCTCCCTATAACAGGAGTCCCAGCAAGAGGAAAACAATAAACAGGGAGGGAAACACACACACAATTGCAGAATGTAAGGTCTTGTAGTTATAATAATAGTAGCAGAGATGTCAATAAATCTTAAAAAAAAAAAAACACTGACCAAAGAGACAAAAATTACCAATAATTTGGAATATTTGAGAAGCATTATAACAGTTACTTAATGTTATATTGTCCAATACAGTAGCCGGTAGCTACATAACTCTTGAGCACTCGAAGTGTGGCTAATGCAAGAAAATTTTAAGATTTTATTTAATTTTAATTAATTTAAATTTTAAAATCTAATACTTAATTGAGGTATTGAAAAACTTTTAAATATGTTTAGAACAATCTACTCTTTCAATTGTAAATTGAAATCTAAATACAGATCAAGCGTATCCAATTTTAGTATTTGTATTGAAATGCACTGTAAGAGTTAAATCCACCCCAGGTTTCCAACACTCAATACAGAAAAATAAAGTACAGCATCTTGTTAATATTAACATATTGAATATATGTTCAAATTGTTATTTTGTATATATTGTCTTAAATAGTATTATTAAAATTAATTTCACCTGTGTATTTTCACTTTTTAATATGACCGCTAGAAAATATAAAATTATATATATGGCTGGCATTATATTTCTTTTGGACAACACTGATCTAATAGATGTACATAGGACTTACACCCACAGAGAATATTCATTTTAATTCCCAGGGAACAAAGAAAACTTTCATAAATGCCAAATAATCAATATATACACAATGTGTTGATTATAATGGAATAAAGTTTAAAAATCATTAATGGCAATAATACCACTTTGAACATCTCTTGGACACATAAAACATTATAATGTATAGTGTATAACCATTGGGGTTTAGAGGAAACTGAAAGGATATTACAAAATACTTGGAACTGAACAAGAATAAAAGCGTCAAATGTCAAACTTTATGATCCGTAACTCTCAAGTTGCACTTAAAGTTTTACATAATTTTGAATACACTAATAGTAAACAAGATATCAAAAAACCAAATACCTAAGGACATAACTAAACATATTAGGAAAAAAAGAAAAATGACAGAATAAAACCAAAGCAAAGAAAAAGATATACAATGAGTTTTAAAAAATCAATGAAATTGCCAAAAATCCCCATTAAAAGTGATTCTTTGAAAAATGAGATGGCAAAGGTCGTTATGAAACTTTATACGCCAATGCATTTAGACCCAGATGGACGACGGCTTAGGAAAGATAGCAGCCTTGGACTAGAGGAATCAAAGGAAAGGTGCCAAAGTGGAGTCACAAATAGCACTCTCTCTCCCAATTGAAGTTTCTAGACAGGTTCCAAACCCAAACTAGGAAACCTGTTCCAGGAGGTTCCTAAGTGAGCGAGTGATTTGGGAGCCAGAACACACATTGGGGATCCAGGGGAACGTAGTGAAATAAAATAAAACAAGAAGGGCCTTGGGTGAGCACACTGCACCATGGCCTGAGTAGTGGTAGTATTTCAATTATTTGCACCTGAGGAGACATACAGTCGCTTTCAATGTCAAGAATTTGCAGATGAGCCTCTCAGACCTTTGTTTTTCTCTTTTGTGGGTTTCTTTTCCCTGGGACACATTGTCAGCCCTTAGCGGCTCACTAAAGCCTCCTGATTTGAGATCTACATGACAAATGCCTGATGCTAAGCGGAGATGTTGAGGCCCAGAGCCAGGAAGTCGAATTAATTTCCTAATTCTAAAGGTAGGGGTGTGTGTGCATGCATGAGAGAGAAAGAGAGAGAGAGAGAGAGTGCGCGAAACAAGAGGGGGAGAGAGAGAGATCAATTTTCTTGGTCTCTTTGCTTCTGTAGATGTAGTTAACAAGTCCACTTTTAGGGCTTAATCTGCTGGGCACACTTTCTTGATTTTAGAGCTAGCAATGATCTAATTGAGGCAGAGGGGGTTGCCTGAAGTAAATACAGCACTGGTTCAGTTAGGTGGGGATAGATCTGCACTACCTTTAAAAGAAGATTAAGACATCTGAACTGTTGGAAATACTAAACCGATCGGGCATCATCCTTTCCTAATATACCCAGATAGTGGCTGCACCCCCTGCTTTGTTTTGGGCCTGTAGGCAGAGCCAAGGGGCCTGTCCCCTCTGCATGACCCGCAGCTACTCTCCCTTTGTCTGCGAACAACCGAGAGGAGCAAGAGGAGCAGGTTGGAGCCCAGAGCAGCAGAGACCCAGCCTAGCAGCTGACTGAGCCAGGTGCGTTTCCATTGGCTGCAGAGGTCAGGTTGAGCTCTATTTTCTTCTGTACATAAAGATAAGAAGCCAAGGGCCCCCTTCCGAAAGCAAACACGTTTAATTGGAACCACCGCCTCCCCATGATTCACCGGATGGAATTTACAATGGTGTTTACCCTTTTCCACAAAAGTAGCAAATGAATCAATCCCAATAGGAAATATAAATCTAGGAAATATAAATCCCCAGCAGATGCATTTTGAACCACACAGGAAAGGACTCACTGAGAAAGAAGGCCACTGTAACCCTAGAGTATTTTGCCCAGAAGTAAGAGTCAAGAGTGGTCCAGAGTAGTTGAGGAGAAGCAACTTCAGATATGAGCTTAAAACAAGTCTTTGCACGAGCCATCTTTTGCTTGGCCCCTCTTAGCAGTGGGAATTCAGACAAAACTTCAGGAATGCTTTGCTGGGCAGCTGTGGTGCATTCAAAGCAGAGAAACTGCCTAATCTTTGCAAAACCAACAAAGATAAGCAATAGCTTTAGCTGGGCTGAAATTAGCCAATGCACTGCTACACAATGCCTGGTGACCATTATTGAGGCTCTGACCGCCGCACGGCACTGCGCAAGCATGCTGGCAATGTTTAACAAACCATCTGTCTTGTACCTGCTCCCACTCAACAGGGGCCTTTGTTTGAACCCTGGCCCCATCCAGCATGTCAGCTATCTACTCCCCAACAAGGGAAGCCCCCTCATCCCATTGTACAATTTTCATAACTCTTTTGATTGCAGTTTGTCCTACAGAATGACTTCCTTCTGCCAGAGAACATTTCGGAAAGGGCGATAGGCATTCTGAATCTGTCCACTGATTAGTTTCTAGAGCACCATGTGTGTAGAAACCTTACTTGCTTATTTGATTTCCCCCTCATTTGTCTTCTTTTAAGAGAATTTCAATATTCATTCAAATGTTGATTTTATTTTTTCCTTGGTTAGCTCTGTTTAAGTTAGAAACCTCTCTCTCCTGCCCTTTTCCTCTCAGATACACGTTTTATACTACGGTAAGATATTTTCTGCATATGTCGGGTGCAGTGGCTCACAACTGTAATCTTAGCACTTTGGGAGGCTGAGGCGGGAGGATCACTTGAGCCCAGGAGTTTGACACCAGTCTGGGCAACATAGGGAGACCCCAGACTCTCCAAAATATATACACATGTGTATGTACACATATATACACATATAAACATACACACACATATACACACATATATTATGCCTAAATCACACAGTATCTGGAATTTACCGATTATATTACATAGGCGTTAGATGAAACCATTTGAACTTAATGTTTTCATAGATTTATAACAAATATTGACTGTTCATTTCACGTGGTCCAATATATGTATTTCCTTGTAAAATGACCCACTTTATTTTAGAGTAGATGTTTGAGAAGATAACTGAGCCAATACATGGTTTTTATTTTTTTAAAAAAGTCTCTTTTGAGAATTTATTTATTTATTTATTTATTTTGAGACCAAGTCTTGCTCTGTTGCCCAGGCTGGAGTGCAGTGGCGTGATCTCAGCTCACTGCAAGCTCTGCCTCCCGGGTTCATGCCATTCTCCTGCCTCAGCCTCCCGAGTAGCCGGGACTATAGGTGTCTGCCACCATGCCCAGCCAATTTTTTTGTATTTTTAGTAGAGACAGGGTTTCACTGTGTTAGCCAGGATGGTCTCTATCTCCTGACCTCGTGATCCACCCGCCTTGGCCTCCCAAAGTGCTGGGATTACAGGTGTGAGCCACTGTGCCCGACCGAGAATTTATTATTTCTCTTTTTCTTCTTCACCTTGCCTGGCTCTCAGCGATTCTCCCTCATGCTCAGGGGTAAAATGTCCCCATATTCTTTTTCTATATGTCACCATGCTAACATAATTTCAATTACCTCAGATACACCTTGGCAATGGTGACCACAAGAATCCACTCAGCCTTGGAAGCTGTCCTTGAAACTCACCCTGAAATCCCTGCCTAGCAGACAGGAGACCTCAGGCTGGACGCCACCCCACTGTGTTATCTCGGCCTCCCCGGGACTCTTAGGATACGACTTTCTTAATCTTTCCAAGGGGCTAAGCTTAACCAGAAGGAAATACTGCATTAGATGTGTGGAATACTTCAAGATCTGTGGAATATGAAGCTGAAACCAGCTCTGTGTTTAGAAATGGTTGCCGTGCATGTGTCTATTTCCCCAAACTAGCACCAGAGCCTTGGTTTGAGGGTCTGTATTTGATCCTTTACTCTTTAGAAAAGAGAGACCTTGTTGAAGGAATGTTCTCTTTCCAGAGGAAATTTGGGAAACAAAATGGTCACCTTAAAAACAGCAGCACAAGGAATTTTGTCCTTAAATTTAAATTTTCCTTCAAGCCAGGAATCAAAGCAAAGGTGAGAGTGGAAGAACCTCTTCAGATTGTAAGTCTTGAAATTTCCAGGCAAAGGGAAGTCATTGTGGGAGCATTTGAGCAGATTGGTGGTCACCACTGGGGACTCTAGGAAAGAAATGTTTCTTCATGTTTTTAATCTCATCCTTTAATTCCAATTTTGGTGTATGTTATATGTTTTGTAAGGTTTTCTAACATTAAATACATGTTATGTGAATACATGGTGTGTTCATAAATATTTCCTTCTGTCTTATATTTGAGTTGTTTTGGCTTTTTGACTTGTGAATAATGCTGCTATGAACAGCATGTGCATGTATTTGTTGGAGTCTCTGTTTTCAGTTCTTTTGGGTGTATACGTAGAAGTGAAATCTCTAGGTCATATGGTAATCCTATGCCAGTGTTTTGGGGTATTGCCAAGCTGTTCCCCACAACAGCTATACCATTTTACTCTCCTACCAGCCAGTGTAAAAGGGTTTCAGCTTCTCCACCTCCTTGTCAACACTTATATCTCTTAAAACAACAACAATGAACTCATGGTCATCCTAGTGGATGTGAAGTGTTGTGTCATTGTGCTGTTTATTTGCATTTTCCAAGAGTCATCTTTGTCCACATGTCCTTTGAAATGAACTTCAAGGACAAGGATATGCACCCTCTGGTGTTGGTTGAGAATGATTTGTGGGTCCTTCCACAGGCCCCTTTGGCATCTCCCAAAAGCTACCACATGGCCGCAGGTGCGGGTGCCTCAGTAGGTCCCCCTTCCTAAGAAGCGTCTCTGCCACTAGGCCAAACAGGCCAGGAAGGAGGAGTGGTGTGCACCCCACAGTGAGGGGAAAATAAAAGAAGACTCAACTGCAGGCAGAGAGGGAGCAGGATCCTTGGAGCCCAGGGCGTCGAGACAGCCAGGCTCTGGGAAATCAGAAGAGAGAGCACATTTCGAGGCAAAAGGCCATGTGATGGGCCAGAGTCCTGACGCCTAAACAGAGGACCATAGCATGGAGGTGTGTTCTGGGTGTACAGGCAAAGAGGCACAACCCATGGCCAAGAGTGGGCAGGAAGGCAAGGAGTGAAGTGAGACCTCCGGTACAGAATGCAGGTGCACAATATTGGCTTGGACCAGGGAGCTTCAGAGTCTTGGGGTCCAGAATACACTGGCACATCTGCAAACAAATGGAGGAGCACTTCCTGCTCCTGAGCGCACAGCCTCTCCCCTGTTTTGGGTTGAAATGTTGGTTCTCAACCTGGACCACAGTTCGAGCCACTTGCTGAGCTTATTAAAATCCCCATGCCCTGGGCAAGGACTTCATGTCTAAAACACCAAAAGCAACGGTAGCAAAAGCCACAATTGACAAATAGGATCTCATTAAACTAAAGAGCTTCTGCACAGCAAAAGAAACCACCATCCGAGTGAACAGGCAACCTACAGAATGGGAGAAAATTTTTGCAATCTACTCATCTGACAAAGGGCTAATATCCAGAATCTACAAAGAACTCAAACAAATATACAAGAAAAAAACAAACAACCCCATCAAAAAGTGGGGAAAGGATATGAACAGACATTTCTCAAAAGAAGACATTCATACAGCCAACAGACACATGAAAAAATGCTCATCATCACTGGCCATCAGAGAAATGCAAATCAAAACCACAATGAGATACCATCTCACACCAGTTAGAATGGCAATCATTAAAAAATCAGGAAACAACAGGTGTTGGAGAGGATGTGGAGAAATAGGAACACTTTTACACTGTTGGTGGGATTGTAAACTAGTTGAACCATTATGGAAAACAGTATGACAATTCCTCAAGGATCTAGAACTAGATGTACCATATGACCCAGCCATCCCACTACTGGGTATATACCCAAAGGATTATAAATTATTCTACTACAAAGACACACGCACACGTATGTTTATTGCGGCCCTATTCACAATAGCAAAGACTTGGAATCAACCCAAATGTCCATCAGTGACAGACTGGATTAAGAAAATGTGGCACATATACACCATGGAATACTATGCAGCCATAAAAAAGGATGAGTTTGTGTCCTTTGTAGGGACATGGATGCAGCTGGAAGCCATCATTCTTAGCAAACTATCACAAGAACAGAAAACCAAACACCGCATGTTCTCACTCATAGGTGGGAACTGAACAATGAGTTCACCTGGACTCAGGAAGGGGAACATCACACACTGGGGCCTATCATGGGGAGGGGGTAGAGGGGAGGGATTGCATTGGGGAGTTATACCTGATATAAATGATGAATTGATGGGTGCTGACGAGTTGATGGGTGCAGCACACCAACATGGCACAAGTATACATATGTAACAAACCTGCACATTATGCACATGTACGCTAGAACTTAAAGTATAATAAAAAAAAAACAAAAAAATAAAAAAATAAAAAAATAAATAAAAATAAAATCCCCATGCCCAAGCCAACTAAATCAGATCCACTGTATATGGGGACCCAGGCATGAGTATTTTGACATTCCCCTACTAATTCAAATGGGAAGCCAAGTTTGAGAAAAGAAGAATTTTAGGTTTAAAATAGTAGATTTAAAATGTGGAATTTGTTAGATTGTTTTTGTTATGAAGTAAGTGTGATCACGCTGTAGGAGTTTGGAGGAAAAGAAGATGATGAAGGAAGAAGATACCACTTGTTGCCTCCTGGCCTTTTGGCTGATGCAGATGTTCCAGCCTGTGCCCTGTTTGGGGGGTTCCATGCCTAAAAGGACAAACTGGGGCTGGCAGCCAGGGTTGGGCTGTGCTGCCGGGGAATAGGATGGGATGTATCTTCTGACTTCTCGGCACTGAGGCGGGCACAGTGAGGGTAGCACTCAATAAATGTTTGTAGGGTGAGTGAATGGAAACATGAAGGCATGAATTCATGAAAAGCAGCCCGAGACATGGTCCCTACCCTCTAGGAACTTACAAAGGGGCAGCTGAATAGGCATTACAATAACAATAATCGGAGGGCAGTAATAGTTCCCACATCAGTGGTTCTGTGTGTCTGTGCATGCAGCCCTGCAGCCAGGGAAACCAGGGGAGGGGTTCTGAAAACTCTGTTTAGTAGCTGTGGCCTCTCTTATCTTTATTAATGCACCACAAAGCACTGTCACACTGTCCTCTTCTCGATAAAACCCATAAACAGGAGCAGAGGAAAACCCAAGGAGGCGGAGCCCTCTCGGGTGGCCACAGAGAGAGAAGTTGAGGAGAGCGGAGAAAACCCAACCTCTTGGATGTGGAGTTATTCTGTTGATTTTTTTGCTTCTTTGCTTGTTTGATGAGATATCTCCAAGTTCTCTAGCCTACAGATAAATGAAGTAAGTTGATAAGCTGAGAGTTCCTTGTCAATTAGAGCTTCCCCTTCTGAAATGGTAGGTGTAGGGGAAAGAACACGCCAGGACAAGGAAGAGTTGGGGCTGGTCCTGTCTGATCATCTACTGTTTATACAACCTTAGGTAAGGTTCATAACTTCTCTGAATTGCAAAGCACGCAGTAGTTTCTGTTCTGCTTTCCTCTCCTGGTGTTTGCAGAAATTCAGCAAGACAGGTCTAAAAGGTACCTTCTAGTATTTAGGTGGTTTTAGCTTCTCGCCTCTCACAGGGCTGAGGGTGCACAGGTCCCTGCAGACACAGAGCTGCCCACAGGCTGGGGTTACTGACTCCGCTAGCTTGAGCTGGAGCCCATGCGGTTGCTCACATGCTGAGGAAGCAGATAGCTGCCAGTAAATACTACATTTCTAAAAGGACACCAAAGAACCATTTATATGTGCAGCTTTACTAGCCACTACTGCTATTTCATTTCTCTCTCTCTTCTCCCTGTATCATGCCCAGGTACTTCTCTCTCCTATTCAGAAAGAGCATGGCCTTTTCCATCATGGCCCATTCTGCCATTTTTTTTTTGTAGATTCAGATAAAAATGCATTTGGGTGACCTTAGGTGGCTGGTGAGTTGTTAATGAAACTGGGGTGTGGACATTGACCTCTGCCTGCTCGCATAGGTCCCTTGCACTGAAAAGCATGGCCCAGCTGTTTACCTGTTTACTCTGAGTCCTCAGGACAGCTATCCCTAGGGCAGTTCACATATGCTGTGGACCTGGTTTAGGCTGGGGGAGCCAGGCCTTAGCCAGTGAAATCTACATGTCATTTGAAGAGCTGCTATGGAAGAGCTCATTTAACCTTTAAAATTGTTTATATAGATATAGATATAGATATGGATATAGATATATTTGTGGTTAGCCATACCACAGAGCTTCTCTGTATCTTTTTACTTGAGAAGTAATTTAATTTACTATTATTAAATTTGTTATTATTTTTATTTTTTAGAGACAAGGACTCACTCTGTTGCCCAGGCTAGAGTGCAGTGACATGAGCACAGTTCACTGCAGCCTTGACCTCCTGGCCTCAAGCAATCCTCCTGCCTCAGCCTCCCAAGTAGCTGGGACCACAGGCATGCACTGTCATGCCCAGCTAATTTTATTTTTTGGAGAGTTGAAGTCTCACTATGATACCAGGCTGGTCTTGAACTCCTGGTCTCAAGAGATTCCCTCACTTTGGGCTCCCACAGTGTTGGAATTACAGGCGTGAGTCACCACACCTGGCCAAGAGAAGTGATTTTAAAATCTCAACTTGTCTCTGAGCTTCCTGAGGGCAGAAGAGCAGAGACTAAAATAGAAATAGTATTAGAGAACTTTCAACACTTGTGACTCTGCTAATATCTTGGTCTATGACTTACTGATTCCTCTCTTTGGGCCTCATTTTTCTTTTATAAAATGGAGAGGTAGACTTCTTATGGTCCTCAAGCTCTCAAGCTTTTTTATTTTTTAACTGATTTCATTTTCAAATAAATTTTTATGCACAGACCTGAATCTATAAAACCCCAAAGGAGATATTGTATTAGTTTAATAACTAGCCAGTGTACTCATCCTTAGTTTAAATTTATAACATTTAATTATCCCACAAAGAGAAAAATGTGGTGGTTTTATGGTAAACGTCTAAACATAGCTTTTATTATATAAAGAGAAAAGTTGGGACTCTTAGAAATTTGGAAATCATATCAACTTCAACACACTTTTTTTCATAAAAAATTTTTTGGTTGCGTAATCTGGATCAACTTTTGATCCACAGAGCTGAGTAGTTGCAAATGATACCTTTTTAAGAGCAATCTGTCTGGAATCTCAATGTCTTCCTCAGTATCCAGGAAAAGGGAGTGAAGTTGTATTTGAAGGCTAACACCAAGATGTTCACCTGGCAGAGTCAGCAGAGTGCCCTAGCTTAGTGGACTGTGCATGCTGTTTGTAATATGAGTGTCAAAACTATTTTTAGAATATAAAAATAATAGACAATATTTTAAGCAAATGTTTTCTGGCCCAGAAAACACATGTTAGGAAAGCAAGATCAACAGAAAATTATCAAATACCTGAGCTGTCCTCACTAACTGGTCTAGACAGTAAATATCTTGATGAAAATATAAAAATATTTTATTTGACATTGATACTTTCTCTTCATGTTAAGCAGGAAGCATTAAGACAAATGACTTGCTTTTTAAAAACTCCCGTGTTTCTCAGGGTCATGTAATGTAGCTGTGTGGATCCATTTCTGATGAGCCCCCAGGCTGCAACAAATCAGTGCGGAAGTAACTCCATTCATCATCTTTCCCAGGGCACTCACTTTCCTCATATTACCAGGAAAATGAAACTTTAAATCAAATAGTATTGCTGGACATTCTTACCCAGGGATGCCCACAACCATGTGCCTGGCCCCAGAACACTCAGCCTGGCACTGTTGATACCTGCCTTGCTTCCTGTCCGTGCCTACCTGATAACACTTTTATTTTCAGTTACCTGGAATGAAAGGCACCGTGTCATTTTTAGACTGTGAGTAGCATTGCCCGCTTTGTCAGAGAGAGATACTCTCTGCCTAGCAAGGGGCAGGAAGGAGTTACGGGGCAGGCTCTGCCTCTGCAGTTCAAATGTTGCCCACTTGGACAGCCCAGCAGTCTGGACTTTGGAAATTCTGCCCAGTGGTTGAGCAGCTATGGCCTGTTTGGGATTTGGCATTGGAAAGCAGATGTGTGAGCACATTGCAGGCATATGTGGTGGTGGGATTGATTGTGTTTCTGTATAGGTGGCTGACACTGCAGCCCTGTGGTGCCCATTTCACATGTACTTCACTTCCAGCACTCATGCTGAGAGAGAGAGGTCCCGTCCTGCGTGCGCCAGGTCATTGCTCCACTGGGGTGGGGGGTACCACCTGCGAGCTCTGCCCTGCGTTTCGTTCAGATTCCCACCTGCTTCTCCTGGCGTGAACATCTTGTTGCACCAACTGTTATTACACTGGGTTACTTTGGCCAAATGAATCCTGGAACTTCAGCCAAGTACCACGCCACTGCTCACGGGAAGAACAGCCATTTTCCAGCTACCACTGAAAAATGGGAAGGGCCGCACATCCTGAGACACAATATGGCATTCCCTTGTAGGGAAATTTCAGAGATTTTTCAGGGGTTACTCTGAACCATGCTTATATCCTGCATACCTGCTTTAGAATCCACAAGCTGCAACTTGACTATGTTCAGGAAAGACAATACCTGGAGAGCCCCGGAAGAACCGTCAGCTACTTAGTGTTAGGCGCACCATGGCAGTGTGGCATGTCCAGGACAGCTCTCTCACCAGAGGGCTTAGGTGAGGTGTCCTCGCTGGCGATTATGAGAATGTTTAGCTTGTTTAATGGAGACAGTTTCATTCTGCTTAGGAGGCAGCAGGAAAGAGAACGCTGCTGTATCGGGTGTGCACACCCATACGTGCACATGTAAACCATGAACACACATACATGTGCCAGGTGAGGAAGAGAGATGGGGAGAGTAAGGGGGCCTGGGAATAAAAGTGGTTGATTAATGAGGCTTTATAGATACCAGAACGCTTCCAGGATTCCCTGTTTCTACACCTCTGCTTGTTGAAAAACAACAGACAATGGGGGCATGGGGAGGTGGTTTCAAACACCTGTTTGTTTAATATGGCTTGTCATGATGGAAATGTCAGTGTCTGGGGCAAGGCCATTGAGCAGAACTTTCTGTGTGATGGAAACATTTTGTGCCCACCTGTCCAGTATGATAGCCACTTACTAGCCACATGTTGCCCTGGAGCACTAGACAAATGGCTCTCATTACAGGGCAGGCCCAAGGCATCAGCCCAGTAGATTCCACACTGGACCTTTACAGTCACCAACATGTAAATTTCCTACCGTTTCACCCAAGCTGAATTCCCAGACAATCTCTGGCTCGCTCTAGAACTCTGATGCATGCCAACATTTCTATGTTGCTTTGAGTCTGGAAGCTTCCCCTCCCCAGCGTTGACTCCTGCTCTCCATCACCCCTAATCTGCCAGACCCTACAGAAAGAGACATTCCATAAGTGTGTGTGACTGGACCTTCGCTTCCCAGGCCACTTCCAATGGGCCTAGAGATCTTCAGGTACAATTTAGTGCCTTTAAACTTAGGGTGAAATAACTGTGGCACTGCTTCAGAGCCAACTGGCCCCTAACACAAACCTGCCCATGTAAATGGTGGGGACAGGCCCTGAATGGAGCCCGGTGCCCTGGGAACCAAGTCTGACCTCCTTAGCGGCCCTACAAGCCCCAAAGCTGATGCCTGTCTGGTCCCAGCATCACTCACACCTCACCTGTCACGGGGAACTTCTGGTCCCATCGCATGAGCCACACAGGGCGAATTTTCAGGTAAGTCTGTCTCCCTAGCCATTACCCAAAGCAGGTACAGGATGAACGTTGGTTGTTAATTTCAGTGGAGATTTCAAAGGCTGCCTAGGTGTCCTGAATAGAGTAGACATTTCCTCACTCTCCCCACACCTGCACCCACCCCACCACAAAGGAAAAGAATGACTTCTTTGTTCTTCTGGGACAAGTGATAAAAAAAAACCCTCTTGCTCAGCCTGTCCCCTATAAAAGGCTTATCTTCTCTGCTTATAGGAGACACTTTAATTCCTTCCTGTTCACTGATTGCCACTCCTCAAGGCCCCTCAGTGCCAGTCCTTCCCAGTGCTCCAGGTAACGTCACTGTCACTGAGGAGCGCTGGAGACCATCTGTCACCGGACACACTATTGTTATAGCTGTAGCAGGTTGGGCTTGCTGGCCACCCAGTCCCTGAGCACCGTGTTAGCTCCAAGAGAAGCCCACTGTTCTTCTCACCAGCTCTACTCCTACTTCACCGGGGAGATGGCTGCTTGATTATTTGATTTTGCTGCCACTCTTTCTTCATTTCCCATTGGCCATCTCTCTTCCCAATTCCTTATGGTAAGAGTGATTTTACGAGAGTTACTGCTTTAGAATTTTGCAACATCAATGGACCCCCGGGAATGTGAGCAATCATAACCCTGTTCTGGGAGTTGCTGACTCAGGCTCCAGCCATCAGCCCTATTTTGTCAGGGTCAATCACCCTGAAGGTTTCAAAAAATAAAATGCTAAGATATGTCTCTGCCAGCCTCCGGAAAGGCTTTCTGCATTTAATAAAATTGACAAGTAACTCAAATGAAGCTTTCTCTGATAAAAATGCTGCGGCAGTACAGTGTTATCTTTTGTAGCCATGGTCTGCCATCATGTTCACTCTCTTCCTGTTTCCTGGTCCTGGGAAGCAGCAGTGAGGGCCCCCCAGGGATGTTCCACTATGCAGGAAGCAGGGAGCCAGAGAATGCTCCAGGAGCGGGGATGTGTGATAGGAATCAGACCTTCCTCTCTGTGGGAGTAGTTGGGAGAGTGGAGATTTGGAAAGAGGAGTTGGAAGATCAGAGAAGCGTCATCTACCAGTGAATCTGAGAGGACCTGCCCTGGAAGAGGGGCCATGAGGGAGTTTGGCAAAAGTCTGCGGGAAGCCATTTCCTCTGTGCAGCTCTGGGTGTCTGGTTCCTGGCCAGCTGGGCTGAGCCTGCAGAGAATGAGCTTGACACAGAACAGAGGACAGCAAGGATCCGCTGAGCCCCACCAGGCACTTCTGCGTCCATCCATTCTTGTGCCCGGCCTACTCAACAGCCTTCAGAGGGTGATGGACACGGCTTTGCCTCTGTAGCCCAAACCTTGAGTAATTCTTCTTTTGATCAACTCTAACCCAGGTTCTTGCATGCGTGGTGATTCTGGGAAATAAAACTCTTGAGTAAACCAAGCTGACACAGCACAAGCGACATAGATTTGTTGAACCAGGAGAACTGCTGAGCCCAAACGGGAGAGCTGGCATGGGTACCAGGGCCACTGCTGAGAGGAGCCGGAGGGAGAGGTGAGAACATGGGGCAGGGTCCAGTAAAACAGGGTGGCACCCAGAGTAAGGCTGCATCTGGAGAGTAGTGCCAAGCCACTACCATGTGTCTCTGGGCAGCATGGATGGGCAGAGCACCTTGAGGGCTGCTGGGGAAGGTGACAGCTTGACGTCAATGGCCTGTGGCTGAGCTAGTGGTTTCTATTGGGAGACAAATCAGAGCTCTTCTCGGGTTGTGGCTACAGAAGTTTCCCTTCAGAATGGCAGGTCCCTCAACATCCCACTCCTCGACTCCCTGACTTTGTGCCCTTGGTTTCCACATCTAAACCATAGACACCTGCTTCCCAGCTTGCAGTGAAGACTGACTTTGATGTGTAGGTAGGTGGCCTTGATGATCATGCCTATTATGTTTTAAAGAGAAAAGGTCAGGGACTTTCCCAAGACACACAGCTGGCCACCGGCAAAACTGGAACTCAAACCAATGTGTCCTGACTCAAAGCCCAGTGCTTCACCAGGTAAAACACGACATCAATTGCTGTGTTCTGACTGGTGTGTCCTCAAACAACAATATAGTCACCCCATTTATAGAGCATGAGCTTGGAATTGGCTTTCCTCTGTTGAGGATGCATTATTACAGTCTTGCTCACATTTTTCTCACAATTCCCATTGCAAAATAGCCAATGATAGCATTCATGCAAGTGAAGGAAAGCTGGCCTTGGACTGAGTTGATTGTCTTGAGCCCAAGCCCTCAAGCCCAAGGCAATAGCCAAGGCTGGTGGGGCCTGAGTCCTAGCCTCTTGGGATGACTGACCCTAAGTAGGGAGCATCGAGGTCCAGGGTCTGAGTGAGATGGTTAGTGATGGAGAGAAGACTCTGAAAAGGGAATGGAGAGAAGGTTCCATGGCACAGGAGGCAAATGGAAGCCATTTCATGAATGATATAAAAAGAGCTGGTCCAATTGTGAAGTGAATGGTTTGGAGCCCCTGGCCATCCTCTCTCCATACCTTCTCAGCTTCTCTACAGTCCTCCTCTTCTTCCCTGTCTGGGTATCCGGTGCTATCTCACCTTCCTAACTAACCCCTCTGATCCCTTGCAGAGGAAACATTTCCATGCCAAACCTTGAGAGACAAGCAGAGTGTGGTGGGTATTAAAGACAACTATAGGCACAAGACAAAGATGTTAAAGCGAGGCCACCCAAGCTGCAGAGGGTGGCTCCAGTTTCCTAGAATTTCTCTCACTTTCCTTCGGTGGCACGAAGATGATGCTGAGGCACCAGGATCACTTTGTGGAGGGAAAAGCAGAAGCTCCCCACTGGGTCAGCCGGGGCTTCACGAAGTTTGCCCCAGTGCTGCAAGAGGCTACAGAGCTTGGTCACCATCAGCATTGCATCCTCAACTTTATTTCCTGTGTTGCTCTTCTGGGAAAACTTTTGGCAATGGAGGAATCAAGGTGTGGGGCATGGTGGGAGGGTATCAGATCTGAGGGCAGCTCCAGATGCAAGCTGTTGTTTGCAGAAGAAATGTGCTCTAATAGACAAGGAACCCATCAGACAGCTGTTTGGGGGTCCTCAATATATTACATTTTAAAAGGAAAGAAAAAAGCATTGCCTGTGAAAACGGCATTGGCAAAACATCTGCTGAACACACAGCACTCCTGATCCCTGGTGGAGGTGGGGATGAGGAGGTCTGCAAACAAGCTCTGAAGCAGGTGTGCCCCAAGTAACCCATGTTGTCCCTTGTCCCTACTCACACCACCCACATTCTAAGCAAGAACAAAGAGGCACGTGGGAGAGGCAGCTGCTGTAATCAAGAGGGTGGTGGCCCGTCACATTATCCAGAGCCACCTCACTCTGAACATGAACAAGGTTGTGAAGCATCATCATTGGTACTTCCTGCAGCTGAGGGAACAAGTATGTCTAGAAGACCAGCTGGGAGGGGGACTATGTTTGCAGACAGGTGTTTCTGGCAGACCCTCTCAGCAATTCATTCCCAGCACCATCTGCCTGTAGAACCATCGCTCACGCCAGCGAGAGAGTCTGAGGCTGCACTGCCACTCCATCCAGCATGACCTTTGGTAGAGAGCACTTCTTCCAGCTCGTGCAGGCGACACTGTATCAGCTGGTGAAAGAGCAATCTCTCTTCTCTAGGACAAATGGATAAAATACAACAATAGAGATTTTCCAAGACATGTTCTCATCCATCAACTAGTCTCACTGAATCCTCACAGCACCCCTCTTCAGCTGCTATCATGAGCACCGCTGTCCGGATGAGGGGCTGAGGCTCAGAGACATCTGCAGAGCTGATGTGTAGGGTGGCCTGGAGGACTTACCCTCCCTTCAACTTGAATGCTGGCTCTGTGATGCCGTTCTAACATCTGTGAGCCTCAGTTTCTGTCAAATGAAGGCAATCTTAACACTTACTTTATAGAGTTTTTGTGAATATTAAGAATTCAATATACAGTTTGTAAAGTGGTGCTTGGCACCAATAAGAGCTTAATAAACACAACAGTCTCCTTTTATCTGCAGTTCTGCTTTCTTTTCCTCACTCCCTGGAATTCATTTTATTACAATGGTTAGAATATTCATTCCTTATCATTTTAAACAGAATCATCACTGTGTGTTCATTGAAAAACTAAAAATAGTAGAATAGATTAAAAGTCTCTTTATAATTTACAAGAAATTTTCATGTACTTATTTTTTTTAATTCAACTTGTACTTTAGATACATGGAGACACCTGTGCATGTCTGTTACACAGGTATATTGGATGTTGCTGAGGTTTGGGGTATGGATCCCATCACTCTCATAGTGAGCATAGCCTCCAATAGGTTGTTTCTCAGCTCTGCTCCCTTCCCACCCTTCCCCATTCATAGTCCACAGTGTCTCTTCTTCCCCCATTTATGTCTCTGTGTGCTCAGTGTTTAGCTCCTGCTTATAAGTGAGAACCTGTATTTGGTATTTGGTTTTCAGTTCCTGCATCAGTGTTTTAGGATTATGGCCTCCAGATACATCCATATTGCTGCAAAGGGCATGAATTCATTCTTTTTTTATGGCTGTGTAGTATTCCACGGTGTATTACTGCATTTTCTTTATCTAATCCAGCATTGATGGGCATCTGGGTTAATTCCATGTCTTTGCCATTGTAAATAGTGTGGCAATGAATATGCATGTGCATATATCTCTTTGGTAGAATAATTTATTTTCCTTTGGGTATATACCTAGAATGGGATTGCTGGGTTGAGTGGCGACTCTGTTTTAAGTTCTACAAGGAGAACTACAAAACATTGATGAAAGAAATCCTAGATGACACAAATATAGAAAAACATTCCATCCCTGTGGGTTGGAGGAATCAATATAATTATAATTTTATTTATATATATAATATTTATATTATAATTATAATCATATATAATTATAAATATAATCAATATAATTAAAATGGCCAAATTACTGCCCAAAGAAATTTACAGATTCAACACTATTCCTATTAAACTGCTGATGTCCTTTGTCACAGAATTAGAAAAATAAACTATTCTAAAATTCATATGCAACAACAACAAAAAATAGTCCAGATAGCCAAAGCAACCCTAAACCAGAAGAACAAAACCGAAGGCATCACACTACTGGACTTCAAACTATACTATGAGGCTAGGTAACCAAAACAGTATGGTACCAGTAAAAAGGTGGAATAGAACAGAAAACTCAGAAATAAAGCTTCCACTTACAACCATCTGATCTTTGACTAAGTCAATGAAATCAAGCAATGGGGAAAGCTCTCACTATTCAATAAATCATGCTGGGATAGCTGGCTATTACTGTCTTTTCCATTCTTCCCTGTTGAGTTTTCCAAAGGTGCCGAGATCTCTATTTTCTCTTCTCAATCCTTTTTGCTTTTATTAATCTGTATTTAAGGTATTCCTAGCCCTGATCTTACTCTAAAATCACTTGCCCCGATGAGTATCCCCCAGAAGTTACTTCTACAGCATCTCTGGCAACCAAACAACTAGCACCACTTCTGCGACACTGGATGCAGGTTCCTTTGTTTCTCCAGGCCCTTGGCTCCTGGGCTGCAATCCCTGGTCCATAGTGGGGGCTGTTGTCAAGTGTGTGTTCAAACTACCATCTTATAGAACTGTAGAATGGAGATGTCTGATAAGTTACCATTGGGGCTAAACAGTGAGCAACTTTGAGGTCATTCTGTGGAGCCTATGCTGTAGAATGAGCCAGTTTCTCAGCCATTCATTCAGAACAACAACGATTGTTTCAATTCGGAACATGGAACATAGTCCATGTTTTAATTCAGGTCATGGAACATAGACATAGAACATAGTCCACTAAGCATTGTCATCACTGCAAGCCAGAGGGGTGAACATGCAACATGTTCACATGTTATGGAAGAGCCTCACTGTCTGTACTGGGTCTCACAACAATCGAGGTTGTCTGTACTGGGTCTCACAACAATCGAGGTTGAGGGAGTAACACAGCACACTCAAAACAGATGCAAAACTTGACTGTGGTGCAAACAAAACAGTGTCATTTTATTATATACTTCCAAAATATTCCTGAAATTCTCCTTTCACCAAAATATTCGTGAAATTCTCCCTTCACTCATGTAATAGCCTTAAAAGAGCCTTGTGTAGAAGAGAAATCTTTTGGCCATCAATGCTCAGGGGCGGTGATCACCAAGTGGAAGAGGGTAGCTCAGGATTGGAAGAGGGGCAAACTTATCTTGAATGATGTTTCCCTAGCACTATGTTATGAAACACTTCAAACACAAGAAAATTGAATGAATTATTCAGTGATCACTCTTACGCACCACCCTGATAACCGTTAACACTCTCCCACACTTCCTTTCTGACGCATCCCTCTACCCATCCATTTTCCTTTCTCATGCATTTCAGAGTAAGTTGTACACATCTGTGCATGTCATCCCTAAACAATTCAGCATGCACTTTATTATTAACTAGAATTAAAATTTGTTTCCATTTTTAAGTTAAAACTGACATTCAGCAAAATGCACTATCCTTACATTAACTATTGGCTGAGTTTTGACAAATGTAGACACCTGTGTAACCCAAATTCTTATCACAATACAGCATTTCTATCACCCAGAAGGTTTTGTCCTGCCTCTTCCCAGTCAGTCTTCTTGTGCACTCCCCTTTCTGAGGAAAACTATTCTTTAATTTTCCACCGCAGGTGAATTTTCCCTGTTTTAGAATTTTACATAAACGGAATCATACAGTATGCAATCTGTGAGTCTGGTTACTTTCATTCAGTGTGCTTTTGAGATTCATCCAGATTGCTGTATATATCAAATGCTCATTCTTTTTCATTGCTGCCTAGTATTCCATTGTATGGAGGGGAGGAACCACAGTTTCTCCCTTTACCTGTTGATGCACACGTAGGCTGTTTGCACTTTGGTGTTGATATGAATGGGTTAATATTTTTAGGTTGACTATAGGGGTCCGAAATGGCTAACAAATACCACTCAAGCCCATCCCAGATTAACTTTCACATCTGGATATGGCCTAAAATTAGGCATAATGTGTGTCTTCAGTCTGAAGTACTGTTCTACCAACAGAGTAAGATAGTAATGAGACTTTATCCTCCATTTGACTGTTGGGGGAGAAAATTGGCGTTCCTAAAATATAAGTCTTTTTGTGGAGAAAGTAACTACAACAAAAGACACAAAAGCATAATTTGTGCTTTTTTTAAGCTAAGTCTTTTCTGCTGACTTTTTTTCAATAAGAATAGAAAATCATATAATTTTTCAATAACCTGTTCAAACTCATAACTGGAGATCAAAATACTGAGGTGAGGGGCACCTGTTCTGTCAGAGTTAGTCTCAAAGTCCACAGACAAGGCAACTCCACTGTGCTGGGTACTGGCTCATCCCTCCAGGGTCATCTCATGCCCAGTCCCTGAGCAACACTGAGGTATAAAGGCCTGGCCTCCTTACCCCAAATAAGAGCCACCTCAAAGATCAATCCAGCTCCAGAACTCCTCATGGGGCCTGCTAGGGCTCATCCTCATCTTTCTCTTCCCTCTCATAGGTGTAGATCCATTCCCCTCCCAAATAAAGACCTTGCTTGGTTCCATCTCAATGTCTCCTTCTTTTTTTTTTTCTCTTTGAGACAGAGTCTCGCTCTGTCACCCGAGCTGGAGTGCAGTGGCACAATCTCGGCTCACTGCAAGCTCCGCCTCCCGGGTTCATGCTATTCTCCTGCCTCAGCCTCCTGAGTAGCTGGGACTACAGGCGCCTGCCACCACGCCCGGCTAATTTTTTTTGTATTTTTACTAGAGACGGGGTTTCACTGTGTTAGCCAGTGTGGTCTCAATCTCCTGACCTCGCGATCCACCCGCTTTGGCCTCCCAAAGTGCTGGGACTACAGGTGAGAGCCACTGCACCTGGCCTCAATGTCTCCTTCTTAAGGAACCCAACCTACAACACCTGTGTTGTGAAATTTGTCCTTAAAAATTCCATTAAAAGGGCCCCACAGAGACTCACATTGCTGTTCTCCGTGGATCCAAGGAGACTGTGTTACTTTCAGAGCCAGGGTGGATAAATGGCTACTCAGTTGAACTTGAGCACCAGGAGAAGCACTGGGTTTGTGTTTAAAGCCGTTGTGTAGACAGACACCTTTCTAAAACCCAGGGGTGAGCATTCACCTCTTGAGAAGTGCATGGGCCTGGGCAGTGTAGACGGGCGCAGCTTGCAGGTGGCCTGGTGAGCTGGAGGGCCTGCACTTTGCCCGGCACCCCCTCCTTATCACACTGAGAACACTGGACTGCCTGAAGTTCTATGCTACTCCACGGTAGGAACAGCTCTCTTCACTCTGCTCTGCTCTCAGGCTCCAGATTGATTCACAGAGGACACTGAAAAAGAAATACCTTCCTTTGAGACGGAGAAGAAATCTCCATTTCAAATGCCTCAGTGTTGTCACAGTCAGGTGTGGGGCATCTCAAATGCCTGGGTTTCAGTGTTTTCCAGATGCCTGGATTCTATATTTTTATAATTGTTTTCATTTGAGATGTAGGATAATCCCCCATTCCATTATGAAAACTGTTATTAAATGGATATGGTATTTTAACATTAATACCATATACATCTCATGAATGTGGTCGAAAATGTACAGAACTGAGAACAGTGGAGAAGCAGAGGAGGCAGAGGTTCTTAAAGTGGAGTCCCCTGGAACACCAGGAATTCTTAGGCCTTAGCAGCCCTCAGCATCTCCCAGAGGGCTTGTGGAAACAGAGTCCAAGGCCCATTACAGGAGTTTCCAAATGAGAAGGTTGGGGGTGGACTGAGGATGTGCCTTACTAACAAGTTCCTAGGGAATGTTGGTGCTGCTCGTGCAGGTGTCTTCTCTTCTAAAACACTCTGAGAACCAGTGACCTGAGTCTTCCCTTGCTACAGGGGGCATGGATGAGTTGAATGGAACTTATAAAAACGACTTTATGCAAAGAGGCTTTAAGAATTAGTACTTTAGGTGTGCCACCACCATGAATAAATAAACACATTAATTCCACTTCCTGGTTATTCATTCCCATATGACCACAGCCAACCCAATCAGGCTCCTGGGATATTGGGAAGATGTGTCCACATGGGGGGAGCATGCAAACCCTTTGAGGTGCAACCTCCGAGAGCTGATGATGGCTTTCTTGTGCTTTTAAGGTAAACCCACTGGACATCTGCAGGCTCTGAGTTTTGCGGAGCCTGTCTCTCCATGCTATAGCATCCTTATATTGCAAACAGAAGGTACCAGAAGTAACTGTGGTTTATCCAAGAAGCAGCATCATTTTTCCCCCTTAGATTTAGAGGGCCAAGGGCTCTGCTCTGCTTATACACTGTGTAGACTTCAACTGGTGCCAGTGCTAGCTAGCCTCATTTCTCTGCCCTCTGCTTCCCCTTCAGTGAAGTTTGTGATGAAGCATTGGTCATATCCCCTTGGCCCATCAGAGGTCCACCTGCAAACATCTCCCTACATATGGAATACGTCCTGTGGGGAGAGTGTATGCCCCAGTTGCTGGGGCGGCCAGGGTGCTGGAGAGTTGACACATCCAGGAAGGACCCTCAATAAATGAAGGACAGGAGCTGGTGGGCAAATAACCTAGCTTCCCTTTTGCTCGTGGATAGTCTTGGAGTGGGCTTTGCACAGTTTCTCAGTGGGTTCCCTGCAGGGCTGAGCTCCAGTCACCCACAGTGATGATGTGATCACACATACCTGTCAGTGATTGTTTTATCTCCTCTCCATTGCCACCTTCCCTGGGATCACCTCCCACATAAACAATTTGCACTCAAATTCTTGACTTAGGGGGTGTTAAACTAAGACATCCATCATTTTCCCACACTACACATCCCTCTTTCTCCTTTGATTCAATCCACTTTAACAATTATAGGAGAATGTCCACATGAATTAATATCAGTATTTCACTATCAATATGTTAACTTGACCTGCATTATGTGGCTCAAAAAGGCATTTAATTGCTGATCATCCCAATGACAGATTCAGATCATTTTGCCCCACAAATAACAAAATGATATTCTATTTTATCTTCTTTGGGTACATTGAAATGCATTTAATTGAATGCATGCTTAGTCAACAGCTTTGCCTCCTTTCAAAGGCAAAGGTTGTATTCTAGACCAACCGCATGTGGTGGAGGAACAAAGATAGATTTAAAAAAATTTTTTTAATTTTGCCAGTACATAGTAGGTGTGTACTTTTATGGGATACATGAGACATTTTTATACAGGCATACAATGTGTCATAGGCATAGCAGGGTAAATGGGTATCTATCACCTCAACCATTTATCCTTTCTTTGCATCATAAACAATCGAATTATATCCTTTTAGTTATTTTTAAATGCACAGTAAATTATTGTTGACTGTACTCACCCTACAGTGCTATCAAATACGAGCTCTGATTCATTCTAACTACATTTTTGTACCCATTAACCATCTCCCCTTTCCCACTTTCCCATTACCGTTTCCCAACCTCTGGTAACTATCATTCTACTTCAAAGATGGAATTTTTAAAAAGTAGAGTGAACTCTAACCTTATGTACAAGTCTGTGGTTGAAGAGCTTGTGATCAAATGGAATAGAGAGGTTATAAAATGTGTTCATGCTACCTGTATGAAGAGCATTTAAAAAAATAAAAGCCAATGATACCACGGAGCTGCTCATTATGTTAAAACTGATAACATTATTTGAATTGGGTGCTTTCCACATTCTAACATCCAGGCCCTCTGAAATCACTAGCTTTTCCTTCCTCTGGAGAGTTTTCAGATCTGGGGCTAACCTCTGCTAGGATGAAAGTACTTAGGCATTTCTTCATACAGCAGTGAAATGCTGTACACTTTCTCTCCCTGAGTTGTGTTTTTCCTAGTACCTGTTATGTCTTCTGAACTGCTTCTCAATGGTGGGAACCATATTATGTCTATCTTTCCTTCCTCTAGAGCCAAGTGCTCTGCAGTACATAGAAGGTGCCCAGTAAAATTGAGGGAGGATGGACAATTTCCTCGAGAACGAAACCAGGCTGCAAGGTGCATGAAGTAGCATGCAATGGCAAGCCGCCACTCCATCCCGAAATAGTGGCCACACAATCACATCCTTCTGGGATCTATTGATCCGTCTGTTGTTTCACTTCCAAGTCAACTTTCGCTTCCTCATTTGCTTAAAAAAAAAAGATAGCAATAAAATTTGACATCATCCATTATGCCCTAGATGTTGTAAAGATCAATTGGATAAGATCTTTAAAGGTATTTTGACTCTGGAGAAAGGGAGATATGAGAACCATTGGCAGTACCATGCATTTAGTGTAATATGTTTCCTGACAATGGCTTTATATATCATCCGCAGGCATCAGCAAAATTTTCATGGGTACAATTCCTAGAAAAAAATCTCTACTCTTTAATTCCCTCAAACTTTAAAATCTCTATTCTTTATTAAGCCAGGTTTCAAAGATGTTGATTTGCTTGTTTTCTACTGCTCTTAAAAGACAATGGCGCATTTGTGGTTTACATGTTGACAGCCTGTTTATGTTTTTGAGGAGGCTGGTAGTAAGATGGTAGCACACATCTGAAGAACATTTTGAGCACACTGGACACCAAGCGTAAAGTCAGAAGGTTGGGATATCTCATTCTTGGGAGGGTGGCGATTTCAAATAAAAGAACTGACTTTGGGAGACCCATGTGGGTGGATCACCAGGTCAGGAGTTCAAGACCAGCCTGGCCAATATGGTGAAACCCCATCTCTACTAAAAATACGAAAATTAGCCAGGAGTGGTGGCATGCGCCTGTAGTCCCAGCTACTCAGGAGGCTGAGGCAGGAGAATTGCTTGAACCCAGGAGGCGGAGGCTGCAGTGAGCCGAGATTGCACCACTGCACTCCAGCCTGGGTGACAGAGCAAGACTTCATCTTCAAAGGAAAAAAAAAAAAAAAGAACTGGTAGCTGGAAGGTTTTAATGTGATTCTCATTCACCCTAACTCCAGTCATGTTGACACACAAGCTACTTACCATTAAGGATGTTAATGTGAGATTTTCTATTTTAAAAAAGTGCTGTCAGGGACACCTGCATTTTACTTGCTGAGTGGAAAGATTAGAATATGCCCGTGGGTGACTCTCTAAGCTAAGTTTTGGAAAGAAAACACCCCACTGCTGTTAGGGCAAAACCATCCATCCTTGGCACACATCCAAACAAACAAAAAATAAATTCAGCTTAGCTTTCTAATTTTTTTTCCTAGCTGGGGGAAGGATGACACAGGGGAAGAGAGGATTATGGGTTTATAATCCCACATTTCCTAGCCTTGCTTCGCTGAACTCAGGCAGATGATTTGCAGAAACATGCAGGATTCCAGGCAGGTGGGTGATCAACCAGAACAAGGCCCGAGGAGTGGGGGTGCAGGGGGCAGCAGGAGGGAGCTCGGGGGAAGGCGGGCTTCAGGTGGACGGCTGTGTCCAGGCTGGGCTCTGGGTGCTGCAAGGGAGCCTGGAGCCAGGGGTCTCATTAGTACCTGGTTAGGACTGCAGCCGGCTGATGGCAAATACAGGCTATCAAAGCCCTGTCAGCACTCCTGAATGGGACAAAGAAAAGGCGCATTAATGATTAACTCTGCTAAAAGCTCCGGCTTTTGTATTCCCATGGTGCCTGGCCTATCTGGCTGCCATGTGACCGGCCCGGGCCATTTTCTCGCAGATTGGGGAAAGCTAGTGAGCAAACACAGGTGGTTCTGTGTCGGCCGTGCTGTCAGGGACAACCGCGGACAGCACCAGCTATGCCTGGTGAAATTAGCTGCTCTGTTTGCCTCCAGTTTTGCTTCCTGGTGCTCTTACTTTCTAAGTCGAATGTCATTTTGCCACTCATTTTCAACTATTCACAGGAGGTGCTAAAAAGGGGGAAAAGGCCCCCACGCAAAAATGGGAAAGGGAGACACACAGCACCATGTTCTTTGAACTCTGCAATAATGTTTGGTGACCAAAGGCGAGGGCAGGGTAAACTAATTAAAACCTCTCAGGTCTTTAACTTTCTGCAAGAGCAAATTTATTCTTCTCAAAGGGAATTATTTTAGTGATCCTGACCAAATAAGTAAGCCACAACAATGACGTCATAAGCCTGCTGGTGTGGACTCAGCTCGGTTCACTGTGCCATGGGGCCTGGAAGAACCTGCTTTTCAAAATGGGCCATGGCACTAGTGCCCACCCATAGAAGCTGGGCAATGATAGGGTGCCTTTCCAAGTCTGACCCTCCAATTCGTGGTTCAGAGTCAAGGTCCCTCTAGTGGCATTATTTGTTTAAATGCATTTCTTCCTTGGTCTACATCAGACAGACCTTCTTTTTCCTGTTCAAATATTTATATGTGTGTATTATTGCACGCGGCTTCAACTGCTCCCAATCACACCAGTGGCCATAAAGCACAGATTATCAGCATGAGGTGATAAAGGCCCTTTGAGTCAACACCAGAAATGAAGAGAAAATGAAATAAAGTTATAAAAAGAGGACAGCATAAATGTCTACAAAGAGTATATCAGTCTGCAGATATTCAAGCAATTAGCTACAATAGGAAAGACATTTTATCCAAACTAAAGTACCGCTGACATGATTAACAATGTTTGATATTTAAATATAACATTCTGCCGGATTCCCAGTTAAGAAAGACAGCAGCTGCGAAGTCTTCGGATTGGAATACAGTTCAGAGTTAGTGAATATCAGCTCAAACACAGCCGTGGTGTGTGCCGTGTTGCTTTCCAATGGACGCGGACCACAGAATAAATGTGAGCAGTCTCAAGCTCCAAACGGCAGGATGAGGCTGCTGTCATCTCTCAGTGCTCTTGGTCTGAGGTTTGTAGTGGTGTTTATTCTCACTCCTTCCTCATTTTTCCTAAACTTTTGGTTTTTGTGAAAGGAAGGAAGTATGGTCACAGGCCCCAGCTGCAGGGGAGACTTGGTTGCCCCCGGGTATAAGCACCTCAGTGTGGATTTCCACATCATCAAGCAATTTTAGCAGACACATATTTTTTGAAGGGGGCTGACAGTAATTGGTTTTTCTTTGCAAGTGCTGATAGGCAGGCAGTGGTGTCAATCTTGCCCAAATTACTTAGAGCACAAGCGTCATAGCTAAATAAATACCCTGTATTTATTTATTTCAAACCAAAAATAAACAATTATGAAGAGCATGTGGCCAAACTGAAAACTCAGCTTTTGCTTTATTTCCAGTGCCTCCTTGCTCTCCAACATTTTTATGTTATTTATCAAAACCAAAAGTTACTTCTATGAAAAGATCAACATACTGACAGACCTTTAATTAGATTGACCAAGAAAAAGAGAAGAGGTGAACACCATCAATCAATACCAATTCTGGTCATATCCTGGGCAATAAAACAAATCTCAAAAAACATAGGAACTGAAATCGTACCGAGTGTGTTCTCTGACTGCAATGAAATAAAAATAGAAATTAATAACAGAAAGATAACAGGAAAATCTTCAAATACTTGAAAATGAGATAATACACTCCTAAATGACACATAGGTCAAATAGGAAGCTCCAAGTTAGAAAAAAATTGAACTGAATAAAAATGAAAATATACATCAATGTTTGTGGTACACAGCTAACATGGTGCTAAGAGAGACATATTTATAGTACTAAGTACACACATTAGAAAAACAATTCTCAACTCAATAATATAAGCTCCTACCTGAAGAACCTAGAAAAAGAAGAGCAAATAAGTCCAAAGCAAGAAGAAGGAATAAATTAATGAAAATACAGTCAGTACTCAATAAAAGTGAAAGCAGAAAGCAATAAAGAAAATCAATGAAAAAAAGAGTTGATTCTTTAAAAAGATTAATAAAACTGACACACCACTAGAAAGACTGACAAAGGAAAGGAGAGAAGACACAAATTACCATCTCAGGAGTGAAGCAGGAGATACCACTACAGACCTTGCAGACAACAAAGGATGGAAAGGTAATACTATAAACAACTATACACACATAAGTTTGACAACTTAAATGAAATGGACAAATTTCTTGAAAAAAATAACCATAACTTATCCAATATGAAACAGAAAATTTGAATAGCTTTATAACAATGAAGGAAGTTGAAATTTTAATGTAATAACTCCTCAAAAGAGAAGTCTCCAATCCCAGACTGTTTCAATGGAAAATACTACCATATGGGTACAGTAGAATTAACACCAATTCTATATAATCTCTTCCAGAATGGAGAAGAGAGAAAACACTTTCCAATTTATTTTATGAAACTAGTATTACCCCGATACCAAAATCAGACAAGGGCAGTTCAAAAATAAAATTATAGACCCTCATGAATAAAAACAAAAAAGTCCTTAACAATATATTAGCAAAGAAAATGCAGTGGTAGATAGAAAGAATTATACACCACTACCAAATGGGTTTTATTCCCAGGATGGAAGGCTGGTTCCATATTGAATATTAATCCATGCAGTTCACCAAACTAATAGAATGAAGAAGAAAAATCACATGATTATATCAATCTACAGAGAAAAGGCACTTGACAAAATTCAATGCCCATTAATGATAAAAGCTCTAAGAAAAATGAGAAAAAATGACATCCTTAACTTGACAAAGACCACTTACAGAGACCTACACCTAGGATTACTTAATTGAGAAATACTGAACACTTTTCCTAAGAACGGGAACAAGAAAAGAATGTCCCCTTTCACCCCTCTTTTTCAGCATCCTGCCAGAACTTCTAGTCAATGCAACAAGTCAAGAAAAGTAAATAAAAGACATACATATGAGAAGGAAGAAATAAAACTGTGTTTATTTGTGGGTGACATGTTTGTCTATATAGAAAATCTGAAGGAATCTACAGGAAATCTCTTAGAACTAATAAGTGAGTTCAACAATGCAGAATACAAGACAAATATACAAAAATTAATTGTATTTTTCCATACTAGCAATGAACACATGGACACCAAAATTAATATACAATATAATTTACAATTGCTCAAAAAAAGAGAAATGCTTAGGTATAAATGTAATAAAACATGTAAAGGACGTTTATGCTGCTGTCTACACAATGCTGGTCAAAGAAACCGGTGAAGAGCTAATTGAATCAAGGACACATCCTGTACTTATGGGTTGGAAGGCTCAACCTAATAAAGATGCCAATTCTCCCCAGATTCACACACAGCTTTAATGCAATTCCTATGGAAATTTCAGCAATATGTTTTTCATAGATATGAGCAAGATTATTTTAAAATTTATATAGAAAGACAAAGGAACTAAAGATAAACCATTCTGAAAAACAACAAAGTGAAAGAAATCAGCTTATTGGATGTTAAGACTTACTATGTAGCTACAGTAATCAAGACTGTAAAACTGGCAAAGAAATAGACACAGAGATCAATGAAACAGAATAGGAAACCTGAAAATACACCCACCCAAGATGTCCCAGAAAGTTTTGCATAGTTGCAAAGGAGATTCAACGGAGGAAAAATAGCCTTTTCAACAAATGGTGCTGAAGTAATTGGGCACCCATTGACAAAATATGAACCTTGACCTAAGACTCAAAATTTTGACAAAAATTAAATCAAAATGGACTATGGGCTTAAATGTAAAATGTAAAACTGTAACACTTTTAGAATAAAACATAATATTAAATCTTAGGGATTCAAGACTAGGCAAAAAATTCTTAGACTTTATACCAAAAACATGATACATAAAAGGAAAAATATAAATTTGGCTTTATCAAAAAAAACTTTTCCATTATGAAAGAGCTTGTTAAGAGGATGAAAACGCAAGCTATAGACTGGAAAAACAATAATTGCAAGCTACTTATTCAGAGAGGCTAATATATACAGTATATAAAGAACTTTTGCTGTGGCAGGACAATGGCTTGAACCCAGGAGGTGGAGGCTGCAGTGAGCCGGGATCACACCATTGCACTCTAACCTGGGTGACAGAGAGAGAGAGAGAGTGAGAGAGAGAGAGAGAAAGTCAACAATAAAACCCCCAACAATTCTATTGGTAGATAGGCATGAAAAAACATTTCATGGAAGAGGATATACAAACTGCGGATAAAAAAACTAAAAGGTCATTATGGATTAACTAAATCATTAACCATAAAAAGATGCAAATTGAAATTACAGTGAGGAATAGTGACAATGACGAATGCTGTTAAGGATGCAGAGAAACAGAATCACTCTTTGAATTCTAGTGTGAAGGTTAAATGGTACGGCCGCTATGGAAAACAGTTTAGCAATTCATTTAAAAGCAAACATATTACTACCATATGACCCAGCAATTGCATTCCCGGACATTTATACCAGAGGAATGAAGACTTATATTCATACAAAAGTTAAAATGTTTGTGGCAGTTTTATTCATAACAGTCCCAAACTGAAACAACACAGACGTCTTTCTAATAAATGAATAAGTAAAATGTGGTAGATTAATACCATAGAATAATACTCAGAAATAAAAGGGAATAAAATAGTGATACATGAAACAACCTAGAAGAATTCCAGAGAATTATGCTGAAGGGAATAAATTCCTTCTCCAATATTTCGTACTGTGTGATTCCATGACTACAACATTCTTGAAATAACAAAATTATCAAGAGGACAGATTAGTGTTGCCCAGGCTTAAGGAGAGTGTAGGGTGGAAAAGAAATGGGTTTGACTATGAACAGACAGCATGAAGGACCCTTGTGGTAATAGAAATGCTTTCCATCCTGACTCTATCAATGTCAATATTGTGGCTAGCATATTGTACAATCATCTTATGTTACATGGGGAAAACCTGACAAAGAATATATGGAATCTCCTTATATGATTTTTAGAAACTGCATATCAATCTACAATTATCTCAAAATAAAAGGTTAGAAAAATCCGTTGCCAAGTTTTTTAAAAGAGAAGCTTTTAAGTTTTTTAGCCAGAAGATATCTGCAATAAAATGTAAAGAAACAACTGCAGCCAATGTTCCTAATGTCACTGATTGACTCTCAGGGGGCTCATAGGTGTAGCCCCCAGGACCTCCTTCCACATTACCTCTCTTAAAGGACAGACAACAACCCAGGCTTTCTCAAGAATCAAAGCAGATCACAGAGATAAGAAACTGTGCAATTTAATGTCATGATAACTTGTTCTGAAATCAATAGGTTAGTCACAGTCTGTAACTAACCATAAGTTAACCACTTTAGGTTTAATGAATAAAAATAGCCTTCTCAGGATGCATAATCATGATTTTTAAATAAGAATAATTTAGCTAACCAGTTGCAAAGAATCAAAACAGCAGTATTAATGCTACAGGAACGGTTATCAACGAAAGCAAAACATCAGAGAAAGAGCTGATGGTGAATCAGTACATATGTATCTGTTTCTTTTTAATTTAAACCATACCCACTTCCAGTTAGGAACTGAGGTAGTCTCAAATATTAAAACACTCAGGGGCCATAGTTATCCATTCATATGTCTTCTGTATATTTCAAATCAAGCCAATATTGTTGGTTTCTCTCTTGTCTTACCTTCCCATCAGTAGAAAAAAGAAAAAAATGTAGGGAAAAAACCCTTGAAACAATGGAAGGTTTATTTGTAGCTTGTTTTCCAGGATATTTAGGTAGACATTTTTATTTTTAGTTGGGATTCTATACTTGGGCAATGCCATTTCCTTTTTTATTTTTATTTTTTTGAGATAGAGTCTTCTTGTCGTCCAGGATAGACTGGAGTGGCGTGATCTTGGCTCACTGCAACCTCCGCCTCCCAGGTTCAAGCAATTCTCCTGCCTCAGCCTCCCAAGTAGCTGGGACTACAGGTGTGCACCAGCATGCCTGGCTAATTTTTATATTTTTAGTAGAGACAGGGTTTCACTGTGTTGGCCAGGCTGGTCTCAAACTCCTGAGCTCAAGTGATCCGCCCACCTCGGCCTCCCAAAGTGGTGGGATTACAGGCATGAGTCATTGCTCCCAGCCAGCAATTCCACTTTCTAATGACCTTATGAATCCTTCTGTGAACTCCACATTTCACTCTGCAGTAACCAGTTTTCTCCCTGATTGGCTGCCTGAGGATGAGCATCCCCTAAAACTCCAACTAACTCTGAGTATGGTAGCTGGCCTCTCCTTAGCACGGGGTCCCCATGCCTTCTCATAGCTCATAGCTGCTTCATAGCCACCATAGCCCTTGGGGTCTCATGAGCCCCACAAAGGTTTGAGTTCCCAAGGGGAGCCTTCTCCCTTTGTGAAAGTGTAAGAAGGGAAGTGATATGGTGTTAATCAATACGCCCAGTGATAAATGTTTATCTTGAGCAGAAAGCAAATAGAGGCAGGTTAGTGAGCCCTTTATTGCCTGCAGCATGGCCAGAGCCACCTTCAGCAGCTGGCGTCTTTTCCAGGTCATATGGCAAAAAGTTTAGCAGCCATTTTTTTTTTGCTGGAGTGCTGAGGACAGGTAGGGAAAAAATTTGCCAAGCCTAGTATTTACAATGTATTTACTCTAAAATTTTCATGAATGTTTGTATGCATGTGTTTTCAGAGGCATAAGACCAACCTTGGAAGACTGTGCTAAGGTAAGCCCTGAGGCACCCACTAAATTAAAAGAGAGATGGGGAGAGAGGGAGAAAGGGAGGCAAAGAAGCAGGGAAGAAGGAAAGAGGGAGACAAAAATTGATTTAAAAATAGTGCAAGATTGTCTAGGAAACCTCTCCTGCCTGCACCCTTTGGGTTCCCTCTAAAGCAGTGAGTCTCAAACTTCGCAAGACTCCTCCTCCCCTGGAGGGCTGGTTAAAACATGAACTACTGGGTCCTGTTCCCAGAGTCCCTAATTCAGTTAAGTCTGTGTTAGGACCAAGAACTTCTGACCATTTATGATAAGTTCCCAGCTAAGGCCGATGCTCTTGGTCAAAGAGCTCTGCTTTGAGAACCACTGCTGTAAGGCGTGGTTGCTCTTCCTGGGTTACCTAGTTGAACAGAGATTCCCATCAGTGGTTCAGCTGATGTTCCTGAGAATGAGCACATTAAGTCTCCAGTTTTTTCCTGAGCTGAGTGGAATTTCCTGGACTACACAAAAAGATGGAATAATGAACCCACATTTGGCAGCCATGCAAGGTCAAAAACTAAGTTATAGCAGATACAAACTTCAGGCAGAGTGGCCACTAGCTCAAGGAAAATGATGGGCCATCACAAGGTCAATGAGAGACCACAATGCAGGGAAGCTGTTGTGAATATTCCCATTAAGGATCCCTTTAATGTTACAAAGTTCAATAAGAAAGCCAAAGCTACCTGATCATTCGGGCAAGTAAATTCTAATTTAGGCTGAGACATGCAAGAAATGGGCAGGAAGAGCATTACAAAGCCGGGAGTTCACAATAGATTAACTTATTTAGTTAATAACTCTTGTAAGTGGGGTTGTTATCCTGTTAGAGATGAAGGAACTGACTCTCCCAATAGCACATTGCCTGAATACAGCAGAGTAAAGATAGAACTCAGGTAGCTGATTTCCACTCTCTTGGCTACAGCACATTCTCCTTAAAGATTATAATCACCCAGTGGGCATCTGCTTCCAATAAGAGGAGTCCTGGAGTATCCCGAGGGATTCTTAGGATAAGAGAGAAGAGCTAAGCAGAGCCACCCACTATCAGAAATCAGAATGGCATCTATTGACTTGCACAATAGACCCAACCACCTCATTATAAAATCAGTTGAGTGCAAGAAATATGCTTGAATTTCAGCCCCTGGGAAGCAGCTTCTGAGATGGAGATAAGTGTGCAGAAGATTGCTTACGAAGTATTCTTGGGGGGCAATAGTCATAGAGGGAAGGGAGGGGGAGGAAGAGGACTGGGCAGAGGAAGCATTGAGTGTCCATGCAGGCTTAAGGAAGCCTCAGCCCACTCCTTGGGCCCTCTGAAGGTGGGATGAGCCTCCAGTGCAATCCCTGGGAGGGGAAGGCTCTTTATGGCCCCACATGGCTATGGCTTTGGATGTGGGGACTCCTGGGAAGATAAGGCATGACCTTGGGTGAGGCAGCTTTCTGTCCCTAAGGCAAATTAAATGATGTATTGCAGAATCTGGTCCAGTTCAAGGGATCCAGCATCAGCACAGATGGATTTTATATGTTTCAGAGGCCTTCATTCAAAATTACAGTTGAACTCGAATTTAATTTCGACCCTGGAATATGCAAAATGAGGGTAAAAAAATTCACTTTGACTTAAATAAAAAAGAAACATGAATAGCTCTTACTGAAATTAGCCATATCGGCATCTTTAGAAATTACAATCATAAATGCTTGTGGCGGAGGCTGTGTTTATTCCCTGAGATCCTTTTACCCCTTATCCCTTATAATAATATATCCCCAGTTTTTCAGCAGGTTATTTATGTAAAAGACTACATTTCCTGGCCTCCTGTGGGGGCTGGGTATGAACATGTGACCAAGATTAGGCCAATGAACTATAAACAGAAGTGTCACATGGCAGCTTTGTGGGTCCTTTCTTAAAAGAGAACTAATGGATCCTCTTACCTGGAAAGGGGACATGGTGTTGCCATCTTGCATCATGAAGACCAGGGCCATAGCTTACAGACAGTTGATTAGTGAGCTGCAAGGAATTTGTAGACAACAACTTGGATTTATGTGAGAGAGAAATAAGCTTTTGTCTTGCTTACTCCAAGGAATTTGTAGACAACAACTTGGATTTATGTGAGAGAGAAATAAGCTTTTTTCTTGCTTACTTCACCCATTGTGGATCTGTTAGTTGCTGTCAAATCTAGTCTTAAGTAATATAAATGCATAAATGTTTGACTATTTTGAGTATTGATTTTTGTGTTTGTTCATTTTTCAGAATGAGAATGGCTTACTCCAAGGACACATAGGCCACAAATACAAAAACACACACACACAATTATAAGAGATTAGTGATTCTTATTCACTATTTGGCAGACTTATTTTTTCAGACATTTTGATGCCAATATTAAGTACTTTTTATTGGCTAAGTCCAGTACAAAATTTAGAAACAGCAATGTATTATCATGTAGATGTTCATTTCATTTAAATGAATGGCACTATGAAGAAAGTACATCTCTGCAGTACGTGGAAAACATATGGGTGTTAGTCTACAAGGGGATATTAATTTTGCACTTTCCATCTGGCATCCACAAAAGATTCATTTTCAGAAATAGTAAAGATCCAAGGTCATACTAAAATATCACATTTGCCATGAAGATGAAGGTCTTATGATGTTTGAAATTAGGAGCTATCACACCTGCAATAATTCTGAAAAGACACAATTCTGCTCCTGGTCTCCCAATTGCACAAAGCACTGACATAATTAAAGCGTGGTGTGAGTGTGTATGTGTAAATTCTGAGATGGGTTGTGGTGCCTAAAAGCCATTTGAAAAATCACTGAGATTCAGGAAGTAGTATTTAATCTTCATAATCTTATCAGTGACATGCTAATGAGCTCTCTCCCATAAGCCATTCAAATGTCAGAGGAAAGCGACTGAATTACTTGGGGAGGGTCACTCTGGGATGCTACACTGACCCTATCAATTTTTAATGGCAGCACACTTTGATTTTAATATTTGGGTTGGACCAATTCTGGTGGATAAGATGTACTCCGTAGAAGAAAAATTTGGAAAAAAGCCCATACATTTCAGGTTTTAAGTAAATGTGTAAGTATGTGAAAGTAGGTGAAATGGAAGAGAGGTTTAGCCACCGTGTGGTGGGATTCACCAGATTTGGGTTCAAATGCAGGTTTTCCACTTACTGGCTGAAGTGGGACTGTTGCTGCCTTATTCAAACCACCTTGCCTACCTTTAGGGTTTATTTTCCCTCTCCTAGTTTTGGTGTGCCTTTGTTTTCAACAGCCATACCTGTGATTCTTTTCTTATAGCGCAGAATGAGCTGAAATGCCTAGGGATTGTACATGCCCCAGAGGGACCTGGTGCCACCCCACTTCCTGTTAGAAGACACTCTGGGAGATAATTTACACCCACTTCCCCTGAGGATCAGGATGAACCTACCCTCCAGGGAATTGTTCCTGACAACTCATCCTTGCTATCTTCCTTCCTTTTCTTATTCTGCACTCGACTCTCTTCTTTCCTCTGGGAGCACTTCCTTACTAAATTACTAAATTACTTGTTCAAGAATCCTTGTATCAGAGTCTGTTTCTGGGGAACAGGATGTGAGATAGTTGTTCTGTGATGTTAGGCATTTTTTTTTCTCTTCTATTCCCTCAACTGAAGACTACAGGCAATAAGTGTCTTCACTTCATGGGGTTCCAGTGAGAGTTAAGCAAGACAATGTGTGTAGCCAGCGCCTGACATGTATTTAGAGTATGATCAATGTTACCCAGAAGGAGCTCGCAGAGAAAGAAAAACCTGTTCTGTTCATCTATATCTCAGCCCCTTCTTCTTTTCCTTTAAAGCACATACTGCAACTTGTAGTTTTTTTAAACATCTGCTTGATTGGGTTTACTTCATGCCTCTCACTGAATGGTAAATTCCTGGATGACAGAGACTGACTGTCCCAATTTGCCTGAGACTGACTTGATTTTATACTGAAAATTTTGTGACCCGATTTACCTCCTTAAGTCCTGGGTAAATCGAGATGGTTGTCACGCTACAGATTTCTTATTTATAATTGCATCTTACCATCTAAGCACAGAAACAGTATATAGTAGATGAAAATACTTGATAAAGTTTTGATAAATGAATACATGTGACTTTTTTTCAAACTTTTATTTTAAGTTCTGGGGTACATGTGCAGGATATGCACATTTGTTACATAGGTAAATGTGTGCTATGGTGGTTTGTTGCACAGATCAACCCATCCATCACCTAGGTATTAAACCCAGCACCCATTAGCTATTCTTCCTGATGTACTGGTTGCCCCACTCCAACAGGCCTCTATATGTGTTGTTTCCCCACCATGTGTCCATGTGTTCTCATCGTTCAGCTCCCACTTATAAGTAAGAACACAAGTGTTTGATTTTCTGTTCCTGGGTTTGCTGAGGATAACAGCTTCAAGCTCCATCCATGTCCCTGAAAGGAATGTGATCTTGTTTCTCTTTATGGCTGCATAGTATTCCATGGTATATATGTACCACATTTTCTTTATCCAGTCTATCATTGATGGGCATTTGAGTTGATTCCATGTCTTTGCTATTGTGAATAGTCCTGCAATGAACATATGTGTGCATGTATAATTATAATAGAATGATTTATATTCTTTTGAGTATATATCCAATAATGAGATTGTTGGGGCAAATGATATTTCTGCCTCCAGATCTTTGACGAATCACCACACAGTCTTCCACAGTGGTTGAACTAATGTATACTCCCACCAACAGTGTAAAAACATTCCTTTTTCTCTGCAACCTCACCAGCATCTATTGTTTATTGACTTTTTAATATCCAACCATTCTGACTGGCATGAGATGGAATCTCATTGTGCTTTTGAATTGCATTTCTCTAATGATCAGTGATGTTGAGCTTTTTTTCACGTTTGTTGGCTGCGTGAATGTCTTCTTTTGAAAAGTGTCTGTCCGTGTCCTTTGTCCACTATTTAGTGGGGTTGTTTGTTTTCTTTCTTGCAAATTCATTTAAGTTCCTTGCAGACTCTGGATATTAGGCCTTCATCAGATGGATAGATTGCAAAAATTTTCTTCTTATGACTGACCAGTTCTCCAAGCACAACTTATTAAACAGTGAATCATTTCCCCATTGCTTGTTTTTGTCAGGTTTGTTGAAGATCAGATGGTGGTAGGTGTGCAGTCTTATTTCTGAGTTCTCTATACTGTTCCGTTGGTCCTTGTGTCTGTTTTTGTACCAGTACCATGTTGTTTTGGTTACTGTAGCCTTGTAGTATAGTTTGAAGTTTGGTAGTGTGATGCCTCCAGCTCTGTTCTTTTTGCTTAGGATTGTCTTGGCTATTTGGGCTTTTAAAAATTCCATACGAATTTTAAAATAGTTTCTTCTTATTCTATGAAGAATGTCAATGATAGTTTAATGGAAATAGCACTGAATCTATAAATTACATTGATTCTTCCTATCCATGATCATGGAATGTTTTTCCATTTGTTTGTCCTCTCTGATTTCTTTGAGCAGGTGTTTGTAGTTCTCATTGAACAAGTCCTTCACTTCCCTTGTTAGCTATATTCCTAGGTATTTTATTCTCCTTGTAGCAATTGTGAATGGGAGTTCATTCATGACTTGGCTCTCTGCTTGTTTGTTGCTGGTGTATAGGAATGTTTTTGATTTTTGAACATTGATTTTGTATCTTGAGACTTTGCTGAAGTTGCTTATCAGCTTTGGAAGTTTTTGGGCTGAGATGATGGAATTTTCTAGATATAGGATTATGTCACCTGCAAACAAAGAAAATTTGACTTTCTCTCTTCCTATTTCAATACTCTTAATTTCTTTCTCTTGCTTGATTGCCCTGGCCAGAACTTCCAATACTATGTTGAATAAGAGTGATGAGACAGGGCATCCTTGTCTTGTGCCAGTTTTCAAAGGGAATGCATCCAGCTTTTGTCCATTCAGTATGATATTGGCTGTGGGTTTGTCATGTATGGTTCTTATTATTTTGATATATGTTTCTTCAATACCTACTTTATTGAGAGGAGAGTTTTTAACATGAAGGGATATTGAATTTCATCAAAGGCCTTTTCTGCATCTGTTGAGATAAACTTGTAGATTTTGTCTTTAGTTGTTTATGTGATGAATTACATTATTGATTTGTGTATGTTGAAACAATCTTGCAGTCTCAGGATGAAGCCAACATGATCTGGTGGATAAGCTTTTTGATGTGCTGCTGGATTCAATTTACCAGTATTTTATTGAGGATTTTTACATCGATATTCATCAGAGATATTGGCTGGAAGTTTTCTTTTTTTGTTGTATCTCTGCCAGGTTTTGGTATCAGGATGATGCTGGTCTCATAGGATGAGTTAGAGAGGAGTCCCTCCTTTTCAATTTTTTGGAATAGTTTCAGTAGAAATGGTGCCAGCTCTTCTTTTTGCCTCCGGTAGAATTCAGCTATAAATCCCTCTGGCCCCGGGTTTTTATTGGTTGGTAGTCTATTTATTACTGTCTCAATTTCAGAACTTGTTATTGGTCTACTCGGGGATTCATTTTCTTCCTGATTCAGTCGTGAGAGGGTGTCTGTGTCCAGAAATTTATCAATTTATTCTATATTTTCTAGTTTATGTGGATAGGAGGTGTTTATAGTATTCTTTGATGGTTGTTTGTATTTCTGTGGGGTCAATGGCGATATCCCCCTTATCATTTCTGGTTGTGTCTATTTGATTCTTCTCTTTTTTTCTTTATTAGTCTAGCTAGTGGTCTATCTATCTTCCCCCCCCCCAAAAAAAACAGCTCCTGGATTTGTTGATTTTTTTAAAGAAACTTTCATGTCTCTATCTCTTTCACTTCAGCTCTGATCTTAGTTATTTCTTGTCTTCTGCTAGATTTCGAATTTGTTTGCTCTTAGTTGTCTAGTTTTTTAGTTATGATGTTAGGTTGTTAATTTGAGATCTTTCTAGTTTTCTGATGTAGGCATTTAGTGCTATAAGCTTTCCTCTTAAAACTGCTTTAGGTGTGTCCCAGAGATTCTGGTACATTGTTGTTCTCATAGTTTCAAAGAACTTCTTAATTTCTGCCTTAATTTTGTTATTTACCCAGGAGTCATTCAGGAGCAGATTGTTCAATTTCCATGTAATTGTGTGGTTTTGAGTGAATTTCTTAGTCTTGAGTTATAATTTGGTTGCACTGTGGTCTAAGAGACTGTTTGTTATGATTTCAGTTCTTTTTTATTTGTTGAGCAGTGTTTTACTTTCAATCATGTTATCAATTTTAGAGTAAGTGCCATACATGATATTTTATAACATGTTTTCTGATTTTTTTTTTTTCAGAGAAATGTTCACGGACCCTGAGGAAGGCAAAATAATGGTCTCCCCACAGATAGCCACATCCTAATCCCTTGTACCTGTATCTATGTTAGATTACAAGGCAAAGGGGATTAGGTTGCAGATGGAATTAAGGATTACCTTTCAAAGGGGAGATGATCACGGATTATCTGGGTGAATCCAATGTAGACACAAGGTTCATTATAAGTGGAGGAGAGAGACAGGAGGGTTCAGAGGAATATATGACTACAGAAGACATCAAGAGAAGACCACAACACTTGCCCCTCTCACTGGCTTTGAAGATGAAAGGAGAGAGTCACAAGCAAAGCATCCTGGGAAGCTTCTAGAAGATGGAAACAGCAAGGAAAGGGATTCTCCTCTAGAGCCTCTAAAGGAGAAAGCATCCTTGCCCACATCTCAATGTTAGCCCAGTGAGACTAATTTTGGTCTTCTGACTTACAGAAATGTAAGACAAGAAATGTGTGTTTAAAGCCAAGAAGTTTGTGGTAAATTGTTACATCAGCAATAGAAAACTGATACAGACTCTTTCAAGATCCACTGAAAGTTACACAAAGTTCCTGCAAAGGAAAAATAAAATGCATTAAATTTGAGGAGATCCCAGACCATGACCTCCAGGTGAAGAGTCACAGCTCTGACATGGAGAGCCATATGCTGGATGGAAAACAGGATGGGCTCCTTAAAAAACCATACACGTTGTTGGGCTTCAGATGCTTGGCTGCTGGGCACATACGCAGGTTTATAAAGCAAGTATCTGGGCTGAATGCTACCGGCAACCCTCACAATGTGTGAGATGCCATGGTCAAGCATCAGAGAGCACCGGCTTGGAGGGAGGGGATCAGCTTCTCTTTTTTTATAGTAGTGTATAAGTTCCAGTTTCTCTCTGTGCAAATATGGAGTGGGGCTTTTCGATTCAGAATTTCAAGTTTCAGCTGTCAGAAAAACACTGCAGTGGGCACTGTCGGACTAGCAAGATGAAAAAGGCAGGGTCTTTCATGGTGCGATGCTCAGGGTCAGCTCTGATGGTCACCAGAGGCCTTGTCCACTGTGGACATGGGGGAGGTGGATGCAGACCTGAGGGTCCCAGAAGTCTTGAATAGGGTCATAGGGTATTGCAGGTATAGACTGCGGTTGGAGCAAAGGCCCACAGTAGGAAAGAACCAAATGTCTAAATAATATCCTGTGACTTTGTACTGTAAGTAGTGAGACTGCTATCTAAAAGAAAACAAAGGCAATACAATGTAAATATAAATCCAAGTGGGTGTTATTCCTTCCTGTGGACATACTTGCATTCACTTATCCTATGTGTAGTTTATCCATGAAACGTGAATCCCCTCACTGCTATCCAACCCAATTGCCCTCTTGTCACATTTTAGTTTTGATTGCAGGCACTTTTACCCATTTTTCTCATTTGCCTTCTCAAACAGTTGGCTTTGAGTGACTTTAAATTGTTTTAAGCAAATGAAGAGCCTCATCATTTTGAGTATCTTTTAGAAGCATCAAAGACTTCAAATTTCACAAGCATAGGCTGTTTTTGATAACACTTACTCTGTTTGACTAGAGAATAGTCCCCTGAGGTTATTGCTTTGAAGGAATTAATATTCATCTTGGTGCAAAAGTTCTGCCTATTTATTTAAAAACAGAACAAATTATTGTACCTGTGAAATACAATAAATAAAATACGTAAAACTACTTTGTGAATTGCTTGATAGCATAGCAAATGCTAACTCTGTGGTTAGCATTTATGATTAAATGAAAGCAGTTACAAAAAAGTCTACTGTAATTTTTATAGTTAAATTTGCATACATATTCACAGAAGTCTAAATAAATATATTCCTATATGTATAATACCAAAATAGCAGTATTCCTGAGTGTTAGCCATAATTCCTGAGTAGTGGGATTATTTTTCATTTATCTGTGATTTCTCAGCTTCTTCAGTAAATATTTTTATACCTGTAAGCCTTTTCCAGAAATCCCGACAAGACATTTGTAGTCCTGTTTAGTTTCTTCTTATACTTCCTACTAGGTAGGTATTGATAGTTTTTAATGGTGTTGTTTCAGTTGTTTTGGGGACAGCATTATTTCTAGGACTCCCCAGCCTGAAGTCTCCTGGTAGCTGCTTATTTGTGCAACAGACACTGTGCATTACCTCCATGTGAAGATCTTTATAGAACTCAGCAGACGGGCCCCTGCTGTGCCAATCTCTTGTTCTCCAGGGTACAGACACGGCCAGGCATATCCTGGGAAAGAGGGCAAGAGGAGTCTCAGGAGCAGCTCTGGCACAACTTAGAATGACAGAACACAGGTCAGGTGTACACTTTGCCTTATAAAAGCTGATACCCACAGCTCTTTCTATACCCAAGACAAGGGTGCCTGTACAAGTGATCACGTATTAAGAATGTATTCCTAGGGAAAGTCGGTGAGGAAGGGGAAAAATCAGGCCAGGAAGGGAGGAAGCCAAGAGAGGTGTTATCTCAAAGTCGTGCAGAGGGGATCTTCAGCAGGGACTCTGGTATGTAAGGTACTTGTCCCACTGCAAAGCAAGGTGGCTATGCTTTCATACCCCACACTGCCAATCACTGTCTATGGCTTGCCCCAGGTCGGGCACTTCTGCCATCTGCATGAGGAGGGCAAAGGCTTCTGGTGGCCAAGGGCAGAGCCCCAAAGGAGAGCCTTGATGCTATCATTCCTCTTTGGAAATGAACACACTGATGAAGTTTAATTCCATGTACCATGTACTCCAGACATCTCCGGCCTGTATGCTCACACATTGTCAGGCTCTGGGGGATTAAAATCAATGCAGACCTCTGAGTGTCTTTCTCCTTAACTTGATTGTAAACAACAATGCAGAGTAAACTAACAAATAGGAAAATTTTCAAATAAGACAGCGTGTTCATTTATTCTTGGGCAATAATTCTTCTCATCATAGTGCAGTAGCATAGGCTTAGGAAAGAAACACCCGGAGCCTCCCCTCAACAGAAATATCCATCAGTTTGAATTATAACTTAGAATGGCTGATTAGACTGCTTCCTTGCAAGAATTCTGAGGCCAGGTGTGAATTCAGAGGGGGAGATGGGCATGATTGATTAATGATGTCTGCTAGTTGTGACTTTAGAGAAGATGAGTGAGATTGACTAGTGTTGTCTTCTAGGTGTGAATTTTTAGAGGAAGTTGGGGGCAAATTCAGAGGGGAGATGGGCATGATTGATTAGTGATGTCTTCCAGCTGTGACTTTAGAGAAGGAGATGAGTGTGATTGATTAGTGATGTCTGCCAGATGTGAATTCATAAGGGCAGTTGGGGTGAATTCAGAGGGGAGATGGATGTGATTGATTAGTGATATCTGCCAGCTGTGACTTTATAAGGAGATGTGATAGATTAGTGTGATAGATTAGTGATGTCTGCCAGGTGTATATTCTTAAGGGAAGTTGGGGTGAATTCAGAAGGGAGATGGGTGTGATTGGTCAGTGATGTGTGCCAGGGTCCTGGGAACAGACAGTTGGGCCCATGGACCAGGTAGGTTCCATCCCTGCTTTCTTTTGTGGTTAAAGTTCATTAGGGTAAATTTACCACATAGTCCACACCTTAGCTGAACTTGGTCAGGAAGACATTTCCTTTTCCTTTTTTTAAAAAAGTCTCTCTTTCCCTCTTTCTCTCCCCCTCCCCCATTTTATCTTACTTTGGCGCTTATAGGTTTTTATTCTATAAACACTTAGCCGTCTTTGTGACACGGACTCATTCAGGACATGTTTACAGTACTTAATGACATCTCCCTGAGAAATAATGAGAATGCCTTTAAAGGTTGTCTTCCTCCCTGTGCGAGCAGAGGGACACACGCCAGGCCTGCGAGATGAGAGCCGAGGGTCTGGCGGGGGGAAAATTGACTTAATTTCTTTTCACCGCATGAAATGGAGTGTCTGGGTGATCTGACCTAAATGCATGGCCTAAAAACCAATTAATTCTGAATTGCGAATTTGTGAGCGCATTAAGCTGTGCATGGAATTTCCGATGAGCCAGACAACGCATACCTGCCTTATTTGCAAAATGTGGAGATTTTTTCCACATAAATTTGCCTAATGGTCCATTATTAAAGTGCAGCTTCAGTCATATTGTACCTCAGCTCGGGGGAAGACCTGTAGTGGCTCCCCGTGCCCTTCCTGTGGAACTCAAGTCCTTGGTCTGGCTTACCTGGTCCTTAGTAGTGTGGCCCGGGCCTCTCCTCAGTGTGGGGGAACTCCTCCTACGGGTCAGGGTCCTTTAGTGCTGTCATCAGAGGGGACCTTACTTCCTGCTGCAATGGCTCTGAAGCTAGGCTTACACTACAATCCCTATGCACAGGCGGTAAGGTACCGAGCCACTGTCATCATGGAGTTTGGGAGAAAGCGCGCAGCTCACCACCCCGAACCTGGCCTTGATGGTCCCACTGCCCTGCAGTTACTCATTCTGTTTTCTCTGCCTGTTAGGTTAACACTCATTTCATTGTAATTGGTTTAATTCACCTAATGTTCATGGAGACTACTGTGCATGTGACACTGATTTGTTTGTGGGAAACAAAAATTAACCACACATAGCAGCTGCTTAAATGACCAAATCAGAAAAAGTTGGCAAGAAATGTGAATAACTATAGTAAAGGTTTAATTTGGTGACTTACAATAGAGCTATAATTAAAACACTAGGAGAACACATAGGAGGGAGCGTGGTGTGTGTTTCTGCATGTGTGTGGTGGTGTATGTGGTGGTGTGTATGGTGTGTGTGGTGGTGTGTATGGTATGTTTGTGGTGGTGTGTGTATGTGTGTGGTGGTGTGTATATGTCCATGGTGGCATGTATGTGTGTAGTGGCATGTGTGCATGTGTGTGGTGTTGTGTGTGTATGTGTGTGGTGGTGTGTGTATGTGTGTTGGTGTGCGTGTAGGTGTGCAGTGGTGTGCGTGTGTGTAGTGGCGTGTGTGTATGTGTGTGGTGGTATGTGTGTATGTGTGTGGTGGTGGGTGTGATATGAGTCTTGGTATGGGTGCATGTGTTGTACATGTGTGTGTGGTGTGTGCATGGGTGAGAGGTTTGTGTGGGTGTGCCGTGGTGTGAGTGTGGTGTGGGATGTGTGTAGTGGGTTGTATAGGTGCACAGGTGTATGTTTTGGTGGTAATGGTGATTGTGTGTATATGGTGTGCGTGTGTTGTGCAGATTGTGTGTGTAGTGTTAGTGGTGCGTGTGTGTAGTGTGATGCATGTGTGCACAGGTGTGCTGTGGTGGAGATGTGTGTGTGTGGTGTGTATCTGGTGTGTGTGTTTGTCTGTGGTGTGGGGCGGGCTGGGTACTAGCAGGCTTCCTGGGAGAGAAGGGTGGAGTCTGAGAAGTGGGTGTGGCATCTCTGAGGAGGCAGAGTGGAGAAAGGGTGAGGGTGGCTGCGCACACATATGAATACACCACCACACCCATGGTTGTGGGCTGAACTCCACTTTTAAATGTTGAAGGCTTAACCCTGGTACCTCAGAACGTGACCTTATGTGGAAAGAGGACCTTATGTCGTTGCAGATATGTTTAGTTAAGATGATGTCATACTGGAATAGGGTACGCCCACTCCAAGATGACAGCATGCAGGGAGAATGCCATGTGCAATTGTGGGCAGAGGCCGGGTTGATGGGTCTACAAGCCCAGGAAAGTCCGAGATTGCCAGCAAAACACCAGAAGCTGGGGGAAGCATGGAGTGGGTTCTCAGAAGGAACGCCCCCTGCGGCATCTACGACTCGGACTTCAGCCTCCGAACCTGTGCGACATAAAATTTCCATGCTTTAACTCACCCAGTTTGTGGAACTTGTTACACAGCCATGGCAAACAAATGCACCCAACGTCTGAAAGTCCTTTGATTTACGACTCACAGAGAGTTACCCTTTGAAAATTCCCAGAATAAAATGCAAATTTTAAGACTCACAGGAGTCAAGATCCAAACCTTTGGTATATTGTAAGCATCCACATTTCACTCTTTTTGTTAAAATAAGAAGAACCATTCCAGGTCCAACTGTCTTCTGCAGACCTTCTGTGTGGAATATTTTCCTGGAGTTGGAACAGCAGACTTGGGGATGGTGCTGTGGGTTTGTTTTGTTTATTGTTGAAATTCCAAGAAAGAATTTTCATTTGCGGCTGGTAAGTTCATCTGAAGTCCCTTTATCCTCACCTGACCCAAGGCACATTCACCAGGACCCCAGACTTAAGCTGGCTACAAGTCAACTGTACTGTTACCTACTTTGTTGTTCCAGAAAAACGTGTTTTGTTTTGTTTTTGGGTTGAGTTTCACTGACCCTTCTCTGACTCCTCCCTGCCCTATTTCCTTTTGGAGGGAAAATTATTTCACAGATTTGCTGGATTTACTCATGAAGACTCCACCAATAAATTCCTAACTCAAAAGATTAAAGACATTTATGTATAACACACAAAAAGAAAAAGTCTTGCTCACATCAGAGTCCTGCTGTTTGTATAGCTTAATCAAACAGAGAATGTTTGACAGACAAGGACTAACACAGACATTTCTTGTTTTCTAAAACAAGCCTCAATTACTCAAAAAATGTTGCCTGCTTTGTTGGCTTTAAATGTTTTGATCTCTGTCTGATTTATGGCAGTCCCATGTATAGAAATAGATCTCCCCTTAACCACCTGTAAGCAGGTGTATCCCTTAAGCACAGTTGCTAGGACCTGGGATTCATTCATCAACTGCACCTACTTGGAACCAGAAGCATTCAGCATCTTTTATCACTGTGACCCAGTCAGCAGGTCTACTTGATTATAAATATTCAATTCTATATGATAACCACAGACAAAAGAAAAAAAAGAAATTTGGGGAAAGACGACCAGGATATGAATTGAGAGAAACAAAAGGAATGAATATTTATGAAATATCTATTTTTGGATCAAAACTTAGGGAGGCATGTTTCTTTCTTTTTTTGTTTCTGATGCTTGAAAAAATTAAGTGTGACTTTGAGCAAATTACTAAATCTTTTTCTAAAAAACATCATCTGTAAAAGGTAAACATATTAAATAAAAATAGTTACATAATGCCAACTTATATTTATAAAGTGACTGTGATTTTCTTCTGTCATATTTTTCATGATTTACATTTTACGATATTCGTTCAAGTTCTTCAACTCCATTGATTAGAAGATACTTCGAATTTTCTTGAACAAATAAATAAATGCATGACTAATTTTTTTTCAAAAGGTGTGTGATGAAACATCATGGTAACTCTAGGAGATATGACTGAACACGTACCCAGACTTGGTGTCTTCTCATGAAAGATAAAGATGGCTTTTTATCATTTTTCTATTTTCCTCACAATCAGGGAACTATCTGTATTGTTTTTCATAAAATTTAAATGCTTTCTAAACATACAAACCTAAAATATAATAAAATATTTTGTAGGTAAGTATTATGCAGGCTTTGGTTGAGATTTAAAGCGGCACAGCACTATAAAGATGTTGTGTATTATCTGAGGCAAAAGTGATTTCAGGATATTCTGTAGAAATCACAAGAGAAGGCAGGTGCCATCTTCTATTCAACAGAGTCATTTTTAGCAATTTTCTGAATGAGTGTTGTAAGATTCACTAAAATCAGCAAGATTGCCTAAGGGAAGTAGCTTCTTGGCATTACCGAGTTGAGAAACTGAATGCCTCTTGGCGAAGTTGACCAGCTCCAACAGCCACCACTGACAATGCTGTGTTTTCAGGTTGTGATTATTAACGACCTGGAATTTCCAAGTTTAAGCATGTATTCTGCAGTTGGAGGCCTGTCAGGGCCTCTGCCTTTTGTCTGCATTAGACATAGAAAACTGTATCTAGGAAACTTTCTCTTACCTAGGAAGCAACAGCAACAGGTCTTGGAGATTATAGATGTGTTGCAAGCTCTGGTCTTCCAATTTCAGAATCAGTAGGAGTGGTGGTTGTAATACATCCCACTCTAGTCTTCCTAGATGAGCAAACAAATGGAGGGCTCCTCCTTGCAGGGCCTGACAGTGAGATGGGTGAGGCATCTCACCAGCACATCCTCCAGCTCCAACTCACCCACCCTGGGGGAAATTGAAAGATAGCATCCAAGCTGCAGATCCTGCCATGAATCAGTTCTGCACTATTCCTGCAGAGCAGGGTTGGGGGCTGTTTGACTTGCTTTCTGCTTGCTCCTTTGGACAGCTCTCATTTGCATGTGAGTATTAGAGAAATCTTGTATGAGGAGACAGATGTCCTCAGGGTGTCACATGTGCCCGCTTCATTCTGATGTGAGCACCTAATCTCAGAAGCCCCTTGCTTAAAAAGAGAGGAGGCTGCTTAGATGAATGTTTATTATAAAGACTAAGCTTTCACCCCACTCTGCAGACTTGACTGAGTCAGTGGACAAGATTTCAGTCAAGGAACTAAGCTCTGAGCTTTACTGATAGGCTGGTATGGAAAACCTTCCTGGACTCCTTAAATATATCCTTCAAGGTTTTGACATTTCTGTGATTGGAACTGACAAATAGATCTTGGTAGGCCAAAGGTTCCACCCTTCACTCTAAAGCTAAGTTGGATGAGTACTTGAATTTTGGAGTCCTCAAATTCTTTGGTCTTGAGCATTTTCACATTCTTAAAAATTACTGAAGTCCCGGAGAGCTTTTATGTATGTGGGGGCAAAATCTATTGATATTTACCATATTAGAAATCAAAATTGAGGAAATATAAAAGTATGCATTTATTAATGAATCTTGAAATAATAATCAACCAGTTAAATGCTAACATGAATAACATGTTTTTAAATAAAAATAACTATTTTTCAAAACAAAAATAATTCTGGAGAATAGTGACTTTTTTATGTTTTTGCAGATCTCTTTAATGTCAGGTTTAAAAAGACAACCAGATTTTCATATCTGCTTCTGCGTTCATCTGTTTGTATTACATTATTTTGGTTGAAGTATAGGAAGAAAACTATACCGATTGTTGTTGAAAAAGGAAGAGGTTTTTAAATAGTGTTTTCAAATCAATTGTGGATATTCTTTTTTGATACCATACCAAACCCCAATAAGTGATAGTTTCTTTTTTTTTTTTTTGAGACAGAGTCTTACTGTGTTGCCCAGGCTGGAGTGCAATGGCACGATCTCAGATCCACCTCCTGGGTTCAAGCGATTCTCCTCCCTCAGCCTTCCAAGTAGCTGGGATTATAGGCATGCAACCCCACGCCCAGCTAATTTTTGTATTTTTTAGTAGAGATGGGGTTTCGCCATTTGATCAGGCTGGTCTTGAACTCTTGGCCTCAAGTGATCCGTGCGCCTTGGCCTCCCAAAGTTCTGGGATTACTTACAGGCATGAGCCACCGCAACCAGCCAAGTGATAGTTTCTTAGAGCTGAATTGCAATGGGACTTCCAGAAAACATGTCATATTTCTATGCTTATAAAATTTTCTTATTAAATAAAGGGGTTATTCCATTGTGATTATTTAAAAGAGAGTCATCTTTTCTGTATCAGAGTGCCTAACATGGGCCTCAGCAGGCACAGCACAGCCCTTCCAGAAAGAAGTCCCACCTGGCATTTCCAAAAGTCTCCCAGATCTAGATCTGTCTCCCCTACACATTCCCCTAAATGTTTTTAAGGGGTGAGTGCCATGAAACCTGAAGATCCCCTCTACCAACAGCTTTGCTGGCTCTTTCCCTGTCAGAGGCAAAGGCCATTCCAACTTGAATTCTGCTAGGTGCCCTATTGACTAGAATGAGACGTGGAGTCAGGCAGGAAAGAGCCCGAGCTTCATTGGCCTTGTTGCCTCATTTACCCAATAATTTATACAACGTCAGGGCAAAGTGTTCTAGAACCCAACCTGGTAACTGCATCTTTGGCCTGATACCTCTCAATTCTGAAAGAACATATCAGTGCTAAGCAGGGACAGAGGGAAGAATCAACTCCCCATCATGGAAAATAAAATGTTCAGCTGGGCAATAATGGAGCATATGAGTAATGCCCAGAAGACACTACAGGTAAATATAATTATACGGTGAACACAGTGGCTTTAGTAAGAGCTTTCTTTGTGCGAGACAGCTGTCCTCTGAGCACCTGCCCAGGACTCTTTTTTACAACAGTCTCCAGCTTTTGCCCCGACCCTGCTTCACATAATGGGGAAACGTACCATATTCCCATTCCCTTTATTTACAGTTCCTCTCCTTCTTGTCTTTGGACTATTGTTTCCTAACCTTCGTGGCTGTGTGTAGACGTGTGCATCCCCTGGGGCTTTGCGCTCAACTACCAGCCCCACTATTGAGGTTTGTGTGAAGCAGCATGAAGAAGCTAAAGGAAAAGATACTCATAAGCAGCCCAGCCGTCCAGACCCCCAGCACTGGTGCCCCATTTGATGCATCTATGTGCCAGAGAAAACAAGTGAAGCGCGGCACCATCAGGGCCCTGTTGGCTTGATTTCACCTCTGCATTTGCATGAGAAGCTCAGGGAGTCACTGCTCATCGAGTGGTTTGGCCAATGACTTTTCCAGTTTTCTCTCCACCTAGAATCTCAGCCCCTTCCACCTTTAGCCAAGCCCTCAAAGCACTTTTTCCAATGATTCTGAGCCATATGGCTTTCAGGGAATCTTTCTTTTTCCAAAGATCCCAGAAGCCATGCTTCAACTTTCACTGTGGAGTATTTTTTCTTGTTCTAGTTTGTTTCTGGGAAACACACTGTCTGTTCAGGTGACTTCAGTTCCGGTGTGCTTGCCTGCACTGCTCAGCCCAGGGACCTCCTGCTGGAGTCGTCTTCTGAAAATGACTAATGAATCTCTCAGTGGCTTATCAGCTATTTGCTACCCTGAACTATTGCAGATATGCAAGAGACATTTACCTTAAAATGCAAAGAAGACAAGTCCGTTTACTTTGGGTTCAGGCCAAGAAATTAATCTGAGTTTGGAGGTAAAATTCCTTTAAGTTCAAACCAATGAAGATCTATTTTAGGTACTTTTGATCTTTGAATTATAGAGACTTAGTGCCTCTTTTGCCTGGATGCGTTAAACATGGAGGTCACTTTGCCAGTTCAAGTTCCTGGGGGAAAGGAAATAATTTCATCACAGACAGGGCCAAATGCTGAAGCAGAGGCTTGACTTTCAAAGGTTGGAGTTCACAATCCGTTGTGTGCTTGGGTCCATGTGTCCACTGTGGTTTGAGAAATGACTTTTATTGGTAGTTAATATCCCTTCTCCAACAGATATTTCGGGGAAAAATATCTAACATTGAGCAATGGAAGCTGGCCTCAATCTGAAAGGTTGTTTTTGCTGTGCTTTTCTGAGAAGAGCCACATTGTCAATAGAACTGTCCCCAGAGAGCACTAATCAATCAGTGTGACCTCCAAAGGGGGCCCAGTCCTGATCCGAGGTGAGGCCAGGGCAGATTGGGTCTGGAGAGATGCTTCTGTAGAATGCTGTGCGGGGACCACAGGGTGGCTTCACATCTCACTCCCTGCATTTGATTGTTACCGAGAGACACGTCGCTTATTAATGAGCAACACTGGTCACCTTCTATGTGGTAAGAGAGCCTGCAGAAAAGACTCCTGATCCAAACATTGGTGTTGGTGAAAGGAGATCAAAGAAAGTGTGCAGGAAGAGGTGACTTCTAAGCTGAGTCCTGAAGATTGATTGTCAGCACCTTAGGCAGCACTTCGGGTTTAGTGTCCCTGAAAGGAAACTCTGAAACAAGGACCAGAAGTTTATTTTGGAGGTAGTCCCAGGATGCACCAGGCAGGGTAGGGAAGTGACACAGGAAAGGGAAGAGGAGGCAGCCATGAAGGGTTTGTCATCATTGGGTTACCACGGTGGACAACCGGGCTCAGTCCTACTGGGGACCCCTCGGAGAGTCCCCGCTAGGCATGGCATGCCTCCAAGACATCCACCAGAGGAGAGGGAGGTGGAGTGTTTATCCATCAGCTCCTATCAGTGGCTAATGGAGATTGTTCTCAGTCCTGCCTCATGGGTAGCCCTGAGCTCTGAAGACGCGAGTCTTAAAGGTGCTTAGAATTGGACAATGTCACACAAGCACACACAGGAATGGCCAACTTGCTGGCCCAGGACACTCACAGCCTCTCTTGCAGGGAGTCAGGAGACAAGTACCACAGCTGTGCCTGGTAGAAGAGGCAGCCTGGAGACCGTGGACTTAGGGAGCTCGGACACTGAGTCAGGAGGGCAACAGCAGAGAGTGGAACGAAACCTGCCTTGCAGAGCTGGGCGCTGTTCTGCTGTCTCCTGGGAGGTGGTTTCTCCATTCCAAGTTTGCTTAGGCCCCTGGGGAAGAATCTGTGACTGAGTTCAGGTGAGAACTCAGGTCCAGTCTTTCTTCAGCATCTCCCCTTCAGTACATTTGCATCCATCTCCATATATGTGTGTGTGTGTGTGTCTGTGCATGTGTGTGCATATATGTTTATCTGTCAAATCCATGGAAAAATTGACAGGATTTCTAGGAGCCACAGGGACTTGGCTTAAGAAAAGCAGCTTCTTTTGGCCTGGAGTGCAACAGTACCCTGACTTCAGATTGGGTCTGCCCAGTTTGGCATCCCTGACCACCAAATGCTCCTGCTTGCCAGATTCACATGGGCAGAACTCCATGTGCAGGTCAGCATACCGTCCTCCTGCCTGTCCTCAAGTCTGCCAAACCAAGTCCACAGCAGGGTCTTTGCATTTGCTCTTCCTTTCTCTGCAGCATCCTGCCCAGGGGTCTTCGATAATGACATCTGCTTTTAAGTCTCAGTTCCAGAGCCTGCTCCTTGGGGTGGCCTCCTCTGAGCTGCTGACATAAGAGAAGCCTTGACTCCCAGCCTTCCTCCCCTTCCTGGGTTTTATTTTTTTCTATAGCATGCATTACTCTCTAACATCATGTATTCATGTATCTCCTTCATTTAGCAGGTCCCTTGCCTTGTTCATTGCATTGCCAGCACTTGAGATACATTGCTGAATGAATGAATGGACACAGGATTAAGTGAATAAGTAGGTGAATGAATAATAAATAAATGGATGAAGTGTTGAGCACAATATTTGCCACAGAGAGAACTCGGTAAAATGGAGCATTTTATTACTTTGGATTGAAAGGAGAAAGAAGAGCCCATTGTAACATCTACCACAAAAACCTCTCACCTGATTTTGGATTTCTCTTTCGGTTGATAACTGTATTTCTTCATTTAATTTTCTTCCTGAACTTGCTGCATAAAGATCTTCCTCTGTGTTGCTATTTTCTTTTCCCTCCCCTCACCTTTGTTCCTGAGCACTCAGGGATCCCTCCCTACAGTAAGCTGTCACGACGAGAAACACTCTGGCAGTGATGATTGATGCCCGGTGAACGACTCTCAATGATTATTTTGTGCCTGTGTTTGTTTAGCAGGTTTAAGTTTCATTTAATCCTGAGGAAAGGTCCTGGATGTGGACTGGAGATCCATAAACCTGAAAAGGGCCTGCAGGCTTGGTTTGCTTTTGATAAACACTGAGATGTTGGATTCTTATTGCAACGAGTGGGCCCACCCACCGGGCCCTGCTCCTTTCTCTTCCAGGATCTCGTAAAACTCATTTCCCTCAGTTCACCTCTCACTGGCATGAGTGAGCTCCTCGCAGCAAACGGCCTCTGGCGGCTTGCAGACTGCCAAACCTAGCAGGTGCACTGTGAACTTCACAGCCCGCTTCCCATGGGGGACATCTCACGGGGGCCATGTGGTCCCTGCCCTAAGCAGGCAGAGGAGGAAGTTGGTACCTGACACCCATAGTTAGATAACAAAATACCTTCAACTCCAGGTGACAGTATAGACAGCACTGTGGGGAGTAGTGGAGACTGTGTCCTGTGGACAGAGCACCCCAAGCTCATTGAGGTGGACCCAGGCCTGGGGCTCTGGAGTTGAACTGGTGTGGGCTGTGTGGAGAGATTTCACAGGAGGTGCCCGATATATGTGCCAAGTATCTTGATTGCTAAATGCTGATGACTCATTGAAGTTTTCAACACCCTCTGCAGGCTGAAAAACCTCCAGCTTGTGCACGCGGGAAGCCTGTCCTTGAACCTCTGCAAGCACTCTGGCTTTATGTTTTTTTTTTTATTTTTTAGGGTTTTTTTCTTTTCCATTAAAAAAATTGTTCTTGCAAAAATCTTTTCTTGTAGAAAATACAAATGGATGAAAATAGAATCAATAAAATCTCCCATAAATCTGCCACTGAGAGGAAACCTGCTGTAAACATGTCAGAGAATGGGGCTTCACTCTCGTTTCAAAGCATAGCTTTACATCCTTTCTTGTGAATTCTCATTTGACTCCTGTAGAGAATGTCTACTGGGGGCTAAAGACAGCCATCAGTGTGGTGGATTTGCAGAAGAAATTGCTCTAAGCTGTGTGTTAAAGGTGGATGGAAAACTGGAGGAGGGCATGGAAGGACAGGCCGGCTTCAAAGGTAAAGAGAAAGTGGCGTGGGAACGAGTCCTGCTGGGGGAGAGCAGAAGGGTGGGGTGGATTGCATGCACATCAACAGAGACCACTTCATCCCCTGCCCTGCTGCTCTCATGCATAATGTGGTCGTGCACTCCACTGAGCTTCCATCGGCCCTGGCAGTGCAGGAGTGGGAGTTTGCAAATCCAGAGTCCCTTGTATAACAAGACCCAGGTGTCCAGCTTCACTCAGTAGGACCAGAAAGCATCCACGATGTCTTTAAACACTATCAAATATCAAATTGTTTTTTAAAACAACTCCCCTCCACTGCTGAATTTGTATATTGGCTCACTCAGCTTGGGAGTGGTATAGAATGAGGCGTATTTTATCTATGAATTCCTGGTATCTGAGGTGGGTCTGGAGGCAAGAAGAGTTTTCAAGTCAAGTACTATGATTGCCTCTGTCCTCTGCCCACATAAGAGGAAAAATCATCATGTATTCCACAACTGCCTTACTGGATGAGATGGAAATTCTGCCAGTTCTGGTCTAACAAACTCGATGGTGTATGCAAGTTGAGAGCTAGAAGCTATTGGATTGCTTGTTGTAATAGGATAAGATGGATTTCCAGGATGATATACAAGAGGAGAAGAAATGAACTAATAAGATAGCAGAAAGCCGGCTGCATGAGGTACCCAGCCATGGGAATCAGTGACACCAGATGAAGAACAGCTCACATAACCTTTTAAATTGCTTGGTGTTGGGCACAGTGTGACTCCTCTGCATGAAGCCCAAATAGTTGCTGAAGTCTAATTCATTATCAAGTGCTTTGTGTCAGTGAGTTACGAAATATGGGCACAGACAAAGGAGACATGCCAAGATATTGGGATGAAATTTGGAAACAAATAGAAGTTGGAGCCTGGAGACATAGTTTCCTTTGAGAACATAAGCCCTTTAGTAATCAATGAAAATGTCAGCAGGATTTTGAATTTCCCTGGGCTATGAGACAAAGATTTACATTTGTCCCTTGGTATCCAGGGGCATTGGTTCTAGGACCCACCTTGGACACAAAAATTCATGGATGCTCAAGCCCCTGATAGAAAATGACATAGTATTTGCATATAACCTATGTCCATCCTCCTATATACTTTCAATTATTTCTAGATTATTTATAATATCTAATACGATGTAAATGCTATTTAAATAGTTGTATTGTTTAGGCAATAATGACAAGAAAGAAGTCCGTACATATTCAGTAGAGCTGCAACCATTAACTTCTATGGGGGATGGTGAATACTTTTGATTGGAGGTTGGTTGAATCCATGGATGTAAAACCCCTAAATATAGAGGACCAATTGTAATGTGATTTGAGCTGTGTTCAAGAGACTGTAAGACACTTGACATTAGATTTTGTTGTGATTTCTTCAGTTCAGCTGGTAGGCAACAGAGCATCTGGTGTACATTCCACAATGAGATAATCAATTAAAAGTGAGACACATTCCTTGATAGTGAAGCCAATATCCCTATTGCATCCAGACTGGTGTTATTTGTGCAGGTAAAGCAGAAGTGGGGAGACACTTGAATGCACACAAAGTCAGGTGGAAGTCAGCCTTGATTATATCAAGCTGACAATTTCAGATTACCTTGTACTTCGCAGAGGAGCAGTGCTATTTGCCTCTTTCCAAAGTTCAAATTTGAGAATACCTGAGTTTGTGCATGAGTAAGTGATGGAAATTTGTGTCTGGAGGAGGTCTTCTGCAAGGTGGTTATCTCCAGTGGTTTTTTGTTAAGTACTCTATATAAGTTTCAAGAAGAGCATGTACCATAACATAAGTAAATGTGTTTACTTTATACACACAAGTATATTATTATATCATGAATATTATGAAACACACAAATGTTATTTTTTTACATAGTGAGATAAAAATACTTATAAATTTAGGATTTAGTATTTTCTTCCCACACCCCAGTGGGTCTGTTTGTCACTCCCTAGGGTGCAAGCATGGCTTGGAGCAACCGGGTCTGTCTTTGGAACAGGCATGTAACTTGTCAGAGGAAATGTTTTGGCTGGGTCAGAAGGATGCAGGGAGGGTAGAAGGAAAAGTGAGGGCCAGTGAGTTGGGGGATTTCTCTTTGGTACCATCTACAAATTGTGATTAAATCTTCCAGCAAGGCCTCTTGAGGTATGCATACCTATTTGCTGAATATAGAGGTGAGCATTTCCTCTATAGAAGCAAGTCCTCCAGTTCTGGTGTTTGCCACTCAGTGAAGCTAGTCTTACAGATGGCTGAGTCTTTCTCTGGTAGGTAGGAGGCCAGTACACTGTCTTGCACTCCTCCATCATCTCTGCCATGAAAAGATGACAGGGATGCTTCCCAGTCACCTAGCTCCAGGGACATTAAGTTGCATGGAAAAGAAAGGTCCTCAAACAGCCAGGCTATACTGTTTTAATTTTGCTTTTAAGAGGTGAAGAGCAATATAGCATGTGTTATTTGTTGAAAAGTTAGTGTAAAATATGGCACAACACTTTTGCCAAAGCTTGCTTTTTGTTGTTGTTAAATTCCTAGGACCCATGAAATAACAACTAATACTTGAAATAATGACATCAGAATATCAAAAATGAGCTACACTCACCATACTTCCTATGCATGATCGAGTATCATTACTACCTGTGTCATGTGACGTGGTTGATTTGCTGAGGAGCCCACATCATCCAGGCCCTGGGATTTACCTTACCATGGCTCCTTCCCTCCACCTGCATGTCTGTCCTGCCCATCCCAACAGAACCTCAGAGGTGACCTAAGGCTGGCAGTGCAGGTCAGGGCAACCCTGCTTGCCTCAGGCTGTGGGCTCAGCAAGTAGCTCTGTATATTGTATGTGGGGGTTTTGTGCCATCCTGAGAAACAGTGAGACTGCCAAAGTATTGGCCTGCAGATTAAGCAAATTAAAAAAAAAGACGTAACATTGATATCTCCTAATCTGATTTTTTTCTTTATTATTTATTTGTTTGCTTGTTTTTTAAGACAGATTTTCATGCTGTTGCCCAGGCTGGAGCGCAGTGGTGAGATCACTGCAGCCTTGAGCTCGTGGGCTCAAGGGATCCTCTTGCCTCAGCCTTCTGAATAGCTGGGATCACAAGTGTGCGCCACCACATCTGGCTAATTTTTTTACTTTTATCTTTTGTAGAGACAGGGTCTCGCTCCATTGCGCAGGCTGGTCTCAAACTCCTGTCGTCAAGCAATCCTCCCGTCTCAGCCTACCAAAGTGCCAGGATTACAGACGAGAGCCACTGTGCCTGGCCTTTTGTTTTCTTTAAAACAGCTAAGTGGGGTGGACTCATAAGGATTAGGAGCAGTATACCTTCCTCTCTACTCCACCCAAAGATTGTGATAAAATGACAACTCCTTTGGAGTTTAGTCATCATTAAGAGCAATAACTTATTAGGCTTTTAATAGCACTGCCAGGACTAATGGAGATGGAGGAAATGTGGGGAAAAACCTCACTGGTCATCTTACAAGAAGCTTGTAGATAGAAAACAACACATACCTGTGCCTGACCTCTAGAAACACCCAGGAGACTTAGGTGAGGTGCTTTATATCGTAATGTGGCCCATAGTTGCTGTGGATGTCCTAAGACGGGACGTGAGGCACGAAGGGTCACCCAGGTACACAGTGCTCTGCACATGCTCCTACTTCATTCAGAGCCACACCGAGAGGATGCGAAGCCCAGCTCGAATCTACAGATGAGAAACTCTCATTCAGAGCAGTTCTGTGACTTACCTGCGGGATTGCTTGAGCGTGGTGATGTGGCATGGCTCAAGTAGGACGCAACATCTCTGCAGCAGAGCCACAATGACAAGCCACAGACTGCAAACAGGGGATGCCAAGAGGGGTTTGTTTTTCTTTGTGTGTGTTTGTTTTTATTTTTGTTTTTTGAGACAGGATCTGGCTCTGCCCCCAAGGCTGGACTACAGTGGCACAATCTTGGCTCACTGCAACCCCCACCTCCCGGGCTCAAGCCATCCTCCCACCTAAGCCTCTCAATTAGCTGGGACTAAAGGCACCTGCTCCCATACCAGCTAATTTTTGTATTTGTTGTAGAGACGAGATCTTGTCATGTGGCCCAGGCTGATCTTGAACAACTCCTGGGCTCAAGTGATCCGCCATCCTTTGCCTCCAAAGTGCTAGGGTTACAGGTGTGAACCACTGGGCCTGGCCATTTTTTCTCTGTGTTTTGATAGACCCAAAACTTGAATTAAGCTTCATAGAGTGGGTTGGTATAAAGATGAGGATGTGGAGGCAGACACCACCTGACAAAGGCCATGTAAGGGAGTGAGGGGACCAGAAAAAACAGAACAAAAGGCAGAACTGACAGAGCCAGGATGATTGCTGGAATAATAGAGATCCATATCCATGTCTATATTTTCTCTCTATATATTTCCAAAAAGCATTTATGGAGGCTAAACATAAAGTATAAGAAATAAAAGGTTTAATTAAATAAGAGTTTGAGAATCATGCAGAGAAAGGACATCATAGATCATACTTATCAAAAGCCCAGGCTAAAATTCCCCATAGTTTTCAGACTTCTGGCAGCCAATGCACAAAGGGAAACTCTGCATTCTACAACTACACAATTTTCACGTTGTAAGAAAGAGTCATGACAAGTTTTAAGAGTTTACCAGATCCATCTCATCTGATTAGGAGGAAATATTTTATTGTGCACATTGTTACATGTCCTACAGTGAAAATGTCACAGTGGATCAAGTCCTAAGCAGGATTGTTTTACAGAGTGTGTTGATCTCAGGGAGTCTCTGCTGGTAACATCCTGAATATTGGTGGAAGGGAGGAGGACGAGGAGGGGAGCGTTTGTCAGTATGACAAATTCCTCTTCAAGGGAGGGCTCCCTGTCCAGCTGCAAGGATTCAGATGAGCCCACAGCCTCCAGACACATCTCAGCTTGTGAGCTCTTCCAGGGCAGCCCCTGGCCAGTGCCAGAGCAGGGCAGTGGTACAAGATCCTAGCAACTTCTGCTCAGTGAGGAGTTCTTCCAAGGGGTTGCCTTTTCTCTGAGCTCCCACTGGGGTGGACACACACTTTGCCAGGTCTGCACTGTGGTCCAATGGCCCTTCCAACTTTTTCCTTCCTCCCTTTTCCTTTAACACTGTTATCCCCCTATAAACTCTGCACTCGCACTCCCAATTTTATCTCAATGTCTGTTTCTCAGAGAAACCAATGCGCAAGAGTGACTTATTAGAAATAATGTTCCTAATATTATTTATGAGAAATGGATTGAAAATAGTCCTTTCCATGGGCCTAAACTAGTTTTACAGACTTGCCTCTCTATTTATAACCCGCAGTAAATGCCAGCAGTTTAGTCTGGTTAGAGGGAGACCCTTCCATGTTAGAGACTCCCTAATGAGACTCAATAAAACTTCTGGAAAAAAAGGCTTGAGTACTTTTAACCTTGTTTCTTGCCTCGATCGAGCATTTTCCTTTTAACTCCTTCCAAACACAAGTAACACACCAGGTAGCCTGTTCTCTTTCCTAAATACCAAATCTTTTTTTACTTGGCAATTTAACATTCGCTTCACTCACATAAGCTCTTTGACAGTTGCTGCAACCTGATAAGGTAGAAAATAGTCTCTGGTAGGTTGCAAGGAGATTCACAGGGCCCAAGTGACTTGTCCAAGTTCTTGCTCAGAGACATCTGAAGATGGGAATTTGAAGTTAGTTCTTTCAAAACTACGTTCTGAACCCCAAAGTCCTTGTCCAGATAAGGATTTGCTCCGAATACTGTCATCTCAGGCTGGGGCTGACAAGGTCTCTATGCAGCCTCTAGTTATAATGCAATGGTTTTCTCCTGAAAACACATGTTAGTCCACAAGGAAGGTAATTTTCAAAGAAGACGTTGGGTCCCTAGTGATGTCATTGGCTCCTACCTTCCTCCTGGAGACTGCGGTTGGATGTTCCTTTGACATGCCTCCTCCCAGGGCACGCTGGTCCTGTTCTATTCACCATGGAATTAACAGCCTCCACAGAGCCACGGTGTCTTTGCCAGATGTCCTTCAGAGTAGAGACTGTATAAGAGCCAAGCCAGTCTGCTTTCAAACTTAAAATACACACACAGACTCACACACAACCCTAAGGCAGAAATGTACCAGGATCCTATTCCAGAAAGTCTCTGGATGGGAATAGGCTGAGACTCACTTGGCCTTTTCACCAGCACAATAAGGGCCTCGCAGGAGCCACAGCCAGAGTCCTGAAAGAGAAGGATGCCTCTTAAGCTGACAGGCCACCAGGAGGGCATCGCTTTTAATTTAACGTGACAATGTAGTAATTACAAGCCTTCTCTAACTCACTTGCCTGAAGGAACAAAGGAGGATTCTCCCTGGAAGAATGTCAAGGAGTCAGATGGATACGCCCCCTGTTCCCTGACCTTTTCCAAGCATACCCCACCTCCCCATGCCCTGTCCTAAGCAAAAGGAATAGAGATGTGGATTCATTTCTTCATGCACAAAGACCAGGAATAAAGTGGCTAAAATTAAATGATTTTCTTTCTCCCCTGAGAAGAACGTCACAACCCTCTCTCTATCACTCAAACTAAGGAAAAATATAGCATGGTCTTTAGGAGTTCAATTCAAGTGAAAGGAAACAGCCATGCAAATACATTCACACACATGAAGAGAAGGCCTATCTGTTACACCATTTCTTTCTTCCTTTACAACAAATTCTCAACCAAAAAACAAGACTCTTGTGTCAATCACATTACTAAAAATCCACCCCTATAAACATGTCTTGGGCCACACATTTTTCTCAGGGTATCTGACTGGGCTCTCATGAAGGATTTGTTGAACTGCACAGTGTGTGCGAATGATTGCCCCAAAACTCCAAATATTTATGGCCAGGGCTAGCCGCAGGCGACAACATCTGACGCTGCACTTGGCAGTCTGGCCCCCATTATTCTTGACAATGGGTGGATGGAAGGGAGAACTGTTGAACTGTTTACTACTTCAAGACAGTTTAAAAGGTAATGAATGTACAAACAACACGGGGAAAAAGAGCCCTCTGTAAGGTGGCTTAGAGTCAGGATAGAAAATTCAAACAATATTAGCCTCAAAAAGTCAACATTAGACACCCTTCTACTAAGGACCTACAAACAAACAGAGTTACTCTGTACACACATTCGCACACGCAACTCCAAACCGCCGTGGCTTTCACCTTCTCAAAGCCCTGGGTTCATACGTGCATTTGCACAGGACTTGGAAGTTTCTGGAACGGATGGGTATTGCCACCTGAGAGCTTTCAGCATTAGGACTCATGCACCTGGCTTGTCCAAGGCAGGCGAGGGCAGGGAGAAACCCAAATTCAGGCCAAGACTGGGATGTGTTTGGCCCTAAGACCAAGCCACATTCGTGTGTGTGGACCAGAAGAGGCTGTTGGGTTTTTCATGACATCACGGTTCATCGAGACAAAGTGCTACACAACAACACCTCTTGCGCGCAGACATCCGCATCCTACAGAATTAAAGGACAGAAGTAACTCTTCTGAAAAGTCAATCATTAATAATGGAAAGGAATCCGCCGTCTTGTCCTCTTCTTCACACAGACCTAGAGAAGGCAGGTACTTGCTGTCCGTTCAAGCACTGAATATGACAGAGAAAATAAATTCTTTCTACTCTTTCTGTTTTGTGAGAGAGTTAGTCCCCTGTGATTTAAAGATTACCCTATTTCTATTAAGCCAAATCTGTGCTTCTTATTCAACAGAGTCACTTGGTTACTTGTACATCTATCCGGAAACAGGAGATTGATTTCGGAGGATACTTGGTTTTCCACTCCAACATCAGGAGTAATCTACACACTGGTATGTCTTGTGTTTGCATGGCTTTCTAATTCTTTCTCTAATTCTATTTCTAATTCTCAAATAAAACCTGACAAGGGCTACAGACAAGGAAAATTGCCAAAAAGATGTGCATGGGAAAAATTGTGCCTCCCCCCCTCTATTTCCTGAGCTTACCCCACATACCTTATAAAATCTAAAACAGTGTTACCTGCACTTAGGGGTTTTCACACTTTTGAAAAATGAAGTCGCTCTTTGTCATAACATATCAAGAAGAAGTAAAACAAAAAACAGAAATGATATTCTTAAAAAATACATTTTCCAAATTAATTTGACCACAGGTTTTTTTTTCAGCCTGTTTTTTAAATGAAATTATGCAAAGAGGGAAAATGTAATATTGCAATCAATAGAGTCCCACCCTTTTATAATGCCAGGTCTTAGTGCCCATTGATTTTTTAGCTAGCTGCATACACTTAGTTATGCACATAAGAATTTCATGTTACAAAGAAGAGAAAATGACTTTTTCTTCTTGCAGTAAACAGTAATAGCAGTAATTGGAATCTCACAAAATAGAAGTTTTATTCTCAGCCTTTAGAAACTATAGAAGGGGAAGGCAGGTACATCTTCAGATGATTTTCACAGATACATATGTGTATGTGTGTGTGTGTGTGTGTGTATATATATATATAAAAACAGAGACAATTTATAAAATTTGGAGAAAAAATATAGTGTCTTAGTTTTTGCAGTGACAATATGGTATGATCAAGTTTGTTGCAAGAAGGTGTTTCAAAGATTATTTTTATTATGACACATATTCCCTCAGAAAATTCTCTCTAGCAAAAGGTATCTCTAAAAAAGAAATCCTCCGAACTCTGGTTGGCTTAACGCCTCTCCAGAGTAGGTCAATAGCACACCCAGTGCAGGTGGCCCACTGGCCGCTCCCCGCCCAGCATCTGATAAAGCTAGTCTCTTCCCCGGATCAAGGTATTAAGGTTCGGGTTATTTGTATTGATTTTATGTGCCACTATGCTGCTCTAGCCATGCTCATATCTGTGGTTCACAAATTCCTCTTTAAAATGTCACCACCATTTCATTTCCTCTGCATCAATACTGCAGCCAGAGAGGCTGCTTGTTAACCTCTGGGGTTGTAGTCTTGTCAGATGCACCAGGACACTGCATATTCTCAAAGTTTTCACAGACATCAACAATGCAGGGGGTGGGTAGGGATGAGACTCGTCACAGAAAAAAAAAAAAAGAAGAAGAAGAAGAAGAAAGAATAAGAAAAAAATAAAAAGAAAAAGAAAACCAGAAAACTTTTAAATATTTTTCTTTTGATGTTCAGAAGGATTTTCCCTCTTGCCCAGGAAACCCTTGGAAATGGATCGGCCCTCTAGCGGTTAACAAGGGAGCTGAGGAATAATGGGAGGTTCATTAGGTAGCATTTGACATCATTGGAAAGCACAGCCACACCCACAAACAGGTGTGTGCACAAGAATTTCTGAACACAGCTATTACCAGCTACACCCACACCCTCAATTCTACTTGAAATGAATCTTAAAGAAATTTTGAATTTGCTAATAATTTGAGATCAATACATAGTTTCCCTGAAAGTTCTAAGGTAAGTCTTTCTCAGTGAAATAGGTAAACTAAGCCATCTAATAACTGTAAAGCTACTTTTCCTCCTCAGCATAGAGTAAAACTAGCCTTAACTGAAATCCAGATGGAAACCTATACACAGGCAGAGTCATGACTCTATTTATCAGTCTACGGTGATCCTTTAACAAACATGCAGTGGGGTAAAAATAAAACACATGTTTTCCCTTATTTCTCTGTAAGCGCTTACTTAAGGTTTTATTATATTTGGCCATGGGACATTCAGTAAACTTACTGATGATATCAAAGAATGATTTTACAAACAGTAAAAGTTACACTATTGACACCTCCAAATTCTGGAGTATTTACATTGTGTTAGGTGCACACTTGCTCAGGGAGATTAACAAACATTACTAGAAAGGCTGTGGCCAAATCCACCCTAGTTGTTTATAAAACCTTTACAACTCATCAGCTTCCACTAACACACTGGCACTGTTCAATTACCATCAGTGTTAGAGAGCCTTAGCAAAACATCTAGTGCCCATGTAAATAGACAAATCTGAAAACTAGCTGGTCTGTTGGCTTACATACTGTAGGTAATGTTTTCTTTTGCTCAAATTTGTTCTGGAAACTAATCACGCTCTGATAAAGCCATCTGCAAATATGAGAAAGATTGACACCCACATGTCAAAGTTTACACAGCCTGACCAAGTGTACATATAGTGCAGATGATGTGAGGGCTCTGCTGTGCAGAGCTTCTCTGGGGCCATATTGGAAAGGAGCTCTGCTTGAGAATGCAGGTACCACTGTCCACATTAGAGCAAAACTTGCAAGTTTCCTTGCCAAGCTAAAACTCTTCCAAAAGGATGGGTGCTTTTCTCAGTGTTCATCATGGAGTTTTAATTTCATTCACCCAGCATTATCAGTCTAGGGTGATGGAACGATTATCACTTAGTGAATTCCAAACACAATCGCTTTTCTACAAGTCACTAAAGCTTTAATTTGTCTAGAAAATGATAGTAACTTATTGTTCACATGCTAGAAAGGATAGCATAAAATATCAGTAGGAGTAATGATATGAAATGGCATTTGTCTAGAAAGTCACAGGTTAACTTTTTACTGTGCATGACCTAATCTGCAGGAAAGATTTTATACATAGATTTGTCCACCCATGCTCAAAGAAAACCCAGAACAAAAACCTGAATATAAAGCAGATGGATTACCAAACATGACTGAACACAGCGAGGAATTCCTCTTCATTTTACTTTGGCAATAAACGTTTCTGATTTAGAGGTACCTGGAACAATCCTCTTTCTCCTGGTGGTTGTCCATGTTTCCCAGAAACATACCCAGTGAATCTATTGCCTGATCCTGATCCCCTCTCTTTGGTAACACAATGAAAACCAACATCAACAACTATGTGGAAGGGTTTGTTTGTTGTGAACTTATTTTGACTCCTGATGCTCATTCCTTTCTAAGAGATCAGAAATCATACGATTGAAATTTTATTCTTGAATTTTCCTAGGAACAACTACAAATTTTCTTAACATTTCCAGAATGCAGCATAATAATTCTTTGAAGAATATGGCAATATTTGCTTCTCCCTAGCCTTCTGACAATTCTCATGATTGGTTTTTCCTTTTACTTACCAAGTAAAGCCCTATGATTTCATCTGCCAGATCTTTCCATTTCCATTTAAAGTTGGACAATTTCTTAGCCTTCACCAATTCTGGATTTTTTGAATCTGTCTTTCAAATTTCCAATTTAAAAATCACTCTTCTTGATAGATTATTAAATCTATATCCAGTAATGAGTTCGGCACTTCTTTGTTTGTCTTTATCTAAATGTAGCAAAATAAATGCTTCTGGTGGTTCTTAGATTTTTGTTTCTTGAAAGCATCTAACTAACACCTAGTCATTGGTTTCTTTGAAACTCTTTGATGGTAACATAGTTCTGTGTCTGTCTCTGTCCATCTTTTGTATATTTTAAACAACACAAAAGAAATCTCATTGTCCAGACACAATCATTTAGATGCATTTATCTTTACAAACATATATATTCCAACGTTTTTCAAAATGAAGTCTTATAATCAACAACTCATAGGTTTTACATAATAGCAAATTTTCATGAATAGGATATATACCTAATTAGCTGCCCTTGTTATTTTAAATACTTATTCTATTTACCAAAAATGGACTGAACCAACCTGCCAACATGTTTTTAAGGACATATGATTATATTATATCTGTGTATATCTCTTTCACGCTTCCCCAACCATTTGAGCTGCCTTTGATCATAAATATCATTTATAGAATCCCATAACCTCTTTTGTATAGTAGTTAGCTACACACATTGATATGAAATGTGTAATAATTTTACAAGGATTCTTGTCAAACAGAAGCCTTTTCTACCTTAGCTCATAAAACTTAATTTCCAATTTCCTCCTCCCAAAGAAGAAATGATCTTTGCCCCCAAGTGGATAATTGGATCATGGAGGCAGGTGACAGCTTAACAGTTACTAGGTAATATTACCTTAGAAGGGGTGGTTAAGGGAAGGATAATAACTCTGGTTTCTGAGGGGATGGGTGCAAGGGGAGCGGCAAGAACTTCTATCTGTTGAACATCTGTGCTGTGCAGAGACTGGTGGCCTTGTTATTAGCACTTAGCTCATCCATTCTCCTCTTGCCTCCTAATTTCTTCTCAGGCCACTCATTCCCTTGCTTCATGCCCTTTAATTGTTTCCAATAGTTCTTAGCACAAAGACCAAGCTCCTTTGAAGCTTGGTATGGTTTCGTTCATGCCAACATTGTCAGCCTCAGTTTTTTGTCTTCATCTCTTTGTTTTCTCTGTCTTGCTGCCACTAACCTTCTTTCCTTTGGCCACAGCTGTTTGGTTCACCTGGGTATCCCAAGCCAAGTCTGTTTCTGGTACAGAGTAGGTGCCAAATAAATATTTCTTGGTTGAAGGAACAAATAAGTGAATGCATTTAATCCGTTCAACCATCCTAGGATAAGGAAATAGAGGGTTATGTGGATTCAGCCACATGTCTGAGTCCCAGCTCATAACAAGGAGAGGTTAACAAGGTCTTAGCCCTGCTATTTAAATTGCTCTCAGAGCCTGCATCAGATCCATGTTAAAACCCTTTTGTAGATGAGGAGGCACACACGGATGAACTGGCTGCCCAAATGCGAGGGAGAGATAGTGGGGAATATGCCCGCTAACTGCATCCTGAAGCAATTTTCTTTCCCCTCAGATGTGTTTACCACCTACGGTGTTCCTTTAGAGGTTTTATTTATCTGTGGATTTTCTTTGAAAGAAGGCAGCCAGAGGAGGTTTCTTAGAAGCCAAGGTGAGAATTAGTAAGATGTATTGATATGGCACCTTTTATAACATTGAAGAATGATCATTAGACCGCTCTCAAGGATGAGGGATTTGCATTTGGCTTGCGTTGTGCAAACAGGGCTTTTGTTGACTTATCAACAGGACTTCGCTGGGGGTTTTGGATTGGATTCCAGAAGCTGGCACCTACGCTCTAAAAAATCTAAACAGAAGGAGAAAATAAATCACCAACTGGCACTTTAAAGACAAAGATTTACACCAGATTTAATAAACTTCCTGTCTTGCTGAGCATGAGGAAAATGTCGTGTTTACCCCAATGCTCTCTGCTCCCGGCAGCGTGTGTGCTGAGTTGGAAGGGCTGCAGAAGTGGGTCACACTCACCCAACTGGAACTCAAAAGACTCATAGAGAGCAAGCGCTGGACAATGGCCCGGTGTCCGCGATGTTTCCCTGCCTGTCGTTACTAACCCTGCTCAGGGCCAAGCTGGAGAGAAACGTGAAGCAAGCCACATTGTCTTGTGTGGGCTCCCTAAAAGCAGACCCAAGTCAAGGATTCAAGCACAAGCTGTTTATTTTGGGAGCGATTCCAAGAAACAGTGGGCAGGGGTTGGGGAAGTGAGAGAGGAAGGCAGTCTGGGAAGGTTATGTCACGAGGCCAGTTTCCACCATGGGTGCAAGCAGAGCTTAAACTTGCTGGGGACCTCTAGGAGCCAGCATCAAGCATGTGCCTAAGATTTATCTCAACCAAGGGCTGAAGGAGCTCATGTGCTTATCTGCTAATTCTCTCAGGACTGCTCAAGGGCTGCTCCCAGAAGCGTTAATTCCACAGGACATTCAGTCTGTAGCACCTGTGGACAGTACAGGTGTCAGCACCAGACAAAGTGCTCAAGCAAAGGGATGCAGTTTGGAAGTGAGGCACACTCACTAAACTGTTACAGATCTTGGAGCAACAGTGACTCTGACTCAAAACAAATCAAACATCCGCCACAGTTAAATCAAATCCTTATTTCTTTGTGACTTCTCCTTTTACTATTTATGGTGATTCGCACACATTGTCTGGGAGGTGTAAACATCTTACCATATCTCCCATCGTACATAGTTAAACTTGCTTGGACTCAATCATCATATTTATCCAAAAATTATTGACTTTCACCACTAGTATTGCAAGCAGTCCTAAAATTACAACTACAGCTCTGTATGGTGACAAGGAGTGTGCACTTTCCCACTGTCTCCAAATCAACAAGTGAGAAACACCTGGATCAAAACTGACATAAACAATTGACATGACATTGGGTTTTGGAGTGTAATATGGACCCGATTTACTTTCAGCTGGGAAATAAATCTTTTTGCCAAACTAAATACATACTCACTCACGTACTGAAGAAGAAATGAGAAACAGGGCACATGGTTAAACAGTTTAGTAGTTACAGAATTGTTGTTTGTAAAACGACTGACTGGATAATCTGTAGATCTAGTGGCATCAGGCAGACTTAGCCGTCATTTGGGATATTCACTGCCTTGTGTGCAATGCAGTCCCTCTAAGTCTTGTTGCTTGCACTAAAGTAGCCTCACCCTCCCTTTCATTTACGGCTGACCAGATCTTATGAGGCTTACAGTCACTCATTCCCCTCCTTTACCCTTTAGGCTGCCTTTTTCTTTTTTTTCTTTTTTTGATGAAGTCTTGCTCTGTCACCCAGGCTGGAGTGCAGTGGCATAATATTGGCTCACTGCAAGCTCCGCCTCCCAGGTTCGTGCCATTCTCCTGCCTCAGCCTCCTGAGTAGCTGGGACTACAGGTGCCCGCCACCAGGCCAGGCTAATTTTTGTATTTGTAGTAGAGACGGGTTTCATCGTGTGAGCCAGGATGGTCTCGATCTCCTGACCTTGTGATTCTCCTGCCTCAGCCTCCTGAGTAGCTGGGACTACAGGTGCCCGCCACCAGGCCAGGCTAATTTTTGTATTTGTAGTAGAGACGGGTTTCATCGTGTGAGCCAGGATGGTCTCGATCTCCTGACCTTGTGATCCATCCGCCTCAGCCTCCCAAAGTGCTGCGATTACAGGCGTGAGCCACTGCGCCCAGCCTAGGCTTCCTTTAAAGCCAGATTCACTGCTTTATCTTGATACCAAAGCCTTTTTTGGTTTTCTAAACCGGTGTTAGCTTTACTTAAACTACCAAGGAGGATGATCTTTGCATTTTTCTCCTTGGAAGAACATTGAGTTCGAAATTAAGGTGTTTGGTGCTAGTCACAGGAGGGCCATCTGCTAGTTTTGTTTGCTTTTATCTTCAGTTCCCTCCTCTTTGAAGTTGGAGTGAGAGGTGATTGTTCCAAAAGTGCATTATTCTGGATGATTTGTTTTTAACATGTGTTCTTATTAACTTGCCTTTCCTAACAGCCTTCATTATTGTGACAAGAAGGTGGCTTTGGCTATATTGGAGGGCTCTGTTCACCTATTTTCTCCATTTGGAAAATGATTCTGCTTTCTATTCTCCCTTTGTTTCTGGAGATAGATTTAGTCATGAGCATCCGTGAACTTGCAGTGATACCTTTGTAAGAGATTTGTTTCTGTTTCTCTATTGATGAATCATTTGATTAGTGAGTCAGTCTTACATTTTTGAAGGCAAAATGTATAAAAACTATGACCTTATCTTTGAGTTAGCCATGCTTATTAAAGACATGGCTATTCATTTTATGTTGGCAAAAGTGTGCTTCACTAGATGTGTCAGGTATTACAGGAAAAAAAAAAAAAAAAAAAAGTACTGCTCACAGGAAATCCTGGGTTAAAGCAAGTAAAACAGGTTTGGGAAATGCTATAACCTCTAACTCCAAATAGTGAATCAAAAGAACTGCAGCCTTTTTAAGGAGCTGGAGAGTCCTACAGAAACAAAAAACAAAAAACAAAAAAAAAGCAATCCATGTGAAGAAAACATGGAAAAACGTTCGTCTATAAATCATCTCATACCCAGGAGGCACAGAGGCAGAAAAGTAAGTTCTAGAAATGATACAACACCTTTTAAACATGTCCTCAGGTCGGAAGGAAAGCCACCACACTCACGGTGTTTTGACATCTGGCTGACCCTCTCTCTCTGGGACTGTGAGAAAGAATTCACTCTGGGTTACGTGGTATATCGCTAAGCATTGTAACATCCAATTTTTTGTGTAGACAGAATACAAATTAGAGTGGAAACAGACAATCATAGAATAAATTTTCTTCACGTACGAAGAGGGAAAGGATACTCATTTGTGCAGGATAGTGAAACTAAAATTCCTCCAGCTAAGATGTGAGGGAGAAGAGGGGTCTTACAAGGCTCACCATCTTCATGTCCATCTGTGCTGTTACACAAGTCACAACATGTGATGGTCAGAACGCTGGGATTTTCAGCCCTGGCTGGTATTTCCTTATCTTGCTATTAAAACACCTCAAAGTTGAAGAACAAAGGTCAATATTTAGGCATATTATGAAATCACTTCAGTTCTTCTTGATTGGAAGTTTATTTATTTGGATTTGTTAAATTAATAATTTCTAAAGTTGGTACTCAACATTGTGTAAGCATGACTTTTGGAAATATTACTAAGTAACATGTCACGAACAGCTAATAGAGGGAAATTGCAGTTAAGTGGAGTCTCATTCATCCACTTATTAGAATAAAAGGAAATTAAGTAGTTCCCCAAGCAGAAAGTTTTGGATAAGAATTGTAGAGAACAAAATAAATCTGTCTATTAAAATATTCTTTTAGTAATATATTAATACTGAAAATTACACACAGATCCTGAAAGTAAATATAAGGTTGTATTCAACTTATTAATATTGGTTGTATTCATGTGTACTCACAAATCTCCAATACATATTCTTTGTAATGTTGGTATTTTAATTTATTAACAAATGACTGAGTTTAATCTGACTGAGACTCACCTAAGTGTTTTCAAGCCAGCATTGAGAATTGGCTCTCAGTAAAGGGATCTCCTCTATCTTCCAATTCAGCAACTCACCTAACCCTATGCTCATCATCTTACATGCCCCCAACAGTTCTTTACAATTTTGCCTTTATTTTCATAATCACTGTTCGTGAACAAAATAATAAAGCAATTGGCCTACTCTACTCACTCTCCCATTCTCCACCTCACACCCAATAAATCAAATTTCTGTTTTCTTGTTTCTCAGATAGCAAGTTGGAAATATTATAGCAAGTTAATGAAAATATGACCAGAAAATCATCCAGTAGTTCCAATGTTGCTATTGTTGTGACCACTGTTGTTGTTTTAATCTGATAACTCCACTCACTTTATGTGCGACTATCCACAGATCACATACAATACAAGAGAAGGGCCTGGGCCCAATACTTGAGGACCTACAGCCTTGTCGAGAGAAAGACATTTGTTCTCCACCCTCCTTAAATTACTTTTGTTTTGTTTTTGTTGGATGATACCCTTTTCACATCTTTACTCAGGTCAAAAATTTGGGAGCCCTCGTGACAGGCAACCACTTTCCTCTCTGGCCGCACCACCAAGTCAACATTGTGTTCTAAGTGTGCCTTTATTCCCATCTCTGGAAGCTGTTCTCCCTTCTCTGCCATTCTCTCTGCCTTGGTTCTGAGCCTCACTATTTCTGCTTGGACTGTGGCAGGAGCCTCTATCCTTACATCCAAGCACAGCCTAGGATCACCTTTCTCCAATCCGTCCTTCAAAAATGCCTATTTGGTTATTTTCCTCCCCTGCCAATGTCTTCAGTGGTCTTACCAGGAAGCAGTCATGGCTAGACCCCTCCAAGGAACTCTGTTCCCCCTCCATCCTTTTCCCTTATTCCGGTTAATCTTGTCACCATCTACCCAGGGTCTCTGGACAAACCCGTGAGAACCACCTTTGATTCCTCCTTTTCCTTCACCCTGTTCACCCAATCTATCAGCAAAACCCGAAGCTCTACCTCCAAAACACTTTCAGAGCTCATTTGCCCTCTTCAACTCCTAACTGGGCTCCATGTTTCCATTATTCTTCCATCCACAATCCTTCCTCCATGCAGTCCCAGAATAAACTTAAGACCTCGATATTCCTCTCTTCCATTTCAGAGTTCTCAGAGATTCTCACTGCGTTTTGTGTCAAATACAATCTTCTTAAAATGTCCATCTTGGTCCTTACCTGATATTGTCCTGTTCCACTTTTGGAACTTCACATCTACCTTTCAAAATGTTGCATTAGGTAGATTCTGACATAATATAATACAAAGTACACTGCATGTTCTCAATGCTCTGGTAACACTGGCCTCTTATGCCTCCAGAATGGCAGATTCTTCCTGTCTTGGATCTTTGCCCAGCTCTTCACTCTTAAAAAAGTTCTGCCCATCCAACCCTACCTCCACCTCATCCCCACCTCCCAAAACTTACATAGTTAGCAATGCCTTAGCCACCACCTTTCCTCTCTGGGAAACCTTCTCTGTACAGTTCATCTGACTCCCACCGTAGTCTATTAAAAGCTGCTATTTATTTATTTATAGAAATGTCATCATCTGAAATTAAGTTATTCTCATGTTTGCTTATTTATGTATTGACTCTTTCCTACTCAGTAATGCAAGTTTCTTAAGGACAGGGCATCGACTTTGTCCTCAACTGTGCTTAGAATTAGGGCTGGTATAAGCTTAGGACACAAAAATATTTGCCAAAATATGAATGAATGATTATTATCAAACTATGCAAATTTACCAATATGGCAGGATAAAAACAGTATCTTAATATTTTGATTTGCTGTGTGATTATTATTGAAACTGAGCCTTTTTCATACTCTTATTGACAATTGTTGTCCATTTGTCTGTTAAGATCCTATTTATGTCCTTTGCTTACTTTTTAATTTAATTGTTTTTCTTTCTCTTACTAATTTGCAGTTACTTATGTCTCAGATTGTTTGTCCTACATGTTTAAAACATTTTGTCCTAGTGTGTCATTTGTTTGAACTTGATTTCGGGGTGGATATGTGTCATGACAAAACTTCAAATGTTGATGTGATAAAATATATCCATTTCCTTTCTTAAAAATACATAAAACACAAAAGCAACAAAAACCTCACATTCCTCAAAACATAAACTCCCACTTGAACACATTAGTCAGTATTAGGATTCATTAAAGCATCACAACTGGATATTAGGTAAGTTCTGGCATGGTATAATATGAAATACACAGCACAGTTATGAAGCATTCTTGCAAAAATTTTTTAAAAAGCATAAAGAAATGTATATTTAATGAGGTCATTGCATCCAATCTCCAGCCTTTTGGACGTATCAGGGATGTAGGAACAGGTCAAATGACACCATGGAGCACAGGCAGGTAAACCCAGACTGTGACAGTCTGTGGGCCCAGTGACTTCAACAGGACAATCGCAAGAGAGAAAGGGAAGAGTGGGGGAGAAGGGGACAATTTCAGGTGAAAAGAGATTTAAAAGATAAAACAAATATAAACAATTAGTAACCTCTTAAAAATCTTCATTCAAACAAACTGTAAAATGGCATATTTGAACAATTAGAGAAAACTGAAAATAGTCAGATAGCAGATAATATCTAGCAATTTTTAAATTTTATTTAGAGTCATACGGCATTGTGAGGATATCATTTTTTAGATACATATTAAATATTCAGGAATGAGAATAGAGAGTTTTCTTTAAAATATCATATTTTGATGACGAATTCCAAAAAAAGTGTTAAAATTTCTTACCTATAACTTTAGAACGAGAAATCTCTTATTGTTCTTGATAGTTTTGTTTTACATTATTTGAACCTAAAAAATTCCATGAGTAATACATCTTCTTGATACAGTGTTCCTTTTGTCAATAGAACTATTATTTGCTTTTAAAAGGCTTTTTGTTTAAATGCTAGTTATTTATCTGGCATCAGTAAAACTGCTTTTTTTTTGTTAGTGTATGTTTCACACTTCTCTTTATTTTCAACATTTCTCTTTATTTTGTCTCATCTGTGTGTGTGTGTGTGTGTGTGTGTGTGTGTGTGTGTGTTGTGTGTGTGTCTATGTAACAAGATGTGGCCAGATTTTTTTTCTTTTTTAAAAAATCCTATCTAAGCATCTTTTGACTTCCAATAGGTCAATTTTATCCCTTCATATTGGGTGTGAATACTGACTTATTTGGACATATTCATGTCATCTCGTTTTTCAGTTTTCTTTTCACAGTGCTCACTGGAAACATGCAGGTTTTTATTGGATTTATCAAGTTCTCTTATGTTTTATATATTTTTTGCAGTGTTGTGGAAATTGTACATATAATTTCTATTATTTAGTGATTATCCTTTTTTTCTCTTGCCTCCTTAGTGATTACTTTTATAATAATTTATATTGTGTTTAAACATACTATAATGTTACTTTTATCAATGTCTGGAATGAGTTTTCTCTCCCAAGTAAGACTTCAGCAGGCCAGGCATGGTGACTCAGTCCTGTAATCCCAGCACTCAGAGGCCAAGGTAGGAGATCACTTGAGCCCAAGAGTTTGAGACTAGCCTGGGCAACAGAGTGAGACACTGTCTTTATAAAAAATTTAAAAATTAGCTGGGTATGGCGGTGGTGCACAACTATAGTCCTGGCTATGCAGGAGGCTGAGGTGGGAGGATGGCTTGAATCCAGGAGGTTGAGGCTGCAGTGAGCTATGATTGTGCAACAACAAAACAAAACAAACAAACAAGAAAACCTCAGCAGAACTTAATTTTCCTCCCTTCTTCCCATGCCTACTACTTGTTGAGGTCATCTAGAACTGCTGACCAGTACAGTAGGCTACTGAATATCCCAAATATGCCTAGTCTGAATGTGGAGGTGCTCTAAGTGTAAAATACATGCCAAATTGCAAAGTTTAAATATTGATTATATCTTGAAATAATATTAAATTTATTTTAAATAAATTTAATATTTAAATTTATTTTATAATATATTTTAGTTTAAACAAAATGTATTAAATTTATTTTACCTTTTCATTTCCCTTTTTTAAAGTTGTTATTGAAAATTTGAAATTACAGATTTGGCTCACGTTATATTTTTATGGGTCAAAGTTGCCATAGGATTTTAGTTCTGCCTTGGTATTAGTTCTTTTGGAAACACTAAACAGACCTTCCTCCTTTCACCATTTCTTGTGTCCCATTTTGTTTCCTCTCTTTGTCTCTGCTTTTTTGGTTCACTGTTTAGCCCTCGAATTATACTGCCAAGTAGGTAGAAAATTCTGGAACTCTGATGCAATTACTGCCTCAACTTTAGTTTCTTGCTTTCTCTGTAGGCAGTCTGTTTTTCTTTCTAGAAGATTTTAGGAATTACTCTTGACTCATAGCGTCCTTCAGTGTCCCTCAAAGTGGAGGGTTCCTCCATTTTCATCCCTACTGTTTTACTCTCATAAAACTGCGAAGTTTCGTGTCTTTTTTGTTAAACTCTGGAAAAACTTCTTGCACTATCTTTTTGTCCGTCTTTTGCCATCCACAAGATCTATTTTTTTCCATTCTTTCCTTTCTGTCTCCTTCTTAAAGGAATTTGCATCTTTTGGATCCATTGCCACATTTAAACTTTCTTTTATGCCTTCTTTAAGTTCATCTTTTCCTCCGACTCTTGCTCTCAGCTCGCTCATTCCTGCGTTTATTCCATCTGTTCTATTCATTCTATTCAGCCCATCTGTCGTATAGAAGAGCTGGACCCTCATTTTAAAGTCTCCGTTTGGTTCTTTTCCATAACAGCCCATTCTTGTGTCACAGAAGTAATCTCTTCACTTGTCCTACTGAAGATGTTAATTTTGCCCTCATAAATGAGCCAGCTTTCAGTTACAGATTCTGTCTGCAGAGTTTGGTGTCTTTCTCTTCCTTCCTTCCTTCCTTCCTTCCTTCCTTCCTTCCTTCCTTCTTCCTTTCTCTCTTTCTCTCTCTCTCTCTCTTTCTCTCTTTCTCTCTTAGATGGAGTCTCACTCTGTCGCCCAGGCTGGAGTGCTGTGGCGGGATCTCAGCTCACTGCAACCTCTGCCTCCCAGGTTCACGCCATTCTCCTGCCTCAGCCACCTGAGTAGCTGGGACTACAGGTGCCTGCCACCACGCCCGGCTAATTTTTTTTCTATTTTTTTTTAGTAGAGATGGGGTTTCACCGTGTTAGCCAGGATAGTCTCGATCTCCTGACCTCATGATCCACCCGCCTCAGCCTCCTAAAGTGCTGGGATTACAGGCATGAGCCACCATACCTGGCTCAGAATTTGGTGTCTTTCTAGTGACAAATGAGACCAAAGCCACCATCACTCCCAAAATGAATAAACTGTGGCAAGTCATGTTCCACAACACAGACACTCAGATCACCAAACTCCAGCCTGTTCAGGAGCAGGTGCTCAAGACCAGACCACGGGCAAATCTTTGTCACCCCTCTGTCAGCCCCTCAGAGCTTGGGACCCTAAAAAGGAGCTTGGTCTCTGTCTTGCAACAAAGCCCCCTGCCTTTGCTTTGGGTAGCACTCCCCACTTTCATTTGACTTTACCTTTACTAGGATTCCTCAAAACTTCAGATGCACTGAGGTTTCCACTCTTATTTTCTAACACTATTGTACGTTTAAAAAAAAAAAACCCACTGTCTATTCTGTCATTTTTAGGTTGAAGGGCAGGAATTGGATGTCGTCCTCCACCTTCTCCACGTTGCCAACTCCTGTTCATCCTTCAAAACCCATCACAGGACAGACTCTTGCCAAAAACCTTTCTGAGTTTCTCTAGGTGGATTCAACTTCTCATCTCTGTGTTACCTGAATATAACATACATATTTTGAATCACTATTTTTAATTTCTTTATTATTTTAGTTCATCCTGTCCTATTTTAACACATTCATTTGCACAGATATTTTTTCTTTACTAGAATGTATATTTATTGAATAAGCATATAATGACCTAATCATTTCATTTTCTTTATGTGGGCTCATCATCTAGCTCAGATTGGGGGATGAGCTGGAGTATTTGCATTATGCCCCATAAATACATACACTTATTATGTGTCAATCATAAATTTAAAAAACTCCAGAGTATCTGGCACTTTTGGTTCCTTTCCCCCACTGTGGCACAGGGGAGCAGCAAGAGTTTGCCTTGTGGCCTGAGGGGCCCCATCCTGGAGACCGCTTCATAGTCTGACATCATGGGAACTGGTCACTCTATTTTGAGTGTGTAATCCAACCTATATCTTTTCTCTACTATTTCCTTCCTTTCACATTATTTGAAATGAAGGGCATGGATGTTTCATTCTCTTTTAAGAAAAGAAATTGTATTCTTCCTCTTATATAATAATGAGCTTCCTTTTAAAGGTAAACATATCTGCTGAAAATTTCAATAGCATATTCCACCACCACCACCATAACACTGACTCTCTCTGTCTGTCTTCTCTGCTTCTCTTCAAATTGTGGAAATATTAAATGAGAAAGCATCCAAAAAGAAAGCATTCTGAGTACTATCCTGATTTGTCCTTATCTGCAATATATATGCAAGCCAGACCAAGTTGATAAACACAGACAGCCCACCTGACTTCAAAAAACAAACAAATAAATATACAGGCAGACGTTGATTTCCCTGTGGAAATTTTACAGGGGAGTTAAGTTATGGAGTGTACACAGACCTGAAATTGTCATGCAAACTGGGTTGGCAGGGATTTCAGTGTCTATACGTGGGTTGAGTAAACCAGTTCAAATAAGGAAACCCTGGGACTAGATGTTTGAAAAAAAGCAGCTGGAAACTTAGAGTTGAGATGTTCTTCCTTTATCTGTACATACGCATCCACTATTTCTGGCTGCTTTTGCTTTTAGCAAGAGAAATTTACAAGCCACTGTGAAAATGATTGCTAATGGTATCTGGATCTGGTTGAGGAGAGAATATTACATATCACATCCAGGCTCTCCTGAGATCAGAATTCAAGTCCAATTGTTCATTTGGGAGGTGGCTCCAGAAAGCACTGGGAGGTGCATGAGGAAGGGAAACGGCTGGTACAGGGAGTGTTAACCATGAAAATAATTACTGTGGGTCCCGGGAACCTCATTCCACCCAGGGCCTGTAGGGGCAGCACGGACCACATACTTTGAAGCTATCCCACTTGAAGAGTGAGGGAGTGGGGGCATTTATCCACCAACTCCTGTCTGACATTGGCAAAGGGCTGCTCCAAGTGGGTGTTAAATCCCAGAAACTCTGGTCTGCATTGCCTAACAGACAGAGTGGGCCCCAGGACCCAAGGAAAGACTTCAGGCTTCACAGGGTCTGTCTGTGAATTCAGACCAGCATAAAAAACTGTGGGAAATTGCAGTAACAACACATTTTTTTTTCCATTCAGACTAATTTTTATCATTTTGAGAAAATTATAAAAAAATTTATAGATAATTCATGTTTATTAATTTGTTATCTGGAAATTTTTATGCCCAACCTCTAAAAACTTTCACCTGTTTCAGCTGTTTGATTTAAATCATCCATCCACTAATTCAATAAACTTTATGACTGTTGAGAAAGTTTTCACTTTAAAATAAACTTCTCCAGGCAGAGAGAAAGACCAGAATGTGTGATCTTGGAGAAGCTTGAGGAACTGAGAAAGGAAAGGAAGGAAAGTAGCAGGAATTACATGGGACTGGAAGTCAGAGGCTTTGCCTTTTGTTTCTGCCTTGCTTCTGTCTGGGTTGCTGTTGGTAAATGCCTCCCTGTCCCTTGGCTCAGCCCCCTCATCCATAGACTGAAGAGCCTGTGCTAGATATTTTGGCACTTTCTTAGTTTTCTTCCAGCTTCAACCTCCTGTAAATTCTATACTAAAAGGCATTGGAAAAGAGGGGGTTACTTAGGTTAGATTAAGGCAGAGTGGAGCAGGACTTATTGATTGTATCAATCATAGTAGCCAAGGATGGCCTCTGAGTAACCTTCCTTATTTTTAAAGCTCCCTCTCTATGTGCTTGTTGGGGAGATTATCATTGTTCTTCCATATTCAATGCTCCGTTCACATGGGAATATTGTTTGCTTACCAGTGGGCTGTACCCTTGGGGTCTAGTACATCATGAGTATGCAGAAAATGCTTGAGAGTTTCTTTTTTTTTTTTTTTAGTTTTAGAGACATGAAAAGTGTTCTGTTTAACCTTTAATCTCTTCTTCAACTGTGCTCTGTCTTATTGACCCTCCTGTTTTCTTAATAACAATTTGGGTAGATTCTATCACTTTCTGGTCAATTTTTCATTTTGATTTTTAATTGTAGTAAAAAATATGTAACATAGGAATTATCTTAACGCATTTATCAGAATTTTTTTTCTTTTTAAGGCTAAATCCTATTTCACTGTAAATATATACCACATTTTGTTTACTCATTCATCTATTGATGGACAGTTAGGTTGCAAATGTTTGTGTTTTCAATGAATGAAAAAAATGATTGAAAATCAAATGTTACCCATTAATGGTTGGCTTTTAACCCATCTGTTAGGATATGTCAAACAAGTATTGTTCTATGTATATAAAACCCTCTTTTAAAAACTTTGTTTATTTTGAAAATTTAAGAGGGAGAATTTCTTCTCCAATGAAAAGTCGAAAAAGAAACCAACCTTTATTGAGTGTTTACTCTGTGCCACACAGTCTTGCAAACATGTCATATTTTGCAAGTGAGTAAAGAACACTCCATAGAAGTGAGATTATTATAGTCTGAGAACGTTCAGGGGGAGGGGAGAATAGGGAAAGGTTGGTTAAAGGATGCAAAATTACAACTAAATAGGAGGAATGGATTCCAGTGTTATGTAGCACTGTAGGCTGAATGTGATTAACAGTAATTTATTATATATTTTTTAAAAGAGAAGATTTTGGGTATTCCTAACACAAAGAAATAAAAAATATTTAAGTGATATATGTACTAATTACTTTGATTTGGTCATTACACATTGCATACATGTATTTAAATATACCTCTGTATCCTTTATGTATGATTATTACATGCCAACTAAAAATAAAAGAGGGGAAAAAGGAGAAGAATACTCTTTCATAATTTGATCAGTGACCCTATGAGTGATACTGAGGGGTTGTCAGGTGCCAGACATTGTGTAGTTGCTGAAACTGTGACCCAAGCAAAGGTGTCCCATCCAACACTTTACATCACTAACAACTTTGCATGTTGATTTTTGACTTATTTTTATTCTCACATTCTTGACTCGCAGGACAAGTGAGTTGTGTATTTGTTATGACATTTTTCTAGCAGGTAGCCATAAGATATCACGGTCTCATGAAATCAGTATATTACAACAGCTCTGACAATGGATGTAAAATAACTTTACTTTTTAACTTAAAGAAATAGCACAACAATCAATCTTGTTAATCTAATAACATCTAAAATAACCCATACTTCTAAATAGATTCTGTAAGTAATAAACTCATAAATGAGGACTTTTGAGTGCAAAATTTAAAAAAGAAACCTTATCAGTAATGCTATAGTGGCAATATTTAATGCTGTGATTGATGCTCATATTGTCTACTATTTTTTAAGGTACCAGAATGAAATTGCTGGGTCTCCAGTTTAAAGTGACAATTACTTTTATTAAAACACAAGTCATTATGTAATAACCATTAACTGTTTATCATAAATAATCCATAAAGTTTTACCTAAATGTATTATAAACATTTTATATGTTGTTATGGAAAATTAATCCAGTAGAAAATAATTGATACCAACATTTAAATGTAGAATTTAAGTGAAATATTATTGCAGAAATTATTTCAAAGTGTGAAAAAATTCTAAGATAAAATGTTAAGCTGTCATAAAGTTTAGCCCAATCTGTAAATGATAATGTAAAAATATTTTAGTTCAAAATAGAAAATGAAAACTATCAGAGGGGAAAAAAAAAGAAAGCTAATTGTTCAATCAAGTATTGGAGAAAACAAAAATGTCAGAAAAAAAGGAACAGGCACCAGAATTGCTGTCTGGGCAAATTCCAGCCGAGGCCCTTTACCTACAGAGCAGGGTATGCATTTGCCGTCTATTCCCATTTCAGTAAAGTGGATGGATTTCTAAAAAAATTAGAAGAAAGAGACCCAAAGAATTCATTCATTCATTTAAATATACTTTCTGTCATATCAGGCAGTGGCCTAGTGATCCAAATATTCAACAAAGGGAGACTCAGCCCTTATTGGAACTAGTCTTCCTCAGGGAGACTTGCTGGCTTTCCAAAGACAGAGCAGGAAGGACACTGCCAAGAATTCAGTGCATGTGACTCGTTATAAGAGGTAGGGAAAAATCACAACCACTTAGGTTCTTTATCATCCTCAAAATTCAATATTTCTTTTGCTTATTTTGCAAATAATGGGGGAAGAAAAATAAGTACAAATATGAATGGGGCAAAGATTGGCACAAGCTAGCTCCAGTCCCAGAGCTGGGAAGGTCTTTGAGGGTCATTCTGAGTTGGCCAAGATGTCCAGGCTTGAGGTCATTCAGAGTCACCAGTCATTGGATGTGGGAAGCTATGACCTGAGGCCAGGGGCTCCAGGCAGCTGAGACTTCCCTGAAGGGCCCTTTAGCAGCCAGAGCGACGTGTCCTACCTTGAAAGGGGATGAGAGAGCGCATCACAGCTTCCCCCACAGGCTGCCACCACACCCCAAGCTGATCTGATTGAGCCTAAAATGGAGCCAGAAGTGGGAGCGGACAGGTAGGATCTTTATGTAAAGAGGCTTGATTTTCATTAGTGGTAGCAGAGACTAGAGAGGAAAGACAAATGAAGCCATTGAGAGTCACTGGAAATCCATGAAAGCTTCTGAATTTAGATAGCAACTCAAGTCTTTCCTCAGAAGTGAGCATTATAATTTGATTTTTCATTTAGCAACAAGTTTTCTTTTTCTTTTTAGGCAATTAGTTAAGATTGGGTTATTTGATTTTGAATATATGAATAGTAGCAATTTTATATAAATTTGTACAATTTGTATCTAAATGAATACATATGCTTCTATTGTGGGAGAGAAAAGTAAATTGATTTAACGTTAGGATGTGGGTAGTGGGGGAAATGTACTGTATATATCTCAGCAAAGTCATCTTTACTTCTTAACAGTAATCGCAGGCTTTTTCTGGTTAACCAGTTACATAGGTCTTAGGACTTTTGGAAAGAAACTTTTTGTCTTTTTAATTTTATTTCACTAACCTCAGATTTGTTGCATGGGGAATGGGAAGACACACCGTGAAGGCTGCAGTGTGGCCAGAGACGCCTCAGTTCTCTAAGTGGAGGCTGCCAAGTGAGGAAAACCGGTTTACTTCTGCTTAACCCTCATGGCCTCCTGAAAAGTTTGATGTGGTAAAGGTTAGCTGCAAAGTTCTAGTAAAAACAAGTCTCAGAGCAGACTCTCTCCTGCAGACTCTCATTACCATTTTTTCCCCCTGTAATTAGTGAGCAGCCACAAGACAATTCCTGCTCCCTCTGCTGTGGGCTTTTCTTGAGGTCACAGCTCACTGCCTTTTTAGGTGCTCATTCCTCTGTGCTGCAGGTGCAGCCCTCAAGGCAGGCATGACAGTGTTCCAGGGGGATTCTGTCATCCCAAGAGCCTGCCCAGGCACCCAGAAATCCCCGTGTAAATGCCTGACACCAGCTTAATTTGGGAACCACTCCTAAGAGCGTGGAAATGGGCTTTGCTAGGCTAATAGACCCTGCAGGGAGGTCGACCATCTCTACATTTTCTCGTATCTTGAGTTCCACTGACGTCATCAACAGAATCCCACCTCTGACTCCCAGTGTGCTGTTTGGCAATGCTTCTGGCATTGGCGGAGGTGCAGATAGCAGGAGCACTTTCAGCAGCTTCTGCTGGCCTGACTGTGGCTGTTTAGATTCTGGCTTAGCACCCCTGGAGTGTGATGGTCAGGGCCACAAAAACACTGGGGTAGGACTTAAGCTCCAAACTCCCTGCTTGTGATCATGCTGCCCAGACTAAAGTACAGTCCGTTTCCCTCATTCGCTGTAGTTATGTTCTAAGAAGTTGCTGTGAACACTGTATTAGCAATCCACTGCTCCTAAAGGAAATAGAGAATTAAGTTCCTGCATGCCTCCGGTCACAACATTTCCTCAATAAATCCATACATAGCCCTGCACTATGAGTGTTTCCACTTACTTAGATGAGAAGACACTTTATTTCCTATATAGGATTGATTCATTTACCATTTACCATGACATCATAGCAAACAGCAATTTGGAGAAAGCTTGTCTAACACATCTTGTTTTCTCTGTAAGGTGCATCTCAGCTTTCCCAGGCTTAGGGACAATAGCCAGCACTTCAGCACCATGTTCAAGGGTCATATTCAATAGCAAAATTACCATTAAAAAGCACAAAAATGTAACAAAAATCATGTCACTGAATGGACTACAAAAGGACACTCATATATAGTCCGAGAGCTAAAAGAAGAAAGCAGAACGGGAGCTTGTTCCACCTCATCTGAGAATGGGTGCTTTGGATGACTCAAATTTTTGCCACACTATGCATGTCTGTGAATGGGTGCAAAGGGGCATGAATGATGATGTGGGGTTACAAACAAATTTTAGCGAATAGGCCAAAAATGTGGAATTCATAATGAAAATTCATAATGAAAATAGACTTTACTAAAATAATTACAGTCTTTAGAGCAGTGAGGAAGAGAGCTCAGAAACAGCTGTCAGAATACATGGTAACAGGTATAATTACCCTCTTGAACAATAAGAAAAATTCTATTAAGAGCCTGACTTATATAACCTCACAGCACATGGTTGTTTTAAAATACGATGGCTAGGTGACAGCAGTGATCACTGGGTATTTTCTGAGCTAAGCAACAAATGTTGAATTCTTTTTTTTTTTTATTCAGTTAACAGTACGTATTCACTAAGAAATAAAGATTTACAGAATAAAGGCCAACATAGCATAGACAGTGGATATTTCCCTGATCCCAGCCCCAGAGGTGACCATAACTGATTGGAGAATTTGCTTTCAGAATGTTTTCCACGGATAGCCCTACGTGATTTTTATTTTATAAGATGGGGATGTTTCTCTATGGTTCTTTATTCACTTAAAACATCATGGAGAATTTTCTATTTTAGGCTAAGTGCGTGAATCTTGGTACTTTTAGCAGATATCTAGCATATAAAATAGCTTATCTCAACAATCCTCTTTGGAAGGGCATTTGTGGTGTTTCCAGAACGTGTGAAACGCTGCTTTCTCATATAGAACTGTAATGACTGGTTGAATAGATCTTTGCAAAATTGCGTGTTTTTCAATAGAAGGAACACACAGAAGTAGAATTACCAAGTGAAAAGGGTATGGCCATTTGAATACTACTAGTTTAAAAAAAAAAAAGGTTTTATCCACTTTGCTGTATTCAAATTCTGCTAGCCGCTAAATACTCTCTAGCTTGGGTGCATTTCAAATTTGAGGAATATTTTCAGAAACTTCACGCACCCATCCCAGTGGTCAGAGGGCAATGTGTCCCTGTTAGGGTTGCATCCAGAGTCCTGAGGACAGCCCCCCTGGGTTGTTAGAGGACAGACCACCTGACATATACTTGACCTCTCTGTGCCTCAATTGCCTATGGTGGAAATGATAACATCCACTTCCAAGATTGTTGGGAGGATTAACATGAATGTGGAAGATTGGAAGTGCTTAGTGCATAGCCCACAGGAAGCATAAGAGATTAAAGTGTCATTCTTTCACTGTTATCTCAAGTAACTAATAAGAATGGGCTTTTACAGAAAAAAAATTCTTCTTTTTGTAACTTGGTTTCATCTGCTAGACCATTAAGAGTTGGTAGGAGGAGCTCAGTCTTGCTCGCAGCTTTGCAGGCTGGCCCCAGTGACAACTGTGCAGGAACAGGAATATACCTTCGATTCTTGTTCTCTCTTTGGGTTACTCTCTGCCCTCTTCTCGAAACGCCCTGCCTTCCTCCCTAGCACTCTTCACCCTGTATCCTGATCAATTTCTTCTTAAATACTCCTTCGAGCCTTATTTCAATGCAATGCAGGAGTGGGGATGTACAGATGCCATCTAGATTCAAACATGAAGTTATAATAGGGTTATTGGGGTGGTGAAGATACCATGTGGTAGTCCTACTCAAAGCCCCCTCGATTTCTAGACTCAACTTTCCTCTATGCATCTGAACCCAAGGAGGGTGACTATTAGGATGTGGTCAGCTTCAGGGCCCAGATAGGCTGTCGTCAGCAGTCTTTCCACAAATTACACTGATTTCTGCCTTCTCTTAATAAATCCTGCTGCTTCATAACAAAGACTAGAACCTGGCTTCTGAGTAAATGTTTGAAATATTTGTTTTCTAAAGACAACTTTTAGGCTTAAATGCATCTTCTTCCCATTCCTTCCCCTCACTTGTGCAGCAGCTAAGCCAGCTCCGTCTCCCTTTGTTTGGTATTCAAAGCACAAGAATAGTGGTCATGAATATCAGCTAAAAAAGACTGAAGGGATTTTAGGTGGAATATCTTAACCCCAGGAGTGTGGCCCACGCAGGGTGGTCACAATGTTTGTTTAGTAGGTTGGGCTGGGGATTGAAAACCAGGGACTCAAACGCTATAACAGCCTGGATTTGAGGGGCTGAAAATATTTCACATTTGGTACAAGCACCAGGAAACTACTTATTTTGCTTGAATATCTTATTGTTCATTTGGTCAAGTAGGGTTAGGAATCAGGATATACTGGGGAGATCATTTTTATGCATAGATTTGAAATTACCTCCAACAGCTCGTAATACCAGCTGCATGATACCACATCCTGCATCCTACTCCTGCCAGAGGAATAGACAGCTCCCTTAGCACACCTGCCTTTCTTTCCTGGTTTTATTTTATTCACCAAGATAAGTAGGCAAGCAGGCAGGTAGAGAGGCAGATAGATAATCAGATGGATAAATAAACACATAGATCAATGGACTGATAGATAAAATAGAAACATATTAGAAGATTTTTTTAAAAAAAATTTTGTTTATAAGAACAAGACACCCTGAGTTATTTCTGTAAAGTTCAGAATGGGAAGAGAATTTCTCATTCTTACATAAGAGAAGGGAGCTGAGAAACTTCTGTGCAGTAAAATGACTGTTGGTACTAAGAGCTATGGATAATTTTTAAAGCATAGTAAGCTAAAAAAAAGTTATAAAAAACTGTTTGGAGGGATTTAAAATTTTGGGATTTTAGATACAAGAGAAGTCTAGCCTCCACCCCGAATGCTCTATGGGTGCCTCTCCATCAGGGCTTTCCAAGAGGAGCAGGCCAACCAAAGCTCCCAAGCCAGCATCTGCCTCCAAAATCCGCCTGGAGTTTCAGCCAGCCTCTGCCACCAAAAGGAGCCAGGGTGGCGTGCACAGCTCTCATAAAAGGGTGCCAATCTGGGGCTTGGCCGGGACTAAATCCGACTGAGAGAGACAGCAGTGACCCTGTAATTGGACGACTTCCCCTGTGTCCAGACCACCATAGAGACTGCTGGGCAGCGCAAGCTTCCCGGATCGCAGTTCACCAGGGGTCACCTTCATGCTGTGAGAACAAAGTCCGACTGAGCCCAGGGCCCCAGCTGCGTGGTTCTGCTGTGTAAACACGGCGCAGACAACAGGACGACCAAATGTTAGGGTCCCCGTGTGATCCATTGTTGGATTATAGACATGGCCATAGACTCCGTTTCCAACCGCCCCTGCATCTCTCTCTTCCCTCCTCTCTCGTCTTTCTGTCTCCTCTTCTACCTCATTTGTTGGCTTCTAAACATCCTCTAACGGGACAAATCTTTGGCTCTTTTGCCCTTTTTGTTTTCCAAGCCAGGGTTCCCACTGCACCCCAAACAAGCCCAATACTTTTAACAGGAAGGCCTCAGCAGAGGTGGCCTCACAGAGGCCTGCATGGTCACACGATGAATATTTTCTCGTTTGTCCCCATGAACAAAACTTGCTTAAAATCAGGTGCAGGTGGAGGAGGTTAGGAAAAGGTCTGCCTCTCCTCTTCCTTTTAATCAACCAACTCATCTTTAACTGCTGCCATTCCCCTCCTCTCTGCCATGGGCCCGGTTAATAGAAACTCGGAATGCAGGTTCATACCCCTGCTCTTAGGTGTTCAAGGATGCACTCTGGGAAGCGCCACTGCATCCATCACTGTCGGTGGCTACTTGAGAAACGCCAGGATGGACTGGCCCAGCAAAGCCCCTCCCCACTGCCCGCAGGCTGCAATTCAATTAGTCATGGTCAGAGGGAGGCATTATTATTCATACACCGCCGATGGTTCCCAAAGTAAACAGAGCTGGGATGAGGTCTCTGATCCTCCCAGTGCCTTTAGCTGGGACACAAAAGAAAAAAAACTCCCGAGACACTGGGGTGGGACATTTGATCTGAATTCTCATCTCCTTTGCAAGCTTCCCCATCAAATCTTGTTGATTTCTTTCTTCGCTTCTTTCTCTCTTTTTTCACAGTCTTTACAGATAAGTGCCTTGTGTGTGCATACGCAAACTCAGCAGGGCCGTTTTATTCCTTTATTGCCAACAATGCCAGAAAGTCTCTTCCCACCCAGGACACCCCCCCCCCCACCACTTTACAACGGGGACATGGATCCCCTAACTGGAGTGAATGATCCTGCTAGAATATAACAGACCAATAACTTCCTAATTCACAATCAATAATCCCTGCAAAAATCAAGGATGACATTTGTATTTTGGAAAGTGCTAACCAAATTACCCGTGGCCTGGCCAGCCCCCATCTGTTTATCAGTTTTGCTGAGTACAAGTGAACCCAAGATAAATGCCAGTTTTCCTCGGATAAATTTTACAGCCAAGCAGAAACTGCCAAAGCACACAGGAGAGGTAAAAGCAGAGCTGTGTTCTTATTGACAGAAAAGTCAATTTTGCAGGATGGACTTAGGCAAGAGCCTGTGACCCCCGCCCCAACTCAAGTTTGTATGTTTATAATAGGGCTGTTTTCTCTGGGAGGGAATGAGCCAATTCAGGGAGCTGAAAATTCAATGGAGCAGGCTGGCTGGGGCTTCCCAGCTGCAGGGGGAAGAAACGGCTCTGCCTGCTCACTGTTTTGCAGGAGCGTCATGCACCCTGGCCCAGACAGTGTGATAAACTTGGGGTGTCTGGATAACCCACATGCTTGTTTTCACTTTCACTGCATCTGACCCTCTGATGATCACTGCACTGGGATGCTTGACCAGGCCATGCATTTAGATGCAGCACCTAGCACCTCATTTTGCTCCGAAAAGCCTCAGAGCATCCAGCTGGTATGACTAAAATCCCCTGTGCAGAGTAACCTGGAGCCTTTGAGAAACATGAATTCCCAGGCCTGACCCCAGACCACTGAACCAGAATCTCTAGGGGCCAGGGCCTTGTCATTTGTGATTCACAACAAATCACTATGGGAGGCTGTCCAGACCTCCCTTTAAAGAAAGACTTTAAGGAATAAATCTCAGCTGCTAGGAGTTTCACTGGCAGACAGTTTTCACTATCAGCCCCTTCAGAAATGGGTCAGCTGTGGAGAGCCACCTGGAGCCCATGCTCAGGCCCCTTTGGGCAGGTCATCAAGTGGCTGATGAATGGATGTGCACATAGGCTCCGTAGCTTGGCCCCACTCAGGACTACTCTGAGGGAGCAATCCATTTCAGAATGCCCAATAGTATCCACTGTGGCTCCCTTCCACAGGTATTAGTCCCAGAGCCTCTCCTGAATAAATATCCTTCAAGTTAAACTCCATCTCAGAGGGAGAACCTTATTGCCAGGTTTGGAGAATAATGCTCTAGAAAACACTGTCCTTTTCCAACACTCAACCCATCCATAAATTCTCTCTATCATATCACAAAGAGCTGGGCACCTAGCCTCAGCCTGGCAAGCCAGAGGAAAGAATCCATGAACTCCTGACCCAGTCCCTCTGGACAACACTGGGAGGAATAAGTTGGGCCCCTGAATTCTCTTGGTTTCCATAGAAAGTTGAAGAGCCTGGAGTTCTACTACTGGCTCTGCTATTAGAGATGAGTTGAATGATTCAAATTACATGGCCTCAGTTTTTCCTCTGCAGAAATACAGAAATGGTAAGGGATTTTGGAGACAGAATGAAAAAACAATTACCTCGTAGACTTTTTCCTGTTCTACTGCCTATAACCCATGGAAAGAAGAAAGGGAGGGAGGACCGTAAGGAAGCAATGTACTGAAGACCTGCTCCTCTCATCAAGAGGTGGCATCAACTTCCCTCCCATGGAACAGGGCTGGGTTTAGTGATTCACTTCCAATGAGCAGGATGGGGCAGAAGTGGTGCTGCATGACTTCCAAGGCTAGATTGTAAAAGGCAATACAGTTTCCATCTGGTGCTCTCTCTTAGGATACACACTTGAAAAGATTTGAGCCCCCAGGTAAGAGACCATATGGGGAGACCACATAGAGACAGGCAGGCCCAAGGAGGCCGGCTGTTTGAGTCTTCTTGTGAGCCACGACCAGCTCCAGTCACTGTCCAACTGTTACTACATGAGAGACCCTGAGTGAGAACTGCCTGGCTAAACTTAGTCAACTTGCAGAATCATGATCAATAATAATAATAAATGGTTTGTGTGGTTTTGCAGTAAACTTGGGTGGTTATTACATAGCAATAGATGAGCTGGGGCGAATGAGAGATCTTAAAGCAAAGATCCACCTTTATTCATAACTTTGAGAATAACTTGACAAGTACACATACCTACATATGTATGTGTGTGTGTGTATACACACACACACACATATATAAATATAAATAAATTTAGAAGAAGGCAAACCTGATTCTAAAACTACCCAAACAAAACAAACTCAATTTACAGTCATGAGATTTTTCTCACAGGCCTCAGTGAGGACAGGCCAAGCACTGATGAAGCAGAAACCGGGCCTTTGTCCACACACCAATGACTGGCCTATTTCATCTGTCCGCAGATATTTAAGAGCTGTAATAACCAAGCAGATGTTACATCTACATGCTCAGCATATGCACTCATCTCCACAGGGATGCCAGTGATGCTCACTGGAGCCTGTTTTCTCCATTTGACATCATTGTTCTAGGCCAGGCACAGCGGCTCACACCTGTAATCCCAGCACTTTGGGAGGCCGAGACCAGTGGATCTCCTGAGGTCTGGAGTTTGAGACCAGTCTGGCCAACATGACAAAACCCTGTCTCTACTAAAAATACAACAAATTAGCTGGGATGGTAGCAGGCGCTTGTAATCCCAACTGCTCAGGAAGCTGAGGCAGGAGAATTGCTTGAACTTGGGAGGCAGGTGTTGCAGTGAGCCAAGATCACACTATTGCACTCCAGCCTGGGCAACAAGAGTGAAACTCCATCTCAAAAACAACAACAACAACAAAAGACATAGTTGTTCTAATTTAGGTTACGTTTGAAATGGTAATTTTCAGCATGAGCAGAGGCTGCTTCCTGTAAGCACTGAAAAATGTTTACTAACACACTGCTCTTGTTAAGCTACTGTATAAAAAACACCATAGACTGAGAGGCCTAAACAATAGACATTTATTTCTCACAGTTCTAGGGGCTGGGAAATCCAAGAACAAGGTGCTGACCCTTTACTTCCTGGTGAGGGTCCTTACCTTAGCTTGCAGGCAGCCACCTTTTTGCTGTGTCCCCACAAGGTGAAGAGAGATGGAGCTCCAGTATCTCTTCCTCTTCTAATAAGACCATTAATCTCATCATGGGACCCCTCCTCATGACTTCATCTAAACCTAATGACTTCCCAAAGGCCCTGCCTCCTAATACCATTACTTTGGGGGTTAGGGCTTCAACATATGAATTTGGGGGAGCACAAATGTGCCGTCCATAATACACACCAAAAGCATAATTATAAAAAGTTTATTAGAATGGCCCTGAAGCTTTATTTTTAAATAATTCACATTTGAGGTATTGTGTATAAAATAACAGAATTCTGCTTAAGCCTTTAGAATGATAGCCACCCATAATCATTAAAGATTTTGAAAGTCTCACTGCTTGAAAAGGGGTGACTTTTCAATTGTCTTGACAATAGCGCTCCACGCTGCTATCTCCAGACACTGTAATTGTAAAAGGCTTGCCATCATCCTTGCTGCTGAGTTTATTGTCACCCCAATAGACACTTGATTTTTTTTGGTGATGCTGCTCCTAGTCACGAAATGGGAAGAAATCCAAAATTAAGGGCTTGGAAAACATGAGTTTTAGTTCTTTCCTTATGGTACCACCAAGGGAAGGGGTGAGAGGAAGATCAGAGAATAAAACTTTTAAAGTCAATTAGGGATGCTTCAGTCATTTAGTTCACAACAGAGAGGGAAACTGCAACATGTGTGGATTGTGTGACCAGAGCTGCTACAGGCCTAATCCCTCCCAAGGCAGAGCTGGAACAGTGGGGTCCTGACTCCCAGTCCAGGGCTTTTTCTATGTTGTGAGTCTCACTAAAGCCGCAGTCAGAAATGAATGGATTCTCTGTGTCCTTAGGACAGGTCAGGCTAAGGACAAAACTCTGAAATTCTGGCAATAAAGGGAATGCGTTAGATCTTTTCTCATTATTATCTGCCTTATGCTATCTCCCCATTTTTCACCTCAGTAACTCACACGTTCCCTAGTCCACTCTTTCATCCCTGATGATGGACATTGGAAGGTGTGCAAGAGAAGCTGGACTGCCCTGTTGTGGAGGGAGGGCTCTAGAGGAAACTTACAGAGCCATTGTGAGTATCTCAAGCTCTGTCAGTGATTAACTCATGACTGAGCATTCTAGACTCACAGTCAGCTTAAATACGTTTCCTAAATTCTTCAAACAACTTGACGTTCCTAAATCACCAAGGTGACTTTGCATTTACTTCCAGAGTCCTAGTTTTGTTTTTGTTTTTGCTTTGCTTTTTACTTAGCATTATTTATTTACTTTAGAAGTAGAAAAATATATTCTAGAAATTGTCTCTCTTGTTGCTGCAGCAAGGTTACTCTGTCCCTCATTAGATTTATGGACAAATTTGTAATGTTAACAAAATGTGGACATCCTTTAACATCATTAGAGTGGGTTAGTAAAACAATCTAGTTGCTTTGTGCTTCTAATTTGCCTTAGTTGAAAACAGTTTGTGGTCTTCAGAAAAGTAACTGGCATTTGATCTATAAAAGCAGAAAAGTTTTTTCTTTAGTTTATTAGAAAACTAGGCCAATTTTTTCTGTAAAACGTAATTTGGGGATGAATATGGGAGTACTTGTAAGTGGAAATATCTGTGTCTGTGTGTGTGCTCATGTGCATGTGTATACACATATGTAGATCAAAGTATTTTTATTTCTTGAAGAAGACATTTAAGAAAATATATATGTGTGTATGTGAAATATAAATATATATACCTTGATTTTTCCAATTATTCTGGAACTTACCTGCAAGTAAACTTCAGATCTATTAAATGTTAGCACTCTCCATTCCTAATGCTCAACCGTCAGCCTAGCATTTTTTATAGTGATACACTGATATCAGCTTGCCATAACCCTGGTAGTGGTCCAGACTTACATTCTCACTTAAAGTGTCTTTTACCCCTGCTCTGAAAGCCAGTGTTCTGTTTGACTGGCTCGTCATCATTTTTTCTAGTTATTTCTCACCAAAAAGTGAACCTATGATCTTTGGCTAGTGTCAGCTACCCAGAGTGCAGGAGAGAGAATGCTGTAAAGGGAAAGGCACGCAGAAATAGGAAATGGTAGACTGGAGAGACAATGGGTTCAAGGTTGAAACATAACAAAGAAACCCAGTGCCAGCATGCGATGGCTGTTTGACTCTGGGCAAGCTTTCCAATGGTTTTATGACTCAATTTACCTATATGACTCATCTGTATCTGAAATAATGCCTATCTCCAAGGCTACCGTGATATTTAATTCAATATTTTATGTGAAATAGTTAGCTTAGCATGTAGAGGAAGCTAAGCATTCCATTGGTGTGTACATATGCAGCACCTCCTGAGCCTCTTTCACATACATATGTCTGCATGCCAGCCTGTGGGTAGCGTGGGTGTAAGTGTGCGTGCATGTATAATTTCATATATCGTAAGTACACAGATAGATGCATGTATGTGTGTACCTGAGTATATGTGTCTTCGTGTGTGTGTGTGTGTGAATGTGTGCATGTCTGGTTATATGTAGCAATCGCTGCAGCTGAAAAGAATGTGAGCTTGAGGAGAACCTTAGAGATTGAACAGAACAGAACTTTCATCACTTCTTAATTTTTTTTGTTATTTAATTTTCATTTCATAATCATAAACTTAACTCTGCAATCTAGCTAGGCATGGGAGAGAACAAGGAAAACATGGAACCCAAAGGGAACTGCAGCGAGAGCACAAAGATTCTAGGATACTGCGAGCAAATGGGGTGGAGGGGTGCTCTCCTGAGCTACAGAAGGAACGGTCTGGTGGTTAAGATAAAACACAAGCCAAACTTATTCGAGTTGTCCACAGTCAGCAATGGTGATCTTCTTGCTGGTCTTGCCATTCCTGGACCCAAAGCGCTCCATGGCCTCCACAATATTCATGCCTTCTTTCACTTTGCCAAAGACCACATGCTTGCCATCCAACCACTCAATCTTGGCAGTGCAGATGAAAAACTGGGTACAATTTGTGTTGGGTCCAGCATTTGCCATGGACAAGATGCCAGGACCTGTATGCTTTAGGATGAAGTTCTCATCTTCAAATTTCTCCCCATAGATGGACTTGCCACCAGTGCCATTATGACATGTGAAGTCACCACCCTGACACATAAACCCTGGAATAATTCTGTGAAAGCAGGAACCCTTATAACCAAATCCTTTCTCTCCAGTGCTCAGAGCACGAAAATTTTCTGCTGTCTTTGGAACCTTGTCTGCAAACAGCTCGAAGGAGACGCAGCCCAAGAGCTCGCCGTCCACAGCAATGTCGAAGAACACGATAGGGTTGACCGTGGCTGGTAGTACAGGAATTTCCTCGGCGGCAGCATCTGCAAAGCCCATTGCTTCTTAATTTATCCCTGTTTGGCCCTGTCATCAGGAGATTCATAACTTAATTCATAGAGACGTTAAAAATGCTCAAAGGATAATGCAATAAGATTACTTGGTCTTTTTTATTTTATTTTATTTTATTTTATTTTATTTTATTTTATAGTGCATGTAAGAGTCGTTGAGGAGTTGGTACTTTTTAAAGAAAGAGATGTGGAAATGCATTTATTTAACCAGGATATTTGGGTTGCCCATGATATGCCAGGCACCAGGAAAAGAGTTGAATCAGTAGAATAGGTTAAATATCTGATCCCACCTCAGAGAGCACACCTTTCCTGGGGAAACAGAGAGGTGTAAATAAACATCTACCCCATCCTGTAATATGACCTATTATAGCAGCAAAATGTGCAACAGTAGCAGAAAAGAGAGAGTGATTAGTTTAGCCTGCTATGGTCAGTGAGGGCTTCTGAAGACGTGGTATTTAGGCTGAGACATCAGGGATAAGAAGGCCCTGTCCAAGTGGAGGAAAGTCTAGACAGAACGTAGAAGAAATGCAGAGACATGGGGGCTTGAGAAAGTCAGGCACTGTTGAGAAATGGCAATGGTTTGGTGCCACTGGTGAGTATGGAAGAGGTGATCAGAGGCCCAGCCACGAAGGGCTTCCTCAGGCCTGTGGTAAAGGGTTGTTGCTTTCTTCCTGGAAGAGATCAAAAAAGAGCCAGCGAATGTACCAACACTGACTAAACTAAGATGATGAGTAGTGGTGGTGTGAGGATGAAGTGGAGTAGGAAGCGAGGAGTGGAATCACTCCACAGTGCGGAGAAGGACTGGACCATGATCAGGAAAACAGAGGGAGGAAGAACCCACCTGAGATACATTCGAGACATAATTGTTAGGAATTGTTGACAAGAAAGAGAAATCATCAAAGCTACTCCGTTTCTGACTTGCGCGATTTGTCAATGGTGGTGCAACAAGCAAAAAGAATAGCACATGGACGAGACAGTGTGGACACTGGACAATGAAGTGAAACTCATGAATTTAGTTCAAAATATTTGACTTAGAAACACTTTATACATTCTAGTAGAAACCCCCAAATTTCCTGATATTATCTCTATGAATTGGGTAAGCATTAGAACAATGTAAGAATCATTTGAAATTCTAGGACTGAATTTAACCAACCGTAAACCTGTGGCATAAGAACAGACTTTCTGAAACTCAGATTCACTTAAAAATGACATTTGTGTATGTGTGTGCACATACACAAATATATTGGTATATATTCGGTCCCTTGCTTTCCCTGACTAACCTTCAAATTTAGCAGTTCTCCCTTCCTATGTTGAACTGTGTGTATTTGTATGTGCACCTATGTGTGTGTGTGTCTGTGTATGTGTGTCTCTGTGTGTGTGTGCTTGTATGTAGGGTTTATAATTTAAGGCTCAAGGACTATGGGACACAAGCTTTTCCAAAACTCTGAAATTACAGCCCTATTTTATGAATAGGAATAGATTCATATTGTGTCTGAGGAGGAAGATCACAGCTTTCTTAAAGGAACCATTAGAAAAAAAAAAAAGAGTTTCAGAAACACTGTCTGGAATCACTTTGTTCATGTCACCCTTCAATGTGTGGGAGAAATTGGAATCCCACTGCGGGGTGGAGATACTTGTTCAAGGACAAAAAACAATTATATTAACCAGAAAAATCTCATTCGCTAATCCCAAAAGACTTTTGATCCAGATGGGACCTTTTCTTTCATGGAGTATGTTGAATTGTAACAAACTCAGCTATGACTGATTATTGCTTTTGACAGATTCTACATTGTTTCTCATGGCAAATTGGTGGAAAGAATTCCATAATAAAGCTCAAGCAGATTTTTATTTCAGTAGTTATCTCAACACATTTCTAGAGATAGACGGTATTTTATATTTTAATTTTTTTATCTTATACAAATTAATTTTTGTAATCTTGTACGGTATTTATATTTTAATTTTTAATGTTTGAAACATGTTAGAATCTTTAAACATAATAATCTAGAATTTGAGTGACAAAATAAATGAACTTGTACTAAGTGAATTTGGATAACTGAAAAAAATTGTGTTTGGCCTCTGTTTCAGTCTCTCAGGGCCCTGGCAGGCACACTCAACTTGGCACAGGGTCTGGGAAGTGCTGGGAGTGATGGTGCAGTCTCCCAGGGACAGTCGCAGTGGGGAGCTGTTAGGGAACCTGAGCCTGATGGGCCAGGGAAGGAAGGAGCCACCAGAACCCAGAGCAATTAGCACCCACTGATAGGTGCTGCGGCCTTCAGTAGACACCATGGTGGCTCAGCAGGGAGACAGCAGGAAAGAGCACCTCCCCAGCTTCAGTCTCTCTCACTGTCACATCTTCTGCTGGTGATTTCCATTGGCTGAGCCCAAATGGAAGGAAGCCAATGATGCAGTTTAAAAGGCCTAAGTAGGTGGAGAAAGGTGGGTGCTGCATTCAGAGGAAAGTGATCTAGAGTCGCTTAGCACAAGGTCATTAATTTTGTCAATCAAATTCTAAATCATTAGATTTAAAGATTCTAATATATCTCAAGTTACTAAAGAAGAAAAATGTAAATACCATACAAACTGATTTTCCTGTACAAGGAAGGTAGGTAGCCGGCATAGATTCTTTTTTTTCTCAAGAGGGCTAACTACATATACTTGAGTGTAAATATAATGTGAAAATATGAGCCTGGTGGATTTTTTACCTACTCTTTCATAAGCTATGTTCACATTCAGCCATATTCCATCGTGGCTCTGCTGACCAGGAACTGAGTTGTTCGTGTCCTCCAGGAAGCAGATGCCAAGAAGAAGGTAAAAGAGCAAGAGATTTATTGTGAGCAACTGCAAATGGCAAAGTGGAAAAAAGCAGGAGTTTACAGGGAGAGCCTTCAGACCATGCTGTGGGGCTGAGACTAGCAGGACAAGAAGGGGAGAAGGGAGGATTAAAAGGGAGGACTCTTAGAGCACAGCATTGCTCTGAGAAAGCCCCCCAAGACCAACCAGGAGCTCTGCCACAAAGACCGCCCATAGAGCGGTCCCATGTTGGGAGGAGATGGCCTTGCCTTGTACCAGTATTTTGCTCATTGTTCGAGGGCCACCCAAGAAGAGTACCATGGCTCAAAAGCAGTGCCAGACCTAGGGGACGTTCTTCCTCGCTGCTGGGTAACCAATCTTTTCTTGGAGATCTGAGGTTGTGTCTCCATGTCTGCCACAGATACCATGACTTTCACCCCAGAAGGAGCACACCATGAGATAGAGGAAATCCTGGGCAGGCATGAAAGGGAAACTGTCTTGTGTCTCCAGAGAAAGGCCCCTGTGGAGGGAAAAGAGTAAGGCAAGTGGAAGCAGGGGTTCAGGGACCTGTGACTTGACCTCCTTCGTCAGGATGGAAATCTTGAGCAAGGTGAGGTGTTGAGAAAACCAGAAACTAGAAACGCTGGTTGGAGAGCACTCAGAGGGTGGCCCTGAGTTTACAAGGGACGCTGCATTTGATTGACAATGGTATGATGGCCTGATTAGGCTGAAATAAGGCCTCCATCAACCTCCAGAGCTACCTTGGCTGTTGGATGGAGTGGAAGGGCTGCAGGAGGGCCTGCCTGCACACAGCAAACACAAGAGGCAGCTGTGGGTGCCAGCTGCTGGGCCACATTAACTATGGTCGGGTTAAACACCCTGTAGCCAAGGTTAATATCTAAGCTGCAGGCCAAATTGGTGGTTAAAGCCAGTACTCAGGACATTCTGTTGGTCTAGTGAGGGAGAATCACTCAGCTGGCTTAATGAGAGCACAGACACAGATCTGGGACTTTGTCAGCAGATGCAAGCCTGGAGCCACCTCACAGCAGAGAGGAGCAGGAACCCAGAGTATGGAAGCCCCTTTCTCTCCTGCACAGCACCTGCAGCCCAAGGCACTCACAGCACCATTGTGGGCAGCAGTAGGTGGATTAGAAACCACATGGCCCTGATAGGAGTTGAACTTTGCTTCAACTGACTCTTAATCTGACATGAGATTGTGCTAATTGGAAGATACCAAGATACTATTAAAAAAGAAGATGAAGTTCTCTTGTTTCAACCCCTATTACTATTGACTGTCAAATTCCCAAAAGACCCCAGAAAAACCTGTTAATGGAACAAAACCAAGTTTATTAGATTTACTGTAGTATAAGAGAATACCACCTTGGTAGAATCTTGACAGTGTCTCAGATTGACAAAGTCAGGGTCTGCACTGGGGGACTTCTAAGGTAGCTTCTGCAAGGTGGGGAGTGGCTTGGGACTGGGCAGGGTTTCTACCCTAACAGTTCTCAGTTGGTAAGCCCCACAAGGCCAAGGGTCTTGAAGCAACCCTTGATAAGAAATGTACTGGATTTGATAAGCTAGCTATTTTAGTGGATTTACTGCCTTATTTTTGACAAGCAAGTCTTCCTGAAGCAAGCAGGTACGTGATTTTTGCTTGGGTCCAACATTGTTTAATACAAGTACAAAAAAATGACTGGCCCCAGTGTTGTTTTAAGACACTGACTGGGAGCTATGCTGACTTCAGTTCTCAGGGGGTGAAGAATTGTGAGAGGAATGGCATAAATTTGTTTTAAAAAGTGGCATTTTGGGGGGGTCTTTCTTAGCACATATTTTTAACATGTTTCCTTTTAACACAGTTTTAAATTTCAGAAAACCTTCAAAGGTAGTACAGAGAGTTCCCATATATCCCCCTCATCCATTTTCCCCTATCATTAACATCATAATGTGGTACACTTATCACAATTAATGAACCAGGATTAATACATTATTACTAACTGAAGTTCATATTTCATTCAGATTTTCTTAGTTTTCACCTTAACGTCCTTTTCCTGTCCCAGGATCCCACCTGGCTACCACGCATGTTTAGTTCTCAAGTCTCCCTAGGTTCCTCATGGCTGTGACAGTTTCTGACTTTTTCCTTTTTCTGATGACGTTGACAGTCTGAGGAGTGCTGATGGAGCATTTTGCAGAATGTCCCTCACTTGGCATTTGTCTAATGTTTTACTCATAATTATCCTGGACTGATGGTTTTTGAAAGGAAGACCACAGAGGAAAAGAGCCATTCTTAGCACATCATATCAAAGGCACCTTCTACAGGTTGAGTCTCCCTTATCTGAAATGCTGAAGACCAGAAGTATTTCAAATTTTGAATTTGTTCAGATTTTGAAATATTTGCCTATACATAGTGAGATATCTTGGGGATGAGACCGAAGTCTTAACAGGAAATTTATTTTTGTTTCATATACACCATACACCCATAGCTTAAAGGTAATTTTATAAAATTTTTAAATAACTTTGGGCATGAAACAAAATTTTGAATGTGTTTTGACTTCAATCTGTCACATGAGATCAAGTTTAGAATTTTCTGCTGTGGCACCATGTTGGCACTCAAAATGTTTCAGATGTTGGAGCGTTTGGATTAGAGAATGTTCAGCTTGTATCAGCATGACTCATGACTGTTGACATTGACCTTGATCATCTGGCTGAGGTGGTGTTTGTCTGGCTTCTCCACCGTAAGCTTCCTTTTCCCCTCTTTTCATGCTGTGCTCTTTGGAAGAAAGTCACCGCATGCAGTCTAGTCTTCAGGAGCAGGGAGTTATGCTTTACCTCCTGGAGGGCAGAATTTCTGCATAAATGATTTGGGAATTTCTGTGGAGACCTTTGTCTCCTATCCCATTTATTCATTTATTTTATTATTTTTATATCAATATGAAATCATGAATATTTATTTTATACTCTGGGTTATAGTCCCATATTGTTTTACTTATTTTGTTGGTCTAATTGTTCCAGCTTTGGCCATCAGGAGCTCTGTCCGTTGTTTCCTTTGTCCCTTTGACATTTCTCCACCATTGCGTCCTTCCCCCCTCCCCCTCCCCAATCACTTCCTTGCTTCCTGGAACTGCAAGCTGTACCATGTTCATTGTGTATATTTTGTGACGCAGCCATGTCTCCAAAGAACCCTGGTTCCTTTTACTGGAGAATGGTATAGAAATGAAGATCTGGGTGCTAGGTTTACTCATTGCTACTGGGGTGTCATTGTTTCTAGTGGCATTTCCTTTTTCCATGTGTGCACTACATTTGTGACCCCTTCATTTGTGAATCTACTTTTATTCTTTCAATAACAAGGTCACTTGAGAAGCCACAGAAGTCAGCCACAGAGTGAGCTGAAAACTTGGTCTCTCACAGTAAAGATATCTCACTGTACAAAAAAGGTTTAAACTGCAGAAGAGTCTTACATGCACTGCAGCTCCAAAAAGTTAAACATGATCTCTCAGATGGTTTAGAGCTTTGTTCCCACCCAAATCTCATGTCTAATTGTAATCCCCAGGGGGGGCCTGGTAGGAGGTGATTTGATCATGGGTGTAGTTTCTCATGGTTTAACACCATCCCCCTTGGAGCTGTAGTCACGATAATGAGTTCTCAGGAGATCTGGGAATTTTTTGGTTTGTTTGTTTGTTTGTTTGTTTGTGACGGAGTTTTGCCCTTGTTGCCCAGGTTGGAGTGCAGGGGTGCAATCTCAGCCCACTGCAACCTCTGCCTCCCAGGTTCAAGCAATTCTTCTGCCTCAGTCTCCCAAGTAGCTGGGATTGTAGGTGCCTGCCACCATGCCTAGCTAATTTTTTGTATTTTAAGTGTATAGGGATTTCACCATGTTGACCAGACTGGTCTCGAACCCCTGACCTCAGGTGATCCACCCACCTCGGCCTTCCAAAGTTCTGGGATTACAGGCATGCGCCACCGCGCCCAGCTGATCTGGTTGTTTAAAAATGTGTAGCACCTCCCCTCTCTCTGTCTTCCTCCTGCTCCACCCAGGTGAAGTGCTGGCTTCTCCTTTGCCTTCCACCATGATTATAAGTTTCCTGAGGCCTCCCAAAATGCCAGCATCATTCTTCCGGTATAGCCTGTGGAAATATGAGCCAATTAAACCTCTTTTCTTTACAAAGTACCCAGTCTCAGGTATTTCTTTATAGCAGTGCAAGAACGGACTGCTACAGGCTCCATTTGTTACATACCGAAAACAACAGAGAAGTTTTCATTTTTTCAATGCAAATTCAAAGTTTCGAACAAGGCAAATTAGAAGTCTGGCAGGCAAAGTCCCCATCTTGGTGTGACTGATGACTGCTCACAGTGCTGTGATGAATGGGTCCCTAAACCAAACACATCAATACCTACTGGGCGTGGGAAGGACAACGTTTGCTACCTTCAGTGAGGTTAAACCCTTTTCTCTCAGACATCGTGTTAAAATAGGCTCCATAGTTACAGTTTGATCCCAAGACAAAGAAAGAAAGGTCAATGATTAAAGGCAATTCTTTACCATCAAATTAAGATGTGACAAATTTGTCTCTTCTTCACTGACAATATTTTGCTTCTTCTGCAAAACCAAGATTAAAGACAAAAAAAAAACAGAAAAGTAAAAGAAAGACTAAGATTTTAAAAATTTTCCATTTTTCCATTTCAGTTCCCTGGTTCTTTCTGTTTGTTCATTTAGCTATTTTCCCTAATTGTTTTGAATACAGTAAAATCTCATACCATAAAAACTTTTTTTAAAAAAGAAATAAAATAATTTTGGTACAGAGAGTTGCATTTGATTCTAGTGAAGATTTGGGCTTCAGTAAAGCAAGTAAGGCTTAATGAGACAATTTCTAAAAAGAAAAACTTCATGTAATTGAAATGTTAAAATATTTTATAATTCTATCGCCTAGCATATATTCACCCTGGGCAGTTTATGGGTCTTTGGGGATCCATCTTTCCCAAGAGGCTTTCAGAGCAAGATGCCCCAGGTCTTTCTCATACACATTGTCATGGGAACTGTTTCATGAACCATAGCTGAGTGTGGCAGGACTGAGCGATACATCCAATGACACACAACTGAATCCTGGCACTGATCCAGGGACAGCATTGTCTGTGAGCTGCTCGATGAGTTGGCCTGGTATGAAAACCTGGGTAGGTTGTGGTACACCGTACTGGATCGTGATTAATCAGCCAGTCAACTCCTCTCTCTCTGGAAAGGAGATGGACCCCCAGAGTGGTTTTAGGATCACCAGAGCTCCTATAATCACCTGAATTGTGGTCAAAAATGTTTCTGGTCTCCATAAGGCCTGGCTTTTGGCTGCTGAGATAGTTTTTTGTGCTTTTTAACATCCTGGAAAGCACTTTTAATAAAAATTATCTCCTGTGGTTACCCAAGCACATCTTGGCTCCTTGAAACTTAAGAATCTAACATAATGGTAACACATTAAATGACCAAGAGTATATATGGTAGGTTTCTTGAGGGCAGTTATCAAGTCTTATTTTTATATCCTAAGTGGGCACATTTAACAAGTACAGACACTCTCAGACTTATAATGGGGTTACTTTCCCATAAACTCATCATAAGTTGAAAATGCATTTAATATACCTAATCTCGTGAGCATCATAGCTTAGCCTAGCCTGGCTTAAATTTGTTCATAACACATCAGCCCACCGTTGGGCAAAATCATCTGGCAGCACAGTATACTGTAGAGTCCCAATTCTTACCCTTGTGATCGTGGCTGACTGGGAGCTGTGGCTCACTGCCACTGTCCAGCTTCATGAGAGAGTATTGTATGGTATATTACTAGCCTGGGAAAAGATCAGAATTCACTGATATTCTGATCAGTTCCGAATTCACTGAACTATGGTTTCTACTGAATGTGCATTGCTTTCTCACCGTTAAGTAAAAAATTTTAAGTCAAGCCATGGTAAGTCAAGAATCATCTGCACTCGATAGTGAATATGATTAGTGAATGAATGAGTGAGCTAACAAGAGCCAGAGAGAGTAAATGAATTACCTGAGGCTACTGAGAAAAGAGGTATGTTTTGGCTCTTTTCATAATGTCTTGCCCCTGTGTTAAACAGTACTGAAACTAGTCATTCTTTCCTGTCCATATGTTACATAATACTAAGACCAAGCAAAAGTAGCTGAGTTGCATGTTCCAGTGATACCTGTTTCTGAAAATTAGACCATAAATGAGTTAAACAATTCATGTATTAAGGCAAACCATTTCCTTAGAAAGACTGACTTCTTAGCTTGGCCTTGCTGTGCCCAGCTAATTGAAAGCTATAATAACATAAACTCCGTGCAGTTCAAACCAGCTGCCTACATGGAAAAGAACATCTTAAAAATCCCTCAGCCTAAGTCCTAGGGCGCTATTGATACCCTACCCTAATTTTCATTTCCAGCCACTATTAAGACCCATCAAGGTGGTGTTCTATCTTACTATGGTGTGACTTACAGTTTTGCATGATAGAAAGGTTTTTCTGGTGGTCTTCAGGGGAGTTGATGGTCAATACAACACAATCAGTTTTCAGTTCCCTTTTTCTTCTTTTTAAAACATGATTTCACATTTCTCTGAATGTGCAAAAATCTATTAAGCACAGGGAAGTACGGGTGTCATTGCTTTCCTACAAGCTCTTGGAGCATGCAACTAATAAGCCATTTTCTTTTTTGTCATTTTGCCTAAGGAATAAAATTATTGGACTAGAATTTATTTCAAAAATCTTTCCAATTCTAAAATTTGGGTTTCAGTAAATCTAGGGAAGTGCTCACTAAATGCAATTTTGAATAAACATCAAAATTGTTCTCTACCGTGTTGAATACAGAAGAAATCCAACATTGTCTTGATTCTGAGATAGAAAATGGTTTATGGCACATGGCAAACTGTGTTAAGGCCCTCTGGCCCCTTGAACACTGAATTTAATTTCTCAAATATACACAAAAATGCACAGCTTCGGACTTGCAGTAAAGTGTCTGTCGTGAGAGTTGTTTTAGCCCAAATGGCTCTAAAACATGGCTGTCAATTCCAGACGTTTCCAACTGGATGAGACAACAGCCACCACATGTCACACAATGCACCACATGCAATGTAAACATACCATTCACGTTCACACTCAGATATTTATGGCATTTTCCGTGGTTGCCATGTCAACCCATGGAGCAACCAGGCCATTAAATCACGCTGTCAGCAGGCCAAGACAGTAACACTACAAAAAAATTCCAGTTGCTGACATGAAACATTACATTTATCATTTCAAGACCTGGTTTTTTCCAGCTGCCTCTTGCTTTATGCTCTTCACTGCTTTCGAGCTGGTCTTTTAGGGTACAAGGAGAATACAAATGAGCTGTTTAAAATGCAGTGGAAATCCCAGTCAACTCTTGAGTATTTTTACTTTCAAAGAACTTATTTTTTTAAGGTGATAATCTTGAGGTCACATGTCAAGAGAAGGGACAGGCTGAGAACTGACATATTATTGATATAACTGGCCAGTTTTTAACTTTCCAGCCTGGATTCAGTCTTTTATTTCTCTCCTCTGCATGAAATTGTTCTCAGTAAATGTCTACATTTCAAGCACATTCACTCTAATTTCTTCTGAACTCTGATGTCTTCTGAAACTCGGATTTCTCCTTAGGAGTTCTCATTAAAAACATTTTCAGGGTCATGTAGAAAGAAGGCATGCAGAAAGACTCATCAACAGATTGAGAGGTTGGCTCTATAATCAGTAACAGAGACAAAGAATAGACTTTTTAGGGCAGTCCTGATTTTTCATGATTATATTAATTTCAGAAAAGGTGAATCATTGAATGTATAACTGGATGTAATTTAAATGTTCTACCACTAGAAGGCTTTTCATATAAATTCACAATCAGAAGAAGTTTTTCCTGTCATACCATGCATTAAGAATTTTAGAAAATAAGGACATTGTGACATTTTGGTGTATGTGATGATGCAATTGTTATACCATGACGACTGTACATGAATAGAAGGACGATGCAAAGCCAGCCTGCCTTGCCTCGCGCTGTCTCTCCTCTCTGGCAGCTGTGCTTCCTCCTCTTCCCTTTGGCCACGTCTGAGCACATTAAGCTTGCAGGATTGTGAAGGGAATTAAAGGCATTTCAGCTACTCATGTGCACAGCGCTCTTCTCCTCATTCTACCTGGAAAACAACACTAAGAAGGTACAATCAATGAGAGCTTTCAGAGGAGAACAAGCCTGGATGAGAATCTTCTTGAACTGGGCATCAGAACAGCTCTCTCCTCCTCACCCATCTGCACACAGCCCTCGAAAGGCATGCCATCCCACAGACATTTTTCTTGAAAAAAGAGACAGAACAAATTCAGGGAATGTGAAAATAAAAGAAGAAATGATGGGTTAGAGAACATCTAGACTATTCTCGTGGAGCAGACACCTGGGGGCAGAGGTGAGAGAGGCTGGGAACAAACCCGAGGTCCTCAGACACCTGCTAGCTCACAGGCAAGTGGAAGGGGCAGAGCCTTACAGAGCTGACTTTGAAACAGGTAAACTGGGGACCAGAGCTGAAACTGGATAATATGAACTGGGTCTTCAAAGATGGGTTAGCAATTTCTGACACTTGTATAAGGGGGATAAGAAACTTCTAGACTGAAGAAACCCTTGAACATATGCCCAGGGCTGGAGAAATAATGATGCAGTCCCAGAAAGAAAAAGTAGATCCTGTGCTTTCAAAGCAGATTAGGCAAGATATAGGAAAGGGCCAAGCAGGGGAGTACGAGGAGTGCCTGGGTGAGGAGACTGCAGCAAGAGAAGTTACAGTGGAAAGAGATGTGGTCAGATCTGTGTTCTTGGGTGATGTTTGTAAATGAATCTGATGAGAAGGGAGATGAAGTCATGAAATCATTAGAAGTTCATTAGAATAATTGGATTTAGGAGACAGCAAAGGTAATAATAATGATAAAAGAGAATTTAAAATTATCATTCAAAGTCTGAATGTATTGGGGTGTGGCGAAAACTCCTCTCCCAGAAATTTGAGTGTAAAAACAATACCTTTAGAATGAACAAATAATAGTATAGTCACACAAAGTAATAGTATACCGCAATGAGAAAAGAGTGAGCTATAAGCACAAAAATATGGTTGAATCTCACAAAGATAAAACTTGAGAAAAAGAAGCCAGTCACAGAAGAGTCAATATGATGTGACTCCAATTATTTAGAGTCCCAAAACGAATCATGCTGCTGGCTGGACGGTTGGGATCTTGGGGAGGGTAAAGTCATTGACTGGAAGGGAAATAGCCCGTGGTTTCCAAGGGGCTGGTAGTGTTCCATCTCTTGATTTGGGTGCTGGTTGCAGGATGTGCTTGGGTTGTGGAAAATCACCGGGTGGTACATTTATGATATGTTCACTTCTCTTCTCTGCCTGTTAAACTTTGATAAAAGTTTTTACAAAAATGCTTTGGGGATTTTAGTTTAAGGAAGTGGATTGACTGACAGGTGATCTTTAAATGTCCAGCCCTTGAATCTAAATACAAATAGGGGTAAACAAGGCCATGTTTCTTGGATTCCAGGAAATTGGGAACTATGATTCAGCAAGTTAGAGCATTGCATCATGTAGTGAAACCCCACATCTCTCGGTCGTAGTCCTCCCACCTTTCAGCCAGACTTGGACACTAGCTTAGCAGCCACAGGCCTGGAAACAGTCTGCACAGCCAACTCATTGTCTCATTAATTTCAAGGATGTAGAAAAAGAAAAAGTGATAAGGGCAAGGGTGGGAGGCTATCTCTTAGCAGCTTCAGAATAAAACCAGTGGAGCTCAGTTCCTGCCAAGAACTCAGGAGAAATCCATCATTCCTCTTGCCTGGCCTGTGGTCAGCGCCACTGTGGTGATAAGCAGAGAAGCCTGTAATGATTAACTGGACATGTACGTACAATGGTCACCCACACACACAGACTTCTTATCATCCAGGAGCCCGGCACTTTAATACTGAATCATACCCATGTTCGGAGAAGGAAGTTTGCAGCCACTAACACACTTCAAAATTTGGATTCAGCTTTAATTCCTGTAGTTCACTATAACCCTTCCCAACTGCTTCCTACCTAGATGAAAAAGAAATAATTGAATTAAAAAAAAAAGTCCCAAGTTGTTCCATGGGTGGATTACTAAGAAGCATTTCTTAATAAGAAGTTTCCATAAATGCATTTAATAGATTGTTTGCAGATTATTAACCCCTTGAAAAGGAAGAAGGAAAAAAGAATGAACGTAGTGTTAGAATAAGGCAAGTACTCAGAAAAATAATGTGATCTATATTCAGAAAAATCTCCTTACATTATCCACATTACTTCAATAGTACATATAAAATTCCTGTAAAGTTGTGGCTTATAAGCAATTCTTTCAACTTCCCATCAGAGCTAGTTTCAGCAGCAACATAGTTTTTAAAAATATTTTTTGGAAACTCTGATATAGAATGCATTACATTTATCATATAGAACTCAGTACTATTCAGAGCTGTTTTCCTGATATGAACATACTTGAGATCTCTTCCCCTTCCTCCCTGCTTTACATTTCTGTCATTCATTCCTTCAGCAAATGTCGCTGAGCACCTTCTGTGTGCCAGGCCTTGTTTAGATTATTGGGGACATGGAGGGCAGTAAGTTAGGCCTCATCCAAGCCCACTGGACCTGACATTCTTGTTGCTGTGGCCTGGTGCTGTCTCATTCCCTCTGGTGCTGACTTTTGTAAATTCCTCCCAACTTTCCCCACCTCTAGTCTGTCAGCTTCCATCCCTTCCACAACTCTGGTTATTAGAGTGCTATCCTTACAGATCAAATCTGTTCATTTCACACCATCCTTCTTGCTTCCTTTCTGTCCTCCATTCCACAACAAAACAATACAAACATGCAAATTATTCCCCACCAAACAAAAGCAAAAGGAAACAAAACCTTTAATGGGATAAAAGGAAAGTTTATAGAATAAGAAAGGCATTCAGGGTCCTTTGAAATCTCATTCTAGATTTTTTCCCCAAGGTCCCGCATGTCTTTCTTGGTGTCCTCTGTAGGCCTTTTGATGCCTCTCTATGTCAAAACAGTTTCCCTATTTTGCCTTTATTTAAGTGTATCTTTTGCCAAGAATGTTCTCTCCCTCCATTTCTGTCTATACAAAGTTTCCCATGTTTTACAAGCCAAATTCAAATGCTTCCTCCTTCATGAGACCGTAGATAGTGGTATCCTGCTGGCACCTCTTCCCAAATCCATGTTGATGTTGGTAGTTTGAATTCATCTGTAATGAGAATATTCACACCATGGAAACTGGCAAACGCTGCAGATCAGAGCTGGATTTATTGTTTCGTTGATTGTCTAGACTTAAGAAAGTGGTGGAGAAAATGTTGATATAGCAGGTTAAACTTAAAAATGGGCTGTGTTTATAGCCATTATATTATGAAAACACATAAAGTACACTTCAGGAAATATTTTTTGAGTATTTGAAAACTGTTCTCCAATTCAACAAAGAAGCCGTTCATTCCACTGATGAACAAATGAAGTCCCAACATATGTCCTCATTGTTTCACTTTCATTTTACTACTTAACATCAACAAAAACATCAACTAACATTCATGTTGGAGTTGCATTTGCTCATCATTGAGGTGAGCAGCTTCTTTGCGGAATCTGAGAGTGATCAAGAATTGACTTACAGGCTGGGCATGATGGCTCATGCCTGTAATCCCAGCACTTTGGGAGGCCAAGGCGGGCAGATCACTTGAGGTCAGGAATTTGAGACCAGCCTGGCCAACACAGTAAAACCCCACCTCTACTAAAAAGACAAAAATCAGCCAGGTGTGGTGGTGCCCACCTGTAGTCCCAGCTACTGGGGAAGCTGAGGTGGGAGGATCACTTGAGGTTGCAGAGAGGTGGAGATGGAAGTTGCAGTGAGCTGAGATTGCAGCACTGCACTCCAACCTAGGCAACAGAGCGAGACTCCATCTCAAAAAAAAAAAAAAAGAATTGATTTGTAGTTGGCTATAAGTGCAAAAGTTCAGCAAAATCAACAAAAGAATTCTGTTAAAATCAATTAGCTATATGGACTTTATAATTAATATTTAAAAAATATTTAATTGACAAAATACATATTCAAGGTACACTATGAGATGATATGATATACATACATATTGCATAATGATTACCATAGTCAAATTAACTAGCAGGTCCACTACTACTCTAGTTACTATTTGTGTGTGTGTATGTGTGTGTGTTAATCCTTAAAATCTGTTCTCATAGAATTCCAAGTTATCAATACATTCCCCTATTATGCATTAGATCTATAGAACTTCTTCATCTTATGACTGAAACCTTGTGTCCTTTGACCAGTGAGTGTCTCCCTATTTCTCTCACCTCCCAGCCTTTGATCACCGGTATTCTACTGTCTGCTTCTATGAATCAGACTTTTTAGATGCCATGTATTAGTGAGATTATGCAGTATTTACCTTTCTGTGTCTGGCTTATTTCACTTGGCATAATGTCCTCCAGGTTCATCCATTTTGTCACAAATGACAAGATTTCTGTCTTTTTAAGGGCTAAATAGTATTCCATTATATTCTACGTTTTGTTTATTCATTGATCTCTTGTCAGTGGACACTTAGATTGTTTCCACGTCTTGCTTATTGCGAATGATGCTAGAATGAACATGAGGGTGAAGATAATTCTTCAAGATTCTGGTTTTGCTTCCCTTGGATATATTACCAGGAGAGGAATTGCTGGATCATATGATAATTCTAGTTTTAAATTTTTGAGGAATCTCTATACAGTTTTTCATACTGTGGCACCAGTCTACATTCCAAGCAACCACAAAGGTTCTCTTTTCTTCACACTGTCACCAACACTTGTTATTTCTTGTCTTTTTGATAATAGCCATCCTAAGAGGTGTGAAGTGATAACTCATTATGGTTTTGTTTGTCACTTCCCTGATGATTAATGATGTTGCGCACCTTTTCATGTACTTGGCCATTTATATGTCTTCTTCGGAAAAATACCTACTCAAGTTTTTTTGTTATTGAGTTGTGTATTATATATTTTGGATATTAATCCCTTATCAGATTTATGGTTTGCAAATATTTCCTTCCATTTCATAGGCGGCCTTTTTGTTTTGTTGATTGTTTCCTTTGCTGTGTAGAAGCTTTTTAGTCTGATGTCGTCCTGCTTGCTTATTTTTGCTTTCGTAGCTTGTGCTTTTGGTGTCATACCAAAAACAAACAAACAAACAAACAAACCATGGCCAAGACCAATTTCAAGGAGCTTTTCTCCCATATTTTCTCCTAGATATCTGTAATAAACACACACACGCACACACACTTTTTACCAGAGAGCCATTTGTTAGACATTTAGCAGGATATAGTAGTCCCTCCTTATTCATGATTTTACTTTCTACCATTTCCATTACGTGTGGTCAACCACAGTCTAAAAATATTAAATGGACTATTCTAGAAATAAACACTTCATAAATGCTAAGTTGTGTGCCATTCTGAGTAGCATGATGAAATTCCTCACTGCCTCACTTTGTCTTGTGCAGGACTTAAATCATCCGTTTGTCCAGCATCTCCATGCTGTAGACACCACCATCCATCAGTCACTTAGTGGTCGGCTTGGTTATGGTATGTAGGATTTGGTGCTATCTACAGTAGCAGGCAACCAGTGAGGTCTTGGAATGTATTCCTCAAGCATAAGAGGGCACTACCGTAACACTGTCAAGCTGTAGGCAAGTATCCTCTGGGATTGCTTAACACAGGAGGTAGAGGGAGGACTGCCCAGCTTACCTGCTCACCTGCCCCTCATGTGGCTCCTCGGAGGCCCCTGCACTACCATGTACATGTGATGCCCCAGCAGCTGCTCCTTGCTCCAGTCTCCTCCTGCGGTTATTGTGGCTGAGCCTTCCCTCAGACCTTGTTCCTCCATCCCTGTAATCCTAGATGTGTTCTAATTCTAGGCAAGTCCTCACATATTTGTCCTGTGTTGGTTAAGCTCTCCAAGCCTTAGTTTCTCCATCTGTAAAGTGGGAACAATATTAGTATCTACCTGAGAGCATTGTTGTAAGTAAAAAGAGGGTAATGAATGAGAAACTCTTGGCCCACCACCCTGGCACACAGTAGGAATAATATTAATAAGCATCTCAATAGCAAATGTGGCAAATATCTGCTGAGTGCTTGTGAGACTTCGTTTGGAATCTCTATTCATTTACTTTTCATGGCAATCCAGTGAGATGGATTCCATGTCATTCCCATTTTACAGATGAAGAAACTGAGGCACACACAGATTAAGAAATGTGTCCAGAGCCCCACAGTTGGGGATGTTCGGTAAGCTACTATTCAAGAGTTAGATAACATCAAAACATGGTTTTCAGATATACTCCCCTTTTCTCTTTTTTTTCTCCACCCATTTTTCTTTATTGTTACATACTCTCTTATTTCCTCCTCTTGCAGCATTTCTGATTCCTCACTTCAGCTTTAGCCACTTGAAAGGAAAGGGAGAAAACGTCAAAGAAGATTCTTTATTTTTCTGTGAGTGCTTCGCTTTCTTTGGTGCTTCCTTTGGAGTTTTATGGACTTTTAAAAAAATTATTTTGATGTAACTTCAAACTTGTAGAAGAGTTGCAATATCTGTGCAAAGAAGTAGCATATACACCTCATTCAGATGACACATTTATTTCGATTTTCTGTCATGTGCTTTATCCTTCTTTCTCTTTGTCTTCTCTCCACCTACTGTTTGCCAAACATCAAATTGATGCTGTCCACTGTCCTGGCTTTACAGACCATTGTACCAACAACTTGTTTCTCCAATTCCTGTCCTCTATTCTCTCACGCATGGTCAAAGTTATAGTTGCCTTTTCTAATTACAATTTTCTTCCTGTCTGTTCACAGCAGAGTCCTTTCAGCCACAAGTCTTAATAGTTTGCATGAATGTTAATCTGCTTCTCACAGAGTCACCATGAAACACACCTTAGACAGGTATGCACCATGCTGTCCAAACCCTTGGGTCCGACTGTGTTTCAGAATCCAGCAACTTAAAGATTTTTAAAGATAAGATGAACAGTATTCCATGTGTTTAATAATATACCCAGTGGGGTCTAGGGGAGCAATCCCACAATCAAACACAAATATTTCTGCAGCCAATGCATGCAGAATAAACAAAGATTTTACATATTCTCAGTTCAGTACATGTCATGTTAAAATTTCAGTATTCAGAGTTTCTTGCTTTTTGGAATTGCACACAAAGGGTGCTGTACTTTTTTATATGGTAGGGGATAGGTTCAGATAAATACGTTAGTGACTGATCAACTATATAGCATCAAAATTGCCTAAAATTTAGTAGGTAGATCAATTTTATTTTAATTCACATATTAAAATTATTATCGTTTCAGTAGAACATAAAAAACAGGATATTGACAGCTAAATATCCCTACATACACCAGAGCAGGATTAAAGTTTTAAAGATAAAAAGCAAAGACTAATGCTTTGTTTTACAAGAAGATCTTCTTTGAAGTCATAGGGAAACAAGGTCTCAGCTGTAGCAAATGGCATGGCCTTCCAAGAGAGCAGGACACATTGTAACTATGGGGACTCCAGACTGTCAATAACATTCGATATTAAAGAACAGATAGTCTCTAGTCCCAGCACTTTGGAAGGCCAAGGCTGGCAGATCACCTGAGCTCAGGAGTTCGAGACCAGCCTTGCCAACATGATGAAACCCCGTCTCTACTAAAATACAAAAATTAGCCAGGTGTGGTGATGGACACCTGTAATCCCAGGTACTCAGGAGGCCGAGGCAGGAGAATCTCCTGAACCGAGGAGGCAGAGGTTGCAGTGAGCTAAGATCGTGTTACTGCACTCCAGCCTGGGTAACAGAGGGAGACTGTCTCAAAAAAAAAAAAAAAAAAAAAGAATAGACAGGTCTATGTACCAGATCACAGTCCTTACAACATATTAGTTCACATAAGTGCAAATAGTAGAGTCTATTTTATAATAGCACAGCTTGTTATCACATAAAATTACCAACCTCCTCATTCTATTGTATACTTCTTATGTTGACTAAATAGACAGAATGAATATTCCCTGATATAGCAACCTCTATTGAGACTTCTTTTCTCTGAAACTTTTTAAAAATACATACTTTCTACCGAATTCCACCTAACATGAGATTGGACACTACCTCAAACTTTTCCCAAATGACTTCATGAGTAATATTCATTTGGTACCTGTAGTAGAATTTATGTATTCTAAGCTAAGAGCTGATATTAAACAAATATTTGAGATTGGTTTCAATAAATCTAAGGAAAAAAGTAGCAAATATCCGTTGGGATGCGACTTAAAATTATCCTAAATATAAAAAAGTTTTTGTGATTAGTTTACTGTTACGCATAATATATTCTCAATATTCACTTACTGACGATTCACTTTATGCCATTTTAAGCACTGGGAAACAAATTTAAACAAATTGCCACAGTCATAAGTCAAATCAGAGTCCCAGTGATGTTATGTTTTACAGGCTTCAGTGTAAGTAATGAATTGCCTAATACATCATGGATGATTTTAAGATATCGCTTTTTGGAGTGAGAGACCAAAAATCACGTTTGCCAAAAGAACACCTTTTTTTCCCCAGAATGCAGCAAGGCTCCCCATCCCCAGGAGCAAACATCACTTTTTTTTTCTTTTTTTGATGTTGCCCTTAAAATATGAGGCTGAAGCTCAGAGTTAAGCACATCCTGGAACTGGGAACTCTCACCAGCACCAGGTGCAGGGAAGTAGGCAACTTTGCCGCTGGCTTATTTTTTTGAGGAAACTGTGCCTGTACTCTCTGAGCAAAGTGGCAATATCTGCAGCTGCCTGCCCGCCACCAGACAGCCAGTCCGATGTGAATTATTTAACAGAAAGTATTGCAACCTCCACTCACAATAGAGGAGGCTTCAAGGTTTGTGGGTGACACCCTGACAGGCTGCAGGATCAAAGCCAGGATTTTAGAGAAGAGATGCAGTTGAGCAGTGCCTGCTGGCCAAGGAGCTGTCGTGACCTAGGGGCAGAGGAAGAATGCCAATCCATGCCTCGAGGGTGGCACATTCCAAGGACTAAACCAGAAGAAGTAAGGCCAAGTGCTGGCAAGAGGGAGCCACAAACTAGAATGATTACGTTTTGAAAGCACTGCTTCCCGGCTCAGACATAAAATTATATTTAAATGTCCTGCCTCTGTGCAATCAAAAGAAGCTAACTGAAAGAAACACGCACTTCAAGGCTGTAAATCTGAAACTTCCTAATCCCCGAAAGTCCACACTAGACTTCTTGCCTCCATGGAAACAACAAAGCATTCAGCCAACTGATTGGCCTCCAATGAATTTTAGATAAGACAGCTTGGAAGGGAATGGATGTGATTTTAATGCAGAAGAAAGCGCTGGAAGGGAGGTCCACTTGGTTCATATTTGAATAAAGCAAACAAGGCAGACGAAAGGCTGACAGCTGTAAATGACATTGTCAGTACAAAAATTATCAGCCAGTTTACAATCTGTTTGCTTATGTTGAACAAACAGACTGTGTGTGGCATCCTTCGGCCTGGTGAATGGCAGAAATACTTGCGGGCTTCAGAAAAGCTATCTGCTCTCCTGCAGCCCGGCCACAATTAGATCGCCATTTGACAGCCACACTGAAAAGGAAACTGTGTCCTCTGCCTTCCCCCACACTCCCTTGCCTCTTTGCTTTCCCTTTTCCTTTCTTTCTGTTTCTTGGTCTTCTTCTTCATAAGACAAGCACTGAAGTTGGGTAGAGACACTCGTCCTGTTGTATCAATGGCGTGAATTATGTTAGTTCTGTTGCTGGATCAAGTCGTTTACTGATGTGTCTGACATTCCAAGTGGGAGATCTTCAGTAACCTAGCAAGGCTCAGCGCCAACAGTCTTCATTTTTTATTCCTTACAGGAAGCAGAATCCGGGAGCTCCTGAAAGAATGCCACTTTTTTCTTCTTTGTGCAGCCTGTCTCGCAGACCGTTTGCTTTGAACTTGCTAGCACTGCATTTGGTGCCGAAACAAAACACAACGCAAGCAGGGCTGTGGAGCTCTGTTCCTCCTGAGCAAGGCCCCGAAAGCCCAAGTTTCAGGAGGGAATAAAACCTAGTGGGCGCTACCGCTCCCTGGGAGCTATGCTGAGTGTGTAACCCAGCCCCCAACGTGAAAGGGGTGAGTTGTGTGGTCCCATTGCTTAATCCCCTCTGTGTTCTGCAAACTCATAACACAGAAATAGCTCCTTTTGTTCAAAAAGAATGGAAAGCAAACACAGGTACTAATTTTATCCCTCACGTTCTCAGAGGCTCCCTCTTGTTTAACTGCATCAGAGAGATTTAAGCTGCTGGGAGTGGCTTTTTTCACCAGGCCTGAGGCTATTTGGGCACTGGGAGCTTTTTACCTAAGAGATTCCAGTTCACCTTAGAGTAAGCGAGTGACACACCTCCTTGCCCTAGGCGGCAAGTCACCTCTGTAGAGTGCACACACTGGAAAACAGAATAACCTCATAGGAAGACAACTGTCTACAAACCTAGAGTTTTGATTTTCGTCTTCTATCTTGTGTGTTGTCATTATTGATTGTGTCTTCTTGCTAGATTTAGCCAAGAAGTTATTCATTTGAGGAGAGGATCAAGTCTTTCTGTCATGCCTTCCTTTCTTTTCTCCTTCTTTAATATAAAGAATCTATTTAGAGGTACTTGGTTTATTTGACTAGAGAAAAAAAATGATGATAGGTAAGTAGGGTGTGTTTGTCACAGATAAAGGGCACATCACAGGCACACACAAAGCCAGAAGACCGTGGTAATTACTGGTAAGCAGCGAAGCATCAAAACACCTCTTGTATGAAAGTTCATCCAATTACCACTAACCTAGAGAGAAGAGTTATGTTGCACTGTGCTTTTCATTTTAATATAAATGGCTGTTTCTTTTTCTCTGATATGGCCATCGGTCATAAAGAGTTGACCATCGTTAAAACTGTTTGATTTGGAAGTCTGTAGTGTTTGGCTAAGAGGGTAAATGCAAATTTGATGAAAGAATAAGGATAAATTTACATATCAGCCTCAGCTCACATGGAGAGAGTAAACATTCTGTTTATCTCAAGTGTCACTTTATGATTTCAGTAGAATATAAAACTGACCTTGGCCCAGTCATTGCAAAAGGCCTAAATGAAATATACAGTTGTCTAAATACGATTTACTCAAGTAGAACTTGTCAGCAAACCTTGTGGAACTCAGCAAACAGGACTGGAGAGCACAGCGAAAGAATTTTGTTCTGATAAACTCCAAAATGAAATTCTGGAGCAAGGAGTAGGTGAATAAGAAAGGTTAAGAAAAAAAATCCTACCTCATGAATTTTATGGTAATCATGGTGAATTAAAATATCCTATTTAGCTGCAGTTTTAGGCTTTAGTTATCTAAAAATTAGAAAATGAAAACAAACAGAAAATTTTAAAAGCCAATGTTAACACTGTAATGCATAGTATTCTTTTACCAAACCTTTGTTTTATCATTTGGGGACAAGAGTAAGATCATGATTTGTTTGGTTTCTAGAAACTATAATTGATTCCAGGAACTTTAACACTCCATAGGTAGTTTACACTGCAGGAGGATAATTCCTTTTGGCTGTTTAAATCAACCACGTTTGCATTTTCCACAACATTTTTAATTAGTTTTTTTCTTGAGCTAAGTCAACATTCATCACTGTGGTGAAGGAACATCAGACTTTGTCCATAATGGAGGCTTTTGAGTGTGCAGAAAAATATTCCAAGACAATTGCAGGCATCTGAACTGGTATTTCACCCCCACTTTCTTGTACCCAAAAGTTCAAGGTGGAAAATGAAGGCATAAAATGAGATTCTTTTATGGAGAAAAGTTGATGGCATTAATAGAGTAAGGGGGTGGGGGCTTATGTACATATTTTTAATTTGAGCTATTCTGGAAATTTTGCCCAGTAGAGCAAATAATAACAATAGTCTGAATGAAATAAAAGAAAGGTGAAGAAAATTTGGTAGAAATGAATGGTTTTAATTATAAAAGTAAAGAGTATTCTTGTAGGTCCTATTTATGCATTTACCTTTACAGCCCGCAAAGTATTTTTTAAATAAATAAGTATCTATTTATGTCCACATAGAATAATACAAAGCTTTAAAGAAGACCCCGTAAGAACTTCATATCTGAGTACCATTTGCAATTGATTTACAAATAATGCCAGCATCCTTAGAGACTTCTTCAGGCAAAGTTATACTGGGTTTTTTTTGTGGCTAAGTAGGTGAGAGTGCTAACATAAATGAGGAGAAAGTACCTCATTATTACCAAAACTGTAGCCAGGCTTTCCACGTGGGGTTTGAAAAGAGATTGACATGTTGCCCTCACTGCAAGGAGAGTAAAAACAAGTTTGTGTGGAGTGGGAGGGGAGGTTGTATATATCTGAGGAAGTCAGGCTGTTGAGACCCTTTTCCTCAGTGTCCCGTGTTCACATACAGGTGAACTTGGAGTACTGCACACAGCATTGCTTCCAGCCTGAAGTGACTGTAAAATGCCAGCGAATAGAAGCTCAAGGCTGAGTAAAGGATCCTGCACACTCAACAGGCTCATCCTTCTCTGCATCCGAGATGTTTAGAGCCCCAGTTACAGAGCTTTCAGAAGGCGGTGTTCGCCCACAGCACACTATTGATGCCTGTCGAATCTAAGGAAATTAACTAAGAAGGGAAGGAATAATCTCCATAGAAAAGGGATTTGAGAACCCGGAAGAGGGTATGGGCCTGGCAGTGGGCACATTGTGAACTATGCACTATCACTGGCCTAAAACGTACTCTGTGTGCATCATTTACTCACGTTTAAAAATCACCCTCTACTTGTTCTCCCGTGACCCTCATTGGACTGTATCCAGACAGCACTGAAAGTGATCGCCGGAAAAAGTAGAAACAACCCATGTGTTCGTCCACTGACGAATGGATCAAAACGTGTGGCGTGTCCATCCATACAAGGGGATATTGCCCAGCAGTCAAAAGGAGCAAAGAACTGACGCGTACCACATCATGGCTCATTCTTAATAGTATATTCAGTGAAAGAAACCAGTCACAAAAGCCCACGTACTGTATGGTTCTATTTATATGAACTGCTTGGAGGAGGCACCTAGTGGTTGCCAGGGGTTTGGGATGGGGGTAGAGGGCAGGAATGGGTAGTGCTTGCCCCCTCAATGGGATTTCTTTGCAGGGTGATTAAAACTTTCTAAAACTGGTATGGTGATGGTTGCACAAGTCTGTGAATACACTAAAACCACTGAGCTGTACATTTTAAACAGGTAAATATTATGGTATACGAATTAAATCTCAATGAAGTTGTTAAAGAAAAAAAAAAAAAAAGGGAAGCAAAACCTGACATCTAGAGTGTTATGGAGCCAAAGACGAGCTTTCAAAAAGAACTGCATAGGTACCTGAGGAACCATGGAAAGCAACATGAACGTGAACTTCAAGCAGGCCATGGGCCATCTCTGACCGTTTCCACCCAGGTGAAGGGAGCTGGTGTCAGAATCATATCCTAACTTAAAATTGGTAAATATTTGTTGGTTATCTATGTTGTGCCAGGCATCGTGGCCACAAGGGAGAACAAAACTCTTTGTGGAGCTCACAGTCCAGGAGAGAGGCAAATATATGTAGTTAGCCAGACCACAAGTGGCAAAACTGTGCATGTCGTTAACAGTGGGTTTGGAAGTGCAAGGGGTATCCACACACCTCTGGGAATCCCTGATGCAGAGCAGAGAAATCAGACAGCAAGGTTTCCAAGTTTGGATTTTATTCTGTAGGTCGTAAGGAGTCTCCAAAGTTTCTTTAGAAGAAAAGTGATAAGGTATTTAACAGAATCCAATGTTAGGTTCTGTGCTGGATCCCAGCACAAACGCACGAACGCAGGCCTGAGGAGCTATGATTCAGCAAAGCTTGAGACCCAGGGAAAGCACCTGGAAGCTTCTCCCTTTGAAAACTTGTTGTAGGTTGAAGGGATTGTGTGGTTTTCCAAACACCTAAAAGATTCCAGATTGCATGAATACTATTAAGCCTCAGATGCAAGTTGGAGTAAGTTTAGCATTCTGAGACCTGAAGATCACATCTGAAGGGCAGCATTCAAGCCCAGATACCTCATTTCAAAAGGATCACATATAAAGGAATATGGGCAAGACTTGGGAAGCACCACCAATCACATAACATACAGAAAGGTGGAAAAAAATGTGGAAAACCCACCGAGCCAGGGCAGGTGTCCAGCCTTACCAAGCCCCTGCTATGGACTGGGTGCTGTGTATCATTACCAGCATTACTTCATTTAATCCTCAGAACCCTAAAAGGGAGAAGATGAGTAATGATATTATCCCCATTTTACAGATTAAGAAACAAAGCAGTAGAGCAATTGAGGAATTTGTCTGAGGTCATTTAGTAAGTAGTGAAATTATTCCAACACAGATGTACTGATCATCCAAGGTTGTACCTTTAATCACCGTGTTATTCTGCTTTCTTGTTCCAAATATTCTCAAAATATTTAAAACTTGCCAATAAATCAAAGCTTCAAGAAGGCAGCAAGTTCATTTTCTGAACTCTGTAAAGAAGAGATAAACTTTCAGAAAGAGTTCCCAGTCATTGAAGATGTTGAGGCAGGAGCCAAAAGACCATTTGTCAGAAATGTGGATGATCTAAAGTATTAGGATTAAATGGCATTCATGTGTTCTCTCAGCCTGGTTATTCTGATGTGGGATCCTACGAACATAACCAGAACCCCCGCATATGGCCATGAAGGTTGGATATTGCATGACCCCGGGGAGGGATGTTTCATATTCAGAGATATTATGGACTTCCATATAGATCATGACTGTTTTCCTGAAGAGTTTAGTCAAAGAGTGCGAAGGGAGAGCTGCTCTCTATTTCTTATATGCTCCAAGTTTCCATCTGGGCTTTTAAAGATGACAACCATATCTGACATAGAAAGATAATTTTAAAGGAGAGGGATGGATAGGCATGAGGCCAGAGACAGGAATATGAGTTAGGGGGTGTGATGACTACAGCAATAGGTAAGGAATGAGAATAGAGAATTGAAGAGGATCTGGAAGCTGTTTCACATTTGTATTAGTCCAGGAGAGAGATGAGCTGAAGACACAAATTTAGGAGTCACAAATATGAGAAGATAGTTGAAGATTAGGGGAACTGGTAAGTCTACATGAGAAAGACCAAGGAACAAGAAAAGACAAGCACTGAAAACTTGATCACTGTGCAAATCTAAGTCACTGGTCAGGAAACAGAGCATTTTCTGCAGGTAGCAGGTGATTGGCAGAGAGTGTTTCAGAGAGCGGGATGATGGAGAAGTTGACAGACCTCACAACTTGGATTGCTGTCAATCTTTACCAGATCACTTTCAGTGGATTGTTGATGGAGAATGGTACAGAAGTCCAACTGACACATTATGGAACAATGGCTACTTAGAAAGTAGAAATAGTGAGTGCAGAAGGATGGTGTTGGAGGAGAAACCCAGGGAGCTGTAATTTGAGGGGAAAGGAGGTTTTGGGAAGTTTTTTTCATGGAAGCATTGGGAAGACCTGTTGACACAATAAGTAATCCTTTGTCAACAGGAGCCATATCTTACGTACCACCGTAATATCTAAGGTAAATTTGTTGCTGAATGATCATGTCCCATAATTCCTATACTGGCACATAATGTAACAAGATATTTATTTGTGGGAGGAAATCTAAATATTTTGGTGTTGAATCGCTTGGGAGATGGCTCTTCTCTTGCAGTATTGGGAGCCTACAGTTGGTGTTTTAACAAGGTGTGAGAACACTAAAAAGGAGGGAACAAAGCTTATAAGCAACTCATAAGGTGCGATTCCAGGGTCCAGCCTAGTTTCGGTGAGTCCCACTTCTACATTTCTCTCAAATGTACCACGTGACAGAGAAACTTGGGAGAGTCTTGATTTGGAGGGCCCAGTGTGACTGGTAGACTCAGAGGCCAAGAGACTCTGAAGCCACTGCCTGCACTTTAAATTTTTCCTTCTGCTGTTTCTGAGCCAGCCAGGAAGCTGTGGCTGAAACTCTGGCCATGCATCAAAGCTCTTAAACTGGCTTGGGGCAACTGCTTGAAAAAAGAAAGGGGAAAAAAAAGCAACTGAAACCATTTTGCCATCCCATTGTATCATTATTGTTAAACTCTTAGGAGAAGGGATTTTGCAAAATAAAAAGCATGACATATCATAACTTATGGGAAAAAGCATGACAATGTAGCATGACATGTTGAAAGAGCATGACATGTTTTTAAAAGTATGGTATGGTAAAGCTTGACACCTTATAACTTCCTTATTACTTTCTGATTTCTTACATGTTTATTACAGTGAACAATAGTGAAATGATGGATGATTTCCATCATCTTCATTATAATATTCAACACTTAAAGGTAATATTTGTTATTCTCCTTATGTCTGTTCTGTATTTTCTTTACATATACACATAAGCTATTATTATTTATATAATTAAGTTCAGCACTCAATGTGTTGGCTTAATGAATGACAGCATCTACTTTTTGATAATTTTTCTCTTAGAAATACACTGTCAATTGTTTCCACAGTTCAGTGTGTTTGTCTACTACTTCATTTGTATCATCTTCATATTATTCCAGTCCTGTGCACATATTTCATGATTGGTTTCGACATTTTTGCTACTGGATACTTAGATTGCCCTATCCTTTTTTTTTCCAGTTACATATGATGCTGTAGAGAGTATCATCTCCTCAAACCCTTGGTATTATCCCTAGGAGAATCTGATATCCTAACATATATCCTGCTTCATATGAATACATTTTAAGGCTTTTATATTTATTGTCAAATTGTGGATTACAATGGTTAGTCCAACTTATATTTCCATGAGTTGGCATGAATGTTCATTTTTTTACATTTTTATTATGTGCTGGACATATTCACGAACAATAAAAATGTTGACCAGTTTTATAAGATAACTGTGGAATATTGTGTGTATATATATATCACATGATAAATGTGTTGGAATTCTTGAAATTTTCATTTGATCACAAATAAGGTTTTAAAATTATTTCATATATTTACCATCCATTTTATCATCTATTATTTCTAGCTCTTCTTCAGCGAGTTGCCTGTTTATATCTTTTGCCAGGTTTTCTATTGATCTATTGATGTATTTATCTTTTTTAGTATTTATAAAATACCCTTATATATTAAAGATATTAGTCTTTTCTCTGTCATGTATATTGTGATATGTGTGCGTGCATGTATTTTGAAATGTGATATTTTATGTAATCATATATAATGCTTACTTACTTGGTGAGATCTTTCTTTGCTCTTATGCTTACATAAGACTCTCTACAATAAAGTTATTCCTCCATTTCTCTGATTTTGTTCTAATTCTACCACATGAAAATCTTTATCTTTAAACTTTTAAAAAATCCAAATTAATCTGGAAGTATGTGAGTGCATGTGTGATACTATATGAGGCTCTAATTTTGTTTTTTCCTTGAAGATTTAAGGAATTGGCTCATTAGCATTTATTTTTTCCTTTTCCTATTGTCTTGAACGCTACTTTTATCAGGTACCAAACTTTTATACATACTGAGCTTTCTGGATTTCTATTCTGTCCCATTAACATATTTTTATATTGATATCATGCTGTTGTAATGATATATCAGCTTTGCCCAGCAGTAATGTTTACAAAAGAATGACAAGACAATAGTAGCCAATTTAATGTAACTTATCAGTAAGGTCTGAGAAGTGAGCATCAAGTTCTAATTTAGGCATTTTCACCAGTTTGCAGGGTGATATTGACTGAGTTACCTAAAATTTTAAATATATTCCTTTATTTATTTATTTGGCAAGTCTTCCTTTTTTTTTTTTAATGATACTTTAAGTTCTAGGGTACATATGCACAACATGCAGGTTTGTTACATATGTATACATGTGCCATGTTGGTGTCCTGCACCTATCAACTCGTCACCACCCATCAACTTGTCATTTACATCAGGTATAACTCCCAATGCCATCCCTCCCCACTCCGCCCTCTCCATAATAGGCCCTGGTGTGTGATGTTCCCCTTCCAGAGTCCAAGAGATCTCATTGTTCAATTCCCACGTATGAGTGAGAACATGCGGTGTTTGGTTTTCTGTTCTTGTGATCGTTTGCTGAGAATGATGGTTTCCAGCTGCATCCATGTCCCTACAAAGGACACGAACTCATCCTTTTTTATGGCTGTATAGTATTCCATGGTGTATATGTGCCACATTTTCTTAATCCAGTCTGCCACTGATGGACATTTGGATTGATTCCAAGTCTTCGCTATTGTGAATGGTGCCGCAAAAATTTAGATCCTGCATGCCTAAAATTGGGATTGTAACACTTCTGTGGCCAATGTCATTCCACTGTTGCAGAATCAAATGAGTTAAATTATATCAAATCACTTAAAATTTCAACTCTAATGTTGTTTATGAAATCTTTTTCTTTGTGTGGCAGATTAAATGAAATCTCAGATTTTGTAATGTACCCTTTAAAAATGAGTAGCCCTGGATTGAAATAGAAGAAGAGTTATAGCTTTCATTTTTGACCCTAATTCATAATTTAGAAGAATCACCATTAGAACTTGCCATGTAACCATAGGACCTGTTTAAAGAAAGAGATGATTCAGAAAGCAATTTGAAGCATATTTTGGGATTTTCTGGTCTCAAGAGGAAAAGCCTGTTTCAAGACAAACCTTCCTCCTGAAGGCATACATTGCATCTGGCATCATCCTAAAGGAGACTCAGCTACTACCGGTGTAGGTGATTCACTACCTGGTGAGCTATTTAAGGGGAAAAGGCTGTGTTCCAATAATATTTTGTGGGCAGTAGTTGCAATAAAAAATATCTAAATGAATACTTCCTCTGTGTTCACATTTGGATAAAATCCCTCAACCACAGAATAGCAAGTTGGGCAGGAAGGAAAAAGGCTCCCAAGGACAGAATGCACCAGGTGCGGGACCAGGAGCACTGGGTTGGGACTCAGGAGCTGGGAGATGTGATCTTACTCCGCCTCTAACTTTCTGTGTGCGTTGGCTACATGTGGGCTTCAGTGTCCATGTCATTCTGTTCCAATCCAAGCTCTTCCTATGATTTAGAAACCATCAGCATTTGATTCACTGTTGTCACATGGGAGCAATGCCCACCAGCACCTGTTCACCCAAGGTTTGAGAATTACATCACATGAAAAGAAAAGCAGGTGGAGTGGATGACGTTTATTAAGCTCTGGAAGCAGAGTGTGAGCTCTCTGAGGGCAGAGACCATGCTGTGTTATTTTTCCTCCCAGTATCTACCACCGTTCCTGATGCACCCAGTGAATGTTGGTTGAAAGAATGAACAGATGGAATTGAATGATGGGAAAACAACACAGGTGGTCTGCAGTCAGGGTAGGAACCTGAAAAAGATGTTTACCTTTTCTGATAAGGACCAGAATCTTGTTTCTTGCTCTCCCATTCTCAGCCTCAGTTTATGTCTTCCATCCCTGCCCCTTCCCCTTCAACCTTCACCCAGGGATGAAAAGAGATAGGGCTCCTCCCACAGGCAGACCTCCAACTTGACCACATTTGTCCACACAAACAACCATCCCTCCTTGTTTGTTCTTCCAGCAGGGTATGAGCCTGGGAGGCAACACTTCAAGGCCAATGCCTCCTCTCCAGGGGCAGTGTCCCAGCATTGATGTGCAGCCTCTTCCCACCCACAACACCAGGGAGCTATTTCCCCAGTACCAGGACGGAGTTCCTACTGTGAGAGCTGGAGGCATTGTCCGCCACCTCGGCTTGGTGGAAAATGTTCCGTTTAGACAGGTGGTTGAGCTTTCTACCAACTGGCAGAAGTTTTCTTCTTCTTTTGCTAAGAGCTCCATCCTCCTTGCAGTTAGGCTCTGGCCAGAAATGGGGGGGTGGGGTGGCAAAGGGATGGGGCAGAGCAGGAGACAAGCCCATTCGCGAGTTACCTTTTGATGGAATGGTATTATTCTGCCTTCATTTGCCAAGAAATGGAAGCGAGATTAGGGATAGGTGCACTGATCAAACATTCCCAAGACCAGCCCAGACCTCCAGAGGTGAACCTGGGAGCCCTGGAGCCAGGAAAGTTCAGAGCTGGTAAGAAATGTGGGAAAATGACTGTGCCGGCTTCTAGCAATACAACCAGTCACCTGTCCTGACTGCCTCGTGGGTGCTGTGCTAGAGGTTTGTCCTTTAAGCCTTGTCCTTAAGCGTTGGGCATCCACGGATTCACAACATGCAGGCGAGACAAGCAGCGGTCAGATTCACTATATCATCCTACTGTATGAGCTTTGCAAAGAATAGCAGCCTAAAATGGCAGAAGTCTTGGAAGCCAACACAAAAGAGGTAATTGTAAAACGAAGTTATTTACTTCAAGCTAGAACTCTGCCCAAATTGCAGTTTTCAGGGAGGAAAGGTTCATTTATTTTCTATCCCAATAATGAAGTTATTTATCATAGTCTCTTCACATCTGACAGAAATGTGTCCCAAGGTGGTCAAACATCACTAAATTTGAAAATACCACTCTAGCAAATAATGTTCCCCAATATTGGTTTTAATGGAGTACCATGTAACTCAAAATGTAAGGTGATTCCCATCAGTTCTTCAATAATTCTGATAGGGAGATGGAAGTCAATGAAAATAAAACATTTTCAACGATCACTTCTTTAAGAGACCACTGTTTCCTGTGTCTAGCCACATGAGGTCAGCACTCCACTTCTGGGGAGTTTATAAATGAGCCAGGCAGGTGAGGACACTTGGTGCATGGCTGGCTTGATTCAGTAGTTTGGGTGTTTGCTTCTGTACACCAGCCTCTTACTTTGTTCTATTCAAATTTGTCCCTCTGCAAAATGAACAATTAATGCATGGTCACTTGTAAATGTTAAATCTGCAAATACCAGGGCTTCCCGTATAGGACGTTTCCAGAAATTGCAGGCTGCTTGCCATGTTACCCCCAGTTCTCTTGAGGAGGTGGGAAGATCAGGATGAGCACTTTGCTTTTGGGGAAGTAAAGGCACAGGAAGCTCAGGTAATGAGTTTGATAGAATCAATGCAGAAACCCTATCACAAATCCCTGGGAGAGTAAAAAGTAAGGAGGACTCCACATGAACGTTTTCAGCCATAAATACATTCTAATGCAAACATATTTCAAAATGTGAGTGAGAGTGTGCAGCCATTCGAATGAGGTTTTATTCACTAAGCAGAAGGCTGCATTGTCATACGTAGAACTCAGTGGCAGGAGAAGATAAAACCATCTTCCATAAAAATGGGATCATGTAGGTTATGGCTCCTGGAGCATTTATTAAAAAGGAAATAATTCCTACTTCTCATTCATTGAAAAACTGGAGCATTCTCAAGAAAAAAGTGTTAACTACAAAATATAATGATATGATTTATTTTATAGCTAGACTGTATGTGCGATTTTATAGAATTGACATGCCAAATGCATCTAACAGGTTTATATCTAACAGTCTAACAGGTTTAATGTTTCATGTTGGTGTTTTCCTTCCTTGATAAGTCAAGCACTTTCTTATTCACAAATCCTTTCTGAAATTTCACATTCTAAATGAAACTAGGGGAAAAACCATACTTTTAAATTTCCTGAAATGGGTAACTTCTTTTCATTTTACTTTTGTATTTTTGTGCAGATGATCTCATCTTGCATATGGATGTTTGAAATGAATGAGTTTTTATGTAAAATATAGGCAGAATTTCTCTATAGTTTAGTAAGTCAATGTTCATAAGTAGATATCGTCATGCAATGAACTAACAGGTTCTTTATGAGCAGATCTTCAGAAAATTGATTATTATAATTCTCTTTATATCTCTTTAAAATCAGAGAACATTATTTTCTGTTCTCTTCTCTTTATACAAGTACTGAGACTATAGCTCAGTTAACATTTTGATATATAAATACACATGTATTTTTACAGATTTTAAGTTCATGTTGTATGTAGATTTTGTTTTGTTTTCTCCTTTGTTCCCTCATACTATATGGTGAGCATTTCCCCATGGCACTAAATACTCTTGGAAAACATGTTATTTAATACTTTATGACTATAAATAGTTTTGGGTACCACATATGTGATCTCTTAATATGTTTTACGATATACAACAATGTCTATTTAATTTATTGGAGAAAAAGGTAAATTCCATGAAATCAGCCAATTTAGTAGAAAGAATAACATATATTTAGTATGGTGTTGAATTAACAACCACACAATTTGATCAACAGTTTGGCCTGTCAGCTGTGGTTGTAATAGGTCTTTGCAGCAGATCTGGTGGCCATCAGGGTCCTGTCTCTTCTAGGAGTCAATTCACTGTTACATTTCATTTTAAACAGAGTTCACATGCAGAGAGGCAGAGAATGGGTTATGCACAGAGTGCGATGAAGTACAAGAGGGTTATGCTTTGGGTAACACTGACACCTGGGCTTCTCATGAGCTCCTGATATCTGGGTTTCCTGATAACTGGATTTCTCATGAGCTTCATGCAGGGTATTCAATTTCAGTCAATGAGAAGAATGAAGACCCGACAAGAAAAGCAAATAGCTTATCAGGGACAGGTGGAAAAAGGTAGATATTTTTAAAAGCTAGTGTTTTTTATATTTTTTAACTAGTCATATCTTCCTAACTGAAGTTAGTCCCAACCTCGTCACTCTGACCAGGTGCATTGCTACTAACAATCAAAGTTGTATTCCTCTCTTTCACATTTCTTATCCCTTGGGTTGGCCAACAGGTCACTCCAGCCTTTAAAATACCTCTTACCAAAATGATCTTTTGCATATATTAGGATACAGAAATGTGGAGTTTCATATGAGGGTTTAAGCATCATTTAATTGCTAGAACTATAATAAAAGGCCCAGGGAATCCTTGTTGTTTCTTACTCTAATACTGTGCAGGGTCTTGGAGCTTTAATGATATCAAGCATCATAGAAGATTACTATGAGTATTTAGGAGGAGAATAAAGGGTGATTAGAAATCTGGGTTTATATTTAAACTTCAGTGAAGAAGTTTTATCCATTCCAAACTCCCACTTTATTTCATCTGCATTCTGAATGTTTTCCTTGAGTCTCATTGGAACCAGCTCATGGTTTGTTCTTGGTCACACATTGGCCTCTAGCATCCACTTTAAGGTAGAAAGTTATAAAGTGTCCCCTCCTTTAGAAGATGTGGGGCTGCATTTTCTTTCAATGACTAAGTAGCCCGTTAGTGCCTATGTAGTGAGAACTAAAAGGGAGTTAGTTTCATATGATGGCATAGCAACATAAAGGAGGTTAGGAAAACACCTATCAAAAATGAATGAAGTAAAAAGTTTGCCTGGCTTCCTCTGATCTGAAAACACACCATTGCCTTGGGAGCAACTCCCATGGCAAAACATTATCGGTGAGTCAAGTTGCACGTTTCCCTTTTTCTTCCCTTAATCTCAGATTGGGCAGCTCAGGTGTGTGCCAAGAATCTACTCCAGCAAACCACCCCCTCCAGCTTTTCAGAGTGGCCATTGTTACTCAACGGAAGCTCATGATTCAGCAGGTACTCAGCGTGTGGTCTCTTAGGAAACGGCTGCAGGGCACCTGAACAATTCACTGCTGACTGACCACAGCTCCAGTCAGCAAATGCCTCCCACAAATGAGCAGTCAACTTTCTCCAAGAGTAACAGGGTGGACACGTGTTCCAGGGCCAATAATGGAATGACATCCTCAATTAGGTTGGTCCCCTATCGCACCCCAAGAAGTCTTAGGCATTTATTTGGGAACACAGGTTGGTGTATGGACATTGTCTTCAAACTAAATTACAGGACAAAAGTGTCTGCCATTGCCATAATGAAAAATGTCTGGCTTTCTCTCCCTGGTTATTTCTTCATAACCACTCCAGCATAAAGGACTAACTCTAGAGCAAGAGCCTCCCTACATCCATGCATGTATCCACCTGTCCATTAGCTAACAACCAGTTACATTATCTAGTCTTACCTGAAAACCTTGTACCAAACGCTGAGGATACCAACATGGCTAAGATCTAATCCTGAAGCACTCAAGAACTCATCAAGAACTCAGTCAAATGGGTGATCAGCTTTTTAATCTGTGAAGTGTCCTATAGCAGTAAATGTCATATAGAGGAAGTATGAATAAAATACTGTAGAGGAAGGACTGGGTGTGAGGAAAGAAATAAACTTTCACAGGGGGAGGGGTGTGTGGGGTTGAGTGTTTCTTTCTCTGTCTCCTTTTTAAAAATAATTTTGATTGTGTATATTTAAGGTACACGACATGATGTTATGGGATATATAGAGGTAGTAAAATAGTTACTGTAGTGAAGCAAATGAACATATCCATCATCTTAGGTAGTTACCCTCTTTTTGTGTGTGGCAAGAGCAACTAAAATCTACCAAGTTGGGAAAAATCCTGAGGACAGCACAATATCATCAGTGTGGTCCCCTTGTTGTTACTTAGCTCTAGACTTGTTCATTCTGTATAGCTGCTGCTTTGTTTCTTGGACCCACATCTCTTTAGTCCCACCTCACTCCTGGCCCAGATAACCACTGTTTTATTTTCTATCTCTGTATATTTGAGTTTGTTTTTAGCTTCCATGTATAATTGACAGAATGCAATTTTTTGTGTGTGTCTGGCTTACTTCATTTAGCGTTATGTCCTCCAGTTTCATCCATGTTGTGGCAAATGGCAGGATCTCTTTCTTTTTTAAGATTAAATAATATTCCTGGCCAGGTGCAGTGGCTCATGCCTGTAATCCCAGCACTTTGGGAGGCCAAGATGGGTGGTTCATGAGGTCCAGAGATCAAGACCATCCTGACCACACCACAGTTTCCTCATTTATTTGTCTGTCAAGGGACATGCGGGTTGTTTCCATATCTTTACTATTGTGAATAGTGCTGCAGTAAAAATAGAAGTGCAGATATTTTTAAAGGTGATGATTTCATTTCCTTCGGGCATGTACCCAGAAGATAGATATGTAGGCCATAGGGTAGATCTATTTTTAATGTCTTTAGGGACCTCCATACTGTTTTTAAGAATGGCTGCACCAATTTACATTCTGACCAACGGTGTACAAGGGTTCCCTTTCCCCACACTGTTGCCAGCGTAAGAGACTTAATGTCTCTTACATTGTTTGATAAGAGCCATCCAAACCGGTGTAAGGTAATATTGGACTTGGATCTTGAAGGGTGAATAGGAGTGTGTCTGGCAGAGGAGGAGGTCAGGTGCATCTCTGGCTTAGAGACCCACATGATCTTTTTTTAAATTTTTTGAGACAGGATCTCCCTGTCACCTAGGCTGGAATGCAGTGGCACAAACACGGCTCGCTGCAGTCTCAACTTTCTGGGCTCAAGCCATCCTCCTACCTCAGCCTCCCAAGTAGCTGTAATGTAACAAACATTCAAATGTCGCTCTTCTATGTGGATTGGTTCAAATGTGTACCTGAGACATGTCACCACTGCTGGCTAATTAAAATAAATTTTGTAGAGACAGGGTCTTGCCATGTTGCTCAGTCTGTTTTCAAGCTCCTGGGCTCAAGCAATCCTCCCGCCTTGGCCTGCCAAAGTGCTGGGATTACAGGCGTGAGCCACTGCAACGGCTTCACCTGATCTTTTGTTGCTGCTCTTTGGGACCCCTGCTCCACAATTGGGGCATAATTCCTAGTCAGTAGGTTCCATCCCCAAGCAACTTAAAAGGGTACAGACACATTTAGTTACAGACATGGTTTTGTTATACAATAACTTTCTCAACCTCTTCAAGAGTGGTTCCCCTTTTCCATGCTGATGTTTTTGGGTGAAATTTGTCCTTCTGCAGTCACTTACACTCTGAAACCTCAGTGACCTCCTAAGTTTCTGCTCCAACTCGCTTCACTGAATAATGGGAGTTACTCCAAGCATTGCCAGAATGGTGCATTTTTTCTCTTTTGTGACTTTCCTAGCTGACCTAGCTGTGAGTGACAGCTCCCATCCTCTTCCTCATCATTTACTGCAGTGCTGCAACCTAGAGTCAACTCTCCTTTATGATACACCTTACCAACCCTGCTTTCTCTGCATAACTTCTTTCTGCTACTCTGTTCCAACTATCCCCACCTCCCTTTGGGCAAGTCCTGCCTAGCTGAGGCTTCCCAGTGATCCATCTTGACTTACAATTAAATTGGCATTTCAAGATCTAGCTATTTTTTTAATGTTGAGAAATGGGGATTGCAGTCTGAAACCAACAGAAGGAAGAGAAAGGAATTGTTTTCCACGTCTGTGTCAGTTTCATAGAAGTAATTCTACTCCCATTCTCATGACTCATCTCTGAACACCCTTTCAAAGGCATCACATGTACTTTCGGAGAGTAGCACAGACCACAAAACCTGTATGTGTGACTCTTTCTGTCTTTCACTCCTTTCTTTCATCTGTGAGCTACTCATTTGCATACTTCCCAGAAGCTGTACAAGAGGGAGAAGCAATCAATTAACTCTGGCTTGCAGCAGGGATTGGTGCTACCAGAGGTTTGAGTGCAAACCTTTTCTACTTTCTGGAAGCTGGAGTCATTGATCGATCATTATATCTGATTATCTGGGAAAACTGAGACTTGGCTGGACATATTATTAAGTTTTGAGTTGGTCTGAGACAGAAGTTATTGTTGCAAATGATTTTGTATTGTGGTTACAACAGAGTGTGCAAAATTTCCAGCTCTCTCTTGAATAAAAGCCACTTGATCACAGACGCTCTCCCTCCTCCTCTCTGTTTCTCCTGCAAGGCTTGAGGGGCTTCTTGCCATCCCAAGTAGTCACCCTCTACACCCTGATATTGCCAGTGTCTTTCTCTTTGAGTCATCCACAATTCAAATCCAAGCCAAATGCTGAGACTGAAAAAAGTTTTAAAAAGTAAGTTCAAACTTACTATTTGACTAGAAGTGAAAACATAGCAAGTAACACTGGTTTATGGACCGCTCATTGTACAGCTGTGTCCTCCTCCAGAGAAAGTCTTCCTTTGTTCTTTTGGTCAGGATCCTCATCTCCAGCAACTCATGCTCCCCTCTTGCAGGGTCTTTCTGTCCTGGCACCTAGAAAGTACCCAAAGTCACTGCAGATGCATTTCTATTGCGGTCTTACTTCCCATTCCAGGATGCAGGAGGTCTCTGGAAACCCAAGCATGGCTCCTTAGAGGTGTAAATCTTAAAAACATTTCTTTTCTCTTATAACTGTGACCTGCTTGTGTTTTAATCCGAAATCTGCCTTTCAGTCGAGCAAACTGGTGTCATTTAACCTCCATAGGAGTTAACAGCAGATGGAGAGAGGTTGGTAACAAACATTCAAATATCACTCTTCTATGTGGATCGGTTCAAATGTGTACCTGAGACATTTTAGCCTGATCACACAAAGTGAATATAGATCAGGGAAACAGTATTATTGATAAAAATCTATGACTTTGCTATTTTATGTTAATTCACAAATTCAAATTTTAATGACATTCTTTCAGGGAGTTAAACAGAAAACATTTAAGTAACTACCAATCTCAAATTATTTTCAAAGGAGGGAATATCTGTGCAGATGGAAGAAAGCCAACATTGATTTGAGATTTTATTTTGGTTGGTTCATGTAGAAGCCGCGTGTGAAAATGTCCAAGTATTTTTCAGCAGACTGGGAAACCCAATCTGACCATATATTTTCCTGGCCAGATAATTTTGTGACCAAAAAACAGGATACATGATTTGATACAATGCCTGATAACAGGACAGAATACTTGAAATATGAATTATTGCAAAAAACACAGGAGTCTTGATGTGGGCCCATGAAGAAGGCGATTCCAGATACTGTGAACGTGGGTGGCTGAGGCCTTCGACAAGGAGCCCTCACCTCTGCATTCACTTCATTCACTTTATGACCAAGTTTCTTCTGAAACAGTGGAGAAGAAAATGCAGTGAGGATCTAGGTGATTCCTAAAAGATGCATTGTGGATGAAGTTCTGTTTAACTGTTGCAGATGTTAGCTTTGCCTTATTGTAGCAGGTTTGACCAGAGACACAAAAAGTAGAAGACGATAGAATAGACCATCCATCATTCACATCTCTGGGAAGATAAATTTCAAAACTAAAAAGATTATATTCCTCTTTGGTGTCTATTGAGACATCTTTCACTTTTTGCATTTTATTTTAATACAAACTGATACCTTGTTGAAATTACCAACAACCTAGATAAAGTCCTAATTCTTTTTTGGTCACACGGAGAAAAAAAATTCTTAGACTTGACATATATAATTAGGAAAAAGACAGACTCTCTAAAAGCTAAACGCAATGTTTATTTTTAAATGTCCTAAGGTTAAGACCTTGCTAGCAAGTTTTTATTGCTGAGCGACAACCGTAAGTGAGAAATGGGGTTTATAATGGAAATGCAGATGCACTGCCTTAATTATCAGATTGCCACCAGGCACCAGCATAATGAAGGAATTTTCTCATTTTTGCACAATGAATACTAATTGAGGTAGCAGAAGGGAGTGTCTGGGTGGCCACACTGCAGTAAACTGGTGCCATCTAAAGGAGAGGAGAGCAAAGCCACCTGAATGGCACTCCAAAGGAAACAGGATAGGTACGCTCTTCTAGTACCTGGACAGCTGGATTTCTGCACTTGGATTTTTAACAGAAAACACAAAATTGAATTCTACCATGTTACTAACACAACTGGTTATCAGGTGGAGCTAGGAACGGGACAGATGTTGCCAGTTTTTCTGAAACTCATCTCTATACAGCGAACTTCTCATCTGTCAGTCTGTAGAGAAGTGGTTAGGTACCATAAATTAGGCATGCCAGATGAGAGGGAGAAGAGGAAAAAGAAGAGGGCAGAGGAAAAGGCTGGAGGGGTTGGGGGCACAGAGAGGAAAAGGGAGGGAGAAAAGAGGGTTGGAAAGGTTATTTTGTGCAGGATATTTTGCTTTCACACATGCGATATGAAATTTCACCTTTAGTTTTCACAAACGGTTGCATTTGTCCATATATACAAGGAAAGTGAAACAGAGAAGTGCAATAAATGACCCTCAGATGGGACTGTTGGCAAGCCACAATGCTATTCTAGCTGCTTCTAGGACCCTGGCATTTCTGCAAGCACAGGGTCATGAATGGAATAATGTGGTGGTTATTCTTAGAAAAGAAAGTGCTTCATTCTCGAGGCTTCACTGGAACAGAGAGTGGAGAATGCCCCTGAAGGGCAGAACCAGGCTCCCTCCAGGAGCTCTGGAGTACATGAGAAAGGGTTGGAAGGCCTTGGTTTCTGGGCAGGAGTGGGGAGGTTGCCCAGGGGCCCATGTCTCAGATGAGAAAAACATCTCAGATGTCTTTTGTTTATTTCATAGAATCAGCCCCTCTGGGCTGGAGGAGACCCTGACGTGGTTATCACTGCCCAGGGAGCCAATAAGCTGAAGCTGCTAATGTGAGATCAAGCTGGTTAGCTTCTGGTCAGCCTGGGGCTCCAGGCCCAGGTCCTGAAAACACAGTGTTATTTTCAAACCTGAATAGCCTGCATTGTGGAAGAGTAGAAGGCACTGCAGGTGGGGGCAGCTAATCCTCAAGTAATCTGTCTCCTTTCCCCAGGCAAAGACAGAACTCCCTACGCTCAGCCTGCACTCCCTTGGTGACCCCATGGGCCAGTCCTGTGCTGTCTGTTGGTGCCTCTCAGTGCCAGGAGGATCCCTGGCTGCCTGGACCTGGAACCCAGAAAGTTCTTGGTGAATGTTTTTGGAATGAATGAAAGAATGTGGTGTCTCCCTCTCATTACTAACTGGAGTTTAGTTTTTCCATAGAAAGTGTTTCACATGGGAGTTAGACTTGGCCACTCACGCATTCACCCCTTGTATCTGGGTGGGGGGTGGGCAACAAAGTTTCTGTAACCTACTGGGGCATAACAAGGGAGGGGATTTGGGCCACATACCCCAGAAACCAAGAACACTGCCTACCTGGGAAAGGAGGGTCCAGGTAGACCTCACGTCCAGGAAGTGGAAAAAGGAGAGGGAGAACCTGAGGGGTGGGTTGGGGTGGGGAGAGAGCAGAGCTGTGTCTCTCGCTGGACAGAGTTGAATGAGACCTGAGTCATCCAGCCTGGAAGCGCATTCTCAGCCCGGTCTCAAGATCTGACATGATGACCTGAACAATTTTAGAGACCAGCTGCTGCCAGACAGCAGACACTCCAACTGATTCTGCATTCAGAAAGTACCTCGGTGATCTGAAAAAATGGGTGGATTAATAAAGAAAGAGGTAGAGATATTTTAAAAGATTTTAGGTTTCAGCAGATGGCTTGGAATGAATCAGCACAGTGATGAGGTTGGCATTTTGGGGAGGGTGGGGGTTGTGGGAAGGGGGCAGGTGACCTGAGCCAGGCCCTTAAGTAACATGGTCTAGTTGGGGGGTTGCTAAATATCATGGGGAAGGTGCTTGAGAGAGACCCCTATCTTAAGGAGAGGACCCCCCAACCCCTCCTCACCCAAGAGGGCCCTTGGGGTGAGATGAGGGCTGAGAGCAATTTACTCGAATATTATCTTCATGGTCTGTCATCCTCCCCTTTCCCTATCCCCCCCTCCAAATAAGTCCAGTGGGTGGTTTCTATTTACTGAAGCATCCAGATAGTCCTGGTATGCAGTTGGCACTCAAATCCCACTGAATGAATGAATGAATCCATGAACAGGGTCAGGTTAGGCTGCCCTGCACAGATTCTAATCTTGTGATCCCTTTCGGTTTCTAAGCAACAAAATCCTCTAGGGACGTACACGTGTATACAGCCCAAACATGCTTTCTCAGACTCCTCTAGAAATATTAGCTTTGCATATTACTACCAGAAAATGCTTTGCATATTACTACCAGAAAATGAAACAGCAAGTTATATATATGTCAAAAAAGGGAAGCACATATTGTATTTATGTGAATATTACCATATGTAAGTTCAGGCACCACTGGGAGACTTAACATTAAGTATTCCCCTTAAACAGACTTGGAGAAACAAAACACACACACACTCCTTCATGCTCACAGTTCTGGTTAAAATTGTTGCTTCACCCCACTTTCATGCCTTTAAAATGTGATTTTCTGATGCATCAAAAATTCATGGGAGGACAGGAGGATGAGAAAACCCTGCTGGGATTTTAACTTTAACTTTGACAAACTATCTCAGTACGATGAGGTCCTTTTCATAAACCAGGGCAAACTTGGCCCTTGCTGTTCTGTTTCATGCCAATATACAGGAAATAAATGCCACTTGGTGACCAAAAGGTATTAATAGATCTCAAAATAAATGGACTTACACTGTTGCTACACCCTGGAGATCTGGTTAACAGCATTGAATGGGTGTGGGATTTGAGGCTAAATACAACATTTCCAGAGTAGCTGAGATTTCTAAATGTGGCAAACCACAAAAGCATTCCTTATGTGAAGGGCATTTTTCTACAACCAGAACAGGGACAACTGAATAATTTTAGTCATTTTGCCAACGCAATGCACCCGTCACAGAAGCTCAGGTGAAGGAATGCACAGTTATTTTGCGATGATGGTCTGCAATGCTGCCTTACGTGTTCCCCAACTGACTCAGTTGTACCATCTAGACGCAGACAGCCTGCATGGAGGTGGGGTTTTCATCACAATTCACTAAAATAATGGGCGACAGGCATGAGTGCCTGGGGCAGGACTACTTGCCTTTCACACGGGTCAGCCTCTCTGACCAGTGAGCCCAGCTGCACTGTCTCCTACTCGTTTTGTAAAAGGAAGAAAGAGGATATAGTATTTCAGCTTCTTACAGATCTAAGACGGAAGTGATTCAAATCACAAGAAAAGTACAAACACATTGCTTAACTGAGTGAATATATTCTAAGAAATGTATTGTTAGGCTATTTTGCTGTTGTGCGAACATCATGGAGTGTACTTGCACAAACCTAGGTGGTAGAGCCTGCTACACCTCCAGGCTGTGTGGCATTAGCCTATTGCTCCTGGACTACACACTGGGGCAGCACGTTGCTGTACCAAATTCTGTAGGCAGTTGTAACACAATGCTAAGTGTTTGTGTATCTAACATAGCTAATATAGGAAAGGTACCCTAAAAATACAATACTATAATCTTGTGGGACCACTATGTGATATGCAGTCTATCCTGATTAAACTGTTGCCAAGTGGCACATGACCTGTAATCTCTTTTAACAGTGTATATTGACATGTTATAGACTCCTAACAAGGCTTGAGCATTTCTTCAAGGGGCAACACCTGTTTGGAGTCTTTCACTTTAAATTACAGGCAACTACAGTGAAATTTCTAGCTTTACCACTTTTTATTCTTTTTAAGAGGAGGTTCTGGCATTAAAAGTTTATTTCTATCCATGTTATTCAAATATAGCGCACTAACTTTATATTATACAAATAAGTCAGAGAGGAAGAAGGGAAGAGAGCAATTAAAGAGTTATGAATACATGTTTTATTGCAGAAAAGGCCTGAGACTCCTGGGATTTGAAGGCACACACAGGATAAATAGGCCCCACCCTGTGCTCTTTGAGAGGTTAACAATATTTAATCCAGAACTTTTTGGAATACATACAGGTGTTCTTTGAAAAAGAGTTCAGCAGTCAAGTGAATTTGAGAGACGGTGGTTTAATTGAAGTTAAACATTACTTTACTGCAGGGCTTTTCAGAGCCTTTAATCTGCTAAGTGCTTGTGACATTCCAAGTGGGGCTGTGAGTGAGGACTGCCTTCGAAACTCTCACACAGGGCACTGCAAGGTATGGGCCCTAGGAAGGGGTGAGGAGGCAAAAGGACGAAGAAGCCGGCTTGGGGACTGCTTATGGGACTGTATTTTCCCCAGACATTGAACTATAGAATGCTTTTTGATGGAAACAGTAACAACATAACGGAGAACGCACAGGTACAAGTGAAAAATGAAAAGCAACTTTTCTCCTAAAGAGAAAGGGAAATTTCCCATGTCCTGAGGGATGGGGGAGGGGGAACTAATGTTTTAAACCCTTTATAAACATCACATTAGCTCCTTTACAACTACTATGAGCTTCGAACATCAGGCATTTTAAGACAGAAAGGGGTCCAGCACTTGACTTTCTAGGAGAGTGATCCAAGAATGTCAGGTCATCTGCAACGCATGCACAGGTACCCAGAGAGAGAGACAGAGAGACACAGAGAGACAGAGAGACACAGAGAGAGAGAGAGACAGAGAGAGAGAGAGAGAGAGACAGAGAGAGAGACAGAAAGACAGAGAGAGACAGAGAGACAGAGAGAAAGACAGAGAGAGAGAGACAGAGAGAGAGAGAGAGACAGAGAGAGATAGAGACAGAGAGAGAGAGACAGAGAGAGACAGAGAGAGACCCCTTTGCAGAAGGCCATGATGTCCCTGGGAAGTGGCATGAGAAGGAGTCATTATAGGGTCCACAAACCCATACATGCTCTTAGCATCATCCATGGCCCACATACATGGTCTGTCTTGCAGTGATTTGCACCGCTCTATCTCAAACAGATAAATGCTACTGTGATTGATAAAATACAATTAATGTAAGCATCTTGCTGAGTTCACAGTAACAGTCTGTCTTTGAATATTTTCTCTATAGAGGGATAAGAGTAGAGCTAATATTATGTGTAGGTCCTCAAACTTAAAATTTTTAAATGAGCAATTTAAACATGGTTCAAAAAATAGAAAATGTCAAAAGATAAAGAATAAAATTATCTATTATTTATATCTGTAAAATTATCTCCTTTCTCGTCCCATATACCAAGACTGTGATTGGATAGTCCTTGTTCTTAGTTTCATATGTAATCATCCAAGTTTTTTCAGCACACACAAGCACATTCAAAACTAGATTTTTACTTTCCCATTTCTTACAAAATAGGTAGCATATTTTATACACTATCCTACATTTTTTGAAAGATCAGATATGACTGCACTAATATATCTCCTCTCTTTTGAAAGGGATTTCTTCACCCTCACACAGCTCATAAACACTGTCAAAAGCTACCTGGACCTTGACCCACTCATAGAGCAGTTGGTCTTATGTCCCGTACCTCACTTTTCTTCCCCACCTTCATGGATGCACTTAGAACACTCTGGTGACATATGGGACTGAACCTTTGTCATTGCTTTGTGACTGTTACACCCATCTGCCTGCAAGGAGAGGCTATCTCCTGTAGAACAGGATATCTTACCGTCTCGAATCCCAGAACCTAGAGGAGAGCTCCCCTCTTAATGTCCAATGTCTCCAGGGTAGAGGGTCACCCTAGGGGGTCACTGGAAGTGTGTATTTCTAAATAACCTGGGAGATTCCAATGATACTCCAAGAAGGAAGATGCTTAGGTGGGTCTCACGGCCGTCATGCATACTGTAACTGTAGGAAGGGTGTGATGAGCAGCCCGTCTCCAATATGTGTACAGTTTGGTTATATTCCCTTTTAGTAAAAGAAGAAAAACAATCTTCACTTCTAATTCTACTTAGCTTGTAAATTTGGACCTATCTTAGGAAAGAAATCACTTAAGAAATCAATATAATAGGGGGACAGAGGATTTTTCAATCAAAGGAAAAAATAATCTGTTTTTAGACAAGAGCCAGTGAACATGGCAGAAAAAAAAAAGTAATTCATCTGAGCTGAGTGAAGTTAGAAAGAAAATTCAAATTTGAATGAAGTTGAACTCATGATCATGTTGCTTGGCTGAGTGCCTGCAAGGTACCCCCTTTACTTCCACTTCCTCCTCGCATTGTTCACCAGCCTTGTAACTTGGTGTGATGCAAAGGCTGGCAAAAAGAGAAATCAATGAAGTTCAACATCATGAAGAAATTGCAGAGGTATGGGAGAAGCTGATGTCTTTTACAGAAATACTTGAGAAAATCTGAGTGTGTGTCAGGAGCTGTGAGAACCATGGAACTGTACCTGACCCCAGATACAAAGCAGAAGAAACAGTTCATGACTCTTATCCTAGAATTATTTTTAGTGGATTAAGAGTAGATAGATTAATTTCAAGAATGGTGTCAATTCTCCACAGCTCCCTATATTTACATCCTCTGAAATGTGACTTTGCAAGTCTTCCCAAATCTATTTCCTTCCCTGTGAATAAGGGCTGCCCCTGTGACTCACTATGTCCTATAGAATGCTGCAGAAATGTTGGGGTTTGGGGGACAAGACAAGCTCAGGCTTAAGAGGCATTGCATGCTGTTACTCATTTGGAACACAGCCAGGGCCATGGGCAGTTGCCTGGGCTAGCCTGCTGGAGGATGAGAGGCTCTGGGGAGCAGAGTTGAGTCAGTCCAGTGGCCCTCCCAGGTAATGTTTACAACTCCAAAGGAATAGCCAGAGAAACCCACCAAATGTGCTGCTAGAGAAGGCAAGAGTGGGGATGTTTCAAGGAGATTGTGTCTGGCTGTGCTGGATAATCAAAAATGATGAAGACAGAAAAAAAGTCCTTTGGATTTAATATCATGGGAAGTCTTGGTGACCTTAATAAGATCTGTTTTCTTCTTATTGGTATAGTGAAGACAGGAGCCTGCTCAGAGCTATGCCAAGTAGATTAGGACTGTGAGTGTAGACAATTCTTTTGCAGACATTGTTGATACACTTTTTGATGAAACAAACTAAGGTGTAATGACGTGGTGTTAAGAATCATTCAGCAGAGAGAGAGAGACAATGTTGATAAGAGGAAGAACTACATAATCAAGGGACAGAACACTTGAAAGAAAAGGGTTTGGGAGCCTGGTAGACAGATGCCCAAACTCACATGTGTTCTCTAACTGTCTAAGGTTTACATGCCAAGTGCTTTGTGGCCTGTAGACGAATGTGCAACAATCATTATTTTTGCTTATTTTAAAATCAACTCTTTTTCCCCCGACTATGCTTAGTTTCGATAATAATTAGTGGAATTAACCACATGGAAACTAACTTTATGGCAGCCAATCTGGCAGACACCATCTTAACCATATGATCATAAGTAACTGGACAAACCTACATTATATGCCTCTTGATATGATGCACTGAGGAGGGTAGAACTTCACTTCTGCAATTTTCCTGGTGAAAACGCATCAATTACCTCTCATTATGAGTAAATATCAGACAAACCCCAAATGAGGGCTATTCTACAAAACAAGTGGCCTACCTTCTTAAAAAGTGTCAAGGTCATAAAAAAATACAGATTAAGGAACTATTCCATATTTAAAAGAGACTAAAGAACCATGATAATCAAATACAACATATGAGATTGGATTATTTCCTGGAATATATATATTTTTTAATATAAAGGATAATTTTGGGATAATTTACCACACATCAGGAAGGTCTCTAAGCAGTAATACACTAATGTTAACTTCTGATTTTAATTATACCATAGTTCTGTAAAAGAATGTCCTAGATCACAGAAAATACATACTAAAGTATTTGGGGATGATGAGGCATTATGTTTCTATCTTACTCTAAAATGGCTAGGGAAAAAATATGAATCTAATAGAATTCTAAGATAGTTCCAAAGCTTTCTACACCCTGGTACACATGCCTTCATAATTGCTTCCCCATGTGTTTGAGCAGATATATGCATATGATGGCGGACCACTCCCATGATTTGATTACTCATCAGTTGACTCTGAGTTAACCCAAAGGGAAGTGATCCTGGGTGCACCTTGCCTAAGCAGGCGAGCCCATTAGATGAAGGTGAAGCACCAGAAATACTCCATGCTGCCGGAGAGCAAGCCGACATGTGGAAGTATGGGAAGAGCCACTTGGCAGGAAATGCCAGGAAGCCTCAAGGAGTTAAGCCTGATCCCTGGCTCATATCTGGTGAGAAAATGGGGAACTTCATGAGTCCTACAACCACAAGGAACTAAATTCGACCAATAACAACTGAGCTTGGAAGAGGACCCTGAGCCTCAGGTGAGAGAATAGCTCCAGCTAACAACTTGAAGTCAGCCTGGTGAGACCCTGAATAGAGATCTCTGCTAACCTGTACCTGTGTTCTTGACCCATAGAAATTGTGAGGTAATAAAAGTGTATTATTTTAAGATACTAAATTTGTGGTAATTTGTTACATAGCAAAATAAAACTACTATGATATCTAAAGCAAATATGTCAAAATATAAACAGCTAGTGAATCTTGGTGAGCAACTTAGAGAAGTTCTTCGTACATTTTTGCAACTTTTCTGTAAATCTGAAATGATTTAAAAATAAAATGTTATCTAGGGTGATATATATATATATATATATGGTCCCTCTGTCTTTTATTTACCATACAGGCATTTATAGTCATGCTGTGAATACCACAGCAGGACGATCACAGCATTGGAATTTAAACAATAGTATATTTGTCTTATACTGATGATTTTATATATTATCAAAGGTATTCATATACCATAACTTGCCTTATCAATCCCCAAATCTGAAACCTCCATGATATATCAAGCTAACAAAGTTAAGTAGATGAAAAATACAACTAGAAGGGAGAACAAATTGAGCGTGTAAAATGGAACCAAGAATAAAAAGAGAAAAATAAAAGCATAAAGATCAATGTACTTAAAAAGTCAGTCAATAATGCACTTTCAACCTTCTCACATATTTATTTCATACATTTATCATATTTCAGGCTTTGGAATAAGATGAAGTCACCCAAACTCCATTGTGAAATCTAGTCTCCTCACAATCCGTCTGACCTCAGAGAGGCAAACAGTGAGTAATTCAAAATATTTTTGAATGAAAGTGTCAGTTTAAGATCCTCAGCATAAAACATACCTACAAAGCCTATTTGCAAAGTAAATTTACTCTGGATTCTTGATACCTATGAAAGTTTTTTCTATTATATTTATTTAAAATTACAATAGTTTACATTAGAAACAAGCTCAAACAATTAAGGTAAAAGATAAATAACTGCATACAGTTTAATTTTACAAAATGCAAACATACATCTTTCATTGTTCCATTATCTGAGTATTAAGCGCCACATAATTGCACAAGGCATTTTCAAATGTCTTAAAGGCTCTAAAATTACAGAGTTGACTTTTGTGAAATAGTCTTTATTTTCCTCCATTATTATACAAATAATTGACCACACAGATTAAATTTAAATCGGAATTGGATATGTCCCCTACAGAGTTCATTTCTCTTGTGCAGCTAAAGGTTGGCAGCTTATGATGGCTCATGGAGCTTACTCAGGCCCTTGTGGGATACAGAATGGGGCTTGCATTTTCCTAATTTAGGATGTCTCCGCTGTGAGAGACCCTAGAGTCCCCTGGGATCGCATCACATCTAGTTTTGCCCAAGACCACCACCTTTCTGGCTAACCCAGGCTAATTCTAATGATGCCTCTTTTCACTCTCAGAAATGTCTGTTTGGGAGATGGTACAGATGAGGAAATGGAAGCCTCCGGATGTAGGGTCTCTGGACCAGACCGCCGCAGCAGAGACCTGTGTTTTCTCCTGGGGATTCGGAAACCCCACTGCCCCGCCTTCAGAGGTGCTGCCGCTCTCCATTGTGGGGCAGAGGTGGAGAAGCAAAGAAAGTGTCCCTTTCATCCTCGCCATAGAATGAAAAACGATTCATCACCACAATTACTCACTAAACCTGAGAGGAGGACAGAAGAAAACATGTTTACATTACTTTTTCTTTCATTAAAAAGCGACACGTGATTTTTCAATCAGTCAGAAAACACAGATGCAGAAAAAGGTAAACAATTCAAAGAAAACCCCTCTTCTAGAAATACTTAACAGTTACTAATTGTAAAGACACATAGGAGTTGCAGGAAGTGACTCTAATTATTGGTGTAAGAGAATATTTTCATGGCGTGTTCCGCTTTGAGAAACCTGTTCCGGTGACTCAGAATTATTTCTGAAACAGTATCCCCTTCCCCCACCCTCCTCTCAATTTCTTCTAATTATAACTCTCTTGAGATATTTGCCTCTGATAGTCACAGGGAAAGAATGGGAGAGGCAAAGCAGAAGAGAAAAGGAATACAGTTCAATTGCCAATGTGCCAAAAGTGGAAAGACGGACCTGGGTCTCCTCTGGTGCAGTGTCAGGACTGCATAGCATACAGTGGCCAGGCCTGCTTAGCACACAGTGGCCAGGCCCGTGCCAGAGGCCTGTTGTCAGACACCATGGTGGGAGCATGGGAACCTTCTAAATGGACAGCCCTGCTCAACTCCTTGGGCCTAATGTGGGCTGGGAAAATAGATCTGATTCTACCCTTGTTCCTGCAGTACTCAACACAATGCCAAGCCTGTACTGGGCGCTCAATATATTTTTCTTGAATGAGTTAATAAGGCTGATTTTCACAAATTTGTTGTTGTTAGGCTCATTCTAGCAGACCGAAGTGTTTCAAGGCGGTTTCAAAATTATTTACTTCTTGCAAATGTGTATGAATGTCTAATTAGTCTGCCAGACAATGGAGATACCAGGGTAGATGGGAAAGGGCCACTACTTTTAAGGATCCCAGAGTCACCTAAATAATCAAATACTAGAGACAGTGTTGTGGAGTTGACCAATTTAGTGAAACAGACTTGGGTTCAAATCCAGCTCTGTGTTCACTAGTTTTGTGATCTTAGGCAAGTTATTTATTATTACTATTTTTAATATGCCTTCAGCAGGGCTAACGATAACGTTAATTCATATGTTGTTTGAGGATTAAATGTGATAACTGATGTAAAGCCCTTGGAAGACTGCCCGGCACACGGCAAACCTTGGATGAAGGCGACTGCTACTGTGATTTAACAGCTGCGCAATCTTGGGCAGGTGATACTTGCTGCATCTGTTTACATAGGTGGAAAATGAGGATGGTAGTACAATGATTCATCATGATTTTTAAACTGCAAGACTTTTTGTTGTTTGCATGAGACTACAAGGTATGGGTCTCCATCATAGCCCCCATTTTAATCATGGGGACACCAAGGCTTTAAGCTGGGTTATCCACTCAGACAGAATCCAAAGCAAGAGTTGGGGCAGAAGCCCTGAGGGTGGAACCAGAACACCTGGGCCCACATCTGTAGTGGGCAGTTGGTCCTGGTGCCCGGCCAGAGGACTTTGGACCTCTTTTACTAGCTCTGTGTCCCTGTTTCCTGATGGCTGCAAGCTCTGCTGATGAGGGTTCATTTGCTATCTTCAGAGATTGCCCATGGGTACTGGAACATCCTTAAAAACACAGAGAGTGACCCTTCACCCCCTTGACCAAAAACTCTGCCTTATAACTTACTGTTAAGAGCTCCCTAGGGAATCAGGCAGAGGCTGGGATTTTACTTGAAATCATACCCTCATTTCACTTCCTTCCTTTCCCTGTCCTGCTCCCAGATCCCTTGCCAGTGTCTCCTGGGAGCGCCTCCTCCCACGTGAACCCTGGGCAGGACAGGGTATGCTGCTGAGAGAGCCTAAACTAAAACTCCACCTGGATGATGCCATTTACATAAAAGATCTCAAACTAATTCATGTCACTTGGTCGTTCATCAGTAATTCCAAATCCCAGGTGCCTTTCCTGGGAAGTGGGACTGAGCTGAAAGGCCAGGGTCCCCAAGACCAGCCTGTTTTTAGTTCTCTTCCAAAAGCCGTGAGCATTTTCTCTATGTCAAACCACACACCTACAGGGGCTTCACTTCCCTTGTTTATTTCTTGAAGGCACAGCACTGCTCAGAGCCTGTCCCAGAGCTCCTGGATGATGAATATGTGCTGAACAAATATGTGATTTCCATGTTTCACTGTTACAACCTCATTCCATCCTCAGAATAAACTTGAGAAATAGGCATTCTGATCTCCAGTTTGCTGATGAAGAAATTGAGAGGTAGAGTGATTAAGTTCTTCCCCCAAGATCATCCCACCAAAAAAGATGAGAGCTGGGATGTAAGACATGTCTGATCAGAAATTTGTTTTATTAGACTTCATTATGTTCTCCCCATGAGCTTCCTAACCTGGGCACTGTTAAACATACAGATTCCTGGGCCCTTGAAACATACACATTCCTGGGCCCCATTTCAGACCTCAGACGATGGAGTCTAGAAATGCCAAGTGCTTTTTCTGGCCACCAACATTTAAGAATTAGGGGACTAGCCAAGCACGATGGTACACACCTGTAATTCCAGTTACTTGGGAGGCTGAGGCAGGAGAATCACTTGAGCCCAGGAGTTCAAGACCAGCCTGGGCAACATAGCAAGACCCTGTCTCAATAAAACAATACACACAGTTAGGGAAATAAATCATGGTATCTAGAATGATATTTGAACTGCTGCTTGTTGGGATAAAACTATGCAAATTTTAAATATAAATATACATATACTTTATATATAAATGTAAATACATATAATGTAAATACATATATTTGTGTGTGTGTGTGTGTGTGTATATATATGCCTTACTTCTGTAAACTTCCAGCCAACATGCCATGGGAACAGTAGGATGTGCCCAGACATGGTGTGCTGAGCTGATAGGCTCCATGACAAGGCGAGGACACCCAAGAATGAGCCTTTAGAGACCGGTTGTTAAACACAGTGCTGAAGATTCCTAGAGTCACATACACACTCCTGGGAGGATCATGGATAAGAATGCTGAGTTAATCTTAATTTCCTTTAGACACCAGCGAGAATCAGGGCTGAAAGTAATACATTGTCTCTAAAAATAAAGAAAATTGTATTTTTTACATACCTGCTTTTGTGCTCTGAGTTTGTTCAAAACATGTGTGTGTGTGTGTGTTTGTGTGTGTGTGTGTGTGTCTGTGTGTGTTCTTAGCTTGGATTGCCCCAAAAGCAGGCCTGTGACAAAGATGTGAGTGCACGTAATTCACCTGGGAGATGATCTCAGAACACCAGGAGGGGAGAAGGAAAGAGACAGAAGGGGAGGAAAACAATACAAGCTGCAAAATCAAGCATAGAAAGAGGAATGCACTGCAAGTGAATCAAACAGAGTCCAGGTTCTCAGGAGGTGTGCACTCACAAGCAAATTAAAACAACAGGAAATGTGCACTTCAAATAAAGGATCTTGAAATAACCAGGATCCTTTGTGGCCAAGAGAAATGCAACCAAATACCCCACTAGCCCTTTCTTCTCAGCCAGGCATTGGAAGCTGTTTGCGAAGGTTCAGGTTTAGGTCACATTATTGACTTTTGAGCTCTTGACTTGGATGTCAAACCCTGGCTAAGAATTTCTAGCTTCTTACATACTTAACAAAAATGGCATTTGGGAGTCAGAGGGTCCAAACCAACTGTTTCTCCTTTCCTCATTCAACAGGAATTGTGTTGGACCCAATGGACAGTGGTGTTTTCTCAGTGCATCACAGCTGGGTCATCTGAGGCAGAAAACAACAGGAGCTTCTGGCCATATGGAGTTGCCCGGCTGGGGAGGGATGCAGATACCATAATGAGAGGCAATGTGATTGTCTCCTGTTCACACGCCATGTTTCTCTCCCACCTGAGCTTTAGAATCAAGTGAGCAATTTCTTGTTGTCCAAAGAGTAGGTTCTAGAAAACATGACCAATGTATATAGATGGCTGCCTCTGTCACTAAGAAATTGCTCGTAACAAAGGAAGATTTTTCGCATTTCGAAAAAGGCCAGTTTCCCTCCTCCCGGTAAGGGTGGAGTGTCTGCACCTCAGTCTCTGTATGTGCTGCTTTCTTCCCATTAGAAAAAGGATGTCAGGCAAACTAGAGTGGAATACAAATGTGGATTTTTAAAAAATGTTTATTTTTAAATGAGCAATGAGCAATTCAGCCCCATCTCTGTTTTTGTTTGTTTTTTTCTTGTTGATGAGAACGGAGATTTGGAGACATTGACATTCTCCAATATCAAAGAAAGTTGCCACAAGTAAAGAAGATTACTGGGGCAGGAATGAAAACACAGTCACATAACAAAGGTGTGCATTAAAAAGCAACTTCAGGTTAGATCTCATTTAATCAGAAAAAAATTAAAGAGAAAACCTCATGCAAAGTATAAATTTGCCTGTACCCGGTGAATCTGGATTCCTCACTCCTCTGTCCATTGAGGACTGTACCTTTCTTCAACCTCCTGGACCACACACAGGGCCAAAGGCAGGAATGGAGTCAGTATTTTTCCCTTTTCCTGATTTATGACTTGCATATATTCACTTCTTTTCAGCTTTTCATTCCAAAGCAGCAATCCTTGATATTTTCATAAGAAAGCTGCTTTATTTTCTCAAGCCTTGAAATCATGGAGGGCTGTCGAGAGAGTTGGAACAGAGCAAGGAGCCCCAGAGAAAAGCAAAGCAAGGGAATTCTCCTGCCGGCCACATGCACTGGAAGAGGTACAGGCCGTGCCACTCTAACAGGAGACCCCATATCCAGTGGGTGGCACAAGATGGAAGTTCACTTCTCCCTTAGGTAGACAATTTTCCATTCTAGCTTCTGTCTTTTGGTGCAAAGTGGTTGCTTTAGCTTTTTTTTTTTTTTTTTTTTTGAGATGGAGTCTCACTCTGTCGCCCAGGCTGGAGTGCAGTGGCCGGATCTCAGCTCACTGCAAGCTCCGCCTCCTGGGTTCACGCCATTCTCCTGCCTCAGCCTCCCGAGTAGCTGGGACTACAGGCGCCCGCCACCTCGCCCGGCTAGTTTTTTTGTATTTTTTTAGTATGTTAGCCAGGATGGTCTCGATCTCCTGACCTCGTGATCCGCCCGTCTCGGCCTCCCAAAGTGCTGGGATTACAGGCTTGAGGCACCGCACCCGGCCTGCTTTAGCTTCCTATCCCTCAGCCAATGAGAAGGAAGAAGAGGGCTCCTCTCCTTTTGAACCTAGAAGGCTGTTCACGTCCTTTCTGCTCACATCACAGTGGGCAGAATTGAGTTACATACCCACAAGAACTGAAAGGGATCCTGGAGCTGTATCTGCGCCTTTGACTAAAGAAGGAGCAAATGTATTTTGACAAACAAACTAGCAACTCCTGCTATTTGAAGTCTTTCCCTTTGCCGGTAGTTTCAGCAGACTCTGGGTGGGAGGGCATGTCAAAGAGGCATCACCTTTTGGGTAACTCTGATTTCTTGGCATTCACCACCCCAGGGCCGTTTCATTATGAGGTCAGTCCTGGCTTAGTAACAAAGAGAGTTGTAATGGGTAGCGGTGCTGGCCTTCAGCCTGGGATTGGAGAGGAGTGACAGCCACTGTGTGTATTAGATGCCCTCTGTGTAGGGGTTAAAGATGTGTATTTGAGCATCTTGCTTTCATAGGGAATGCGATAAATGTGGTCACTTTCTATATATTAATGTACCTTCACTTTGGAATCTTTATGTTTCTTTCCTTGGTATCAACTTCCAAAGAACACAAAAGTCCTTAAAGAATAGAGCCTATAGCTCTCAGAAATATGTAGTGTCCATCTCAGGTAAGATACTCATTTGCAAGTCGGTAGAAATTCAAAGCACTCTCTCAAAACATCATTCATTACTTACAATAAAAAGAAAACAAAGTGGCCAAACTTTCATCCACAGCCACAGAATGCAGTATAATCACAAAGATCTGCAGGTGTTTGGCTGCCATCCTAAATGGCTCCGCCTCTTGTTCTATGGCAGTTTTTGGAGATTTTCCCACAAGCGACAAGGAGCAAGGGAAGGTGGCCTCCATTCAGCTTTCCAGCAGCTGCTGTGTAGTACTTCTTTCCACCAGCACCAGTTTTGTTCCCTTACATTCTTCCTTGTCAAAAAGAGACCATAGCACAGCATTCGGAAAACTTGGTGTCTTCCTGTTTTTACATTTAGGAACAGTTGCATCCCTTGCTGGCTATTGTATAGATGCTACAAGCTACTGCTGAGGGACAAAGAAAAAGACAAAGCACTGTACACAGAAAACTGAAGAAATCCAGGTGTTACTCTATCCAGGTGAACTTCTTCACTCATCCTAACTGTAGCAAAGATTGGCTGAAGCTGCAGAGCTTCACCTTGTCTTAGGCAGGCCCAGAGTATTCATCTCTTTGAGGGAAAGGACAGACCTGAAAAATCATCTGAAGGTTGACTGCACAAAGCACTTTGTTTATAAAGTCATTCCTTCCCTGGCTTTCTGTTGTTTACTCTTGAACAACTTTAATTTTCAAAGATTTCATCCTCCTTTATAAGAGCGATTCATACTCCTTGCAGAAGAATAGGAAACCACATAAAGGTAGAACAATGAAAAACACAGTCACTCATACTTTTATCTGAAGTCACTCCAAGCTCTTGTGTACATAATTTTTTCATTCTATTAGAGTAAAATATATCACAGCAAATGTGTGCCTTTTTTCATTTAATATTTTTGCACAATCACTGTCTATGCTATTACAATTCCTTTGTAAGCATCACTCAAATTTTGCCTGAACGTCTCTAGCTGATGTCATTTCTTACCCTCCACTAACACACTTTTCCCGTTCTGATTAGCATGCTCTCTACTCTGTCTAGAACCATCCACGTTATTTTGGAATGCCCTAGCCTTCTGCACCACCTCCTTTATTCTTGGAGCCGGCTCAGGCCCACCCATGCAGCAGAGTCTGGGGCACTTTTATTCCAGGTGCAGTTCTGCCACCAATTAACCTGTGACAAGCTACTCAACCCTTCCAGCATTCATTGTTTCACTGCAATAGCAAATGTTTTCTGATTCTCAATGCCAAGCATCACTCCAGCATAAACGAATACTGAGGAATCAAAACTTTCTTCGGATCTCTGTGGCCCTGTACCAGGCAGCCCACTTTAGTCCCTTGCTGTAGAAATCAATGGTCAACTTCAGTGTCGAAGAGGAATGGTGGGGACCAGGAAGGGAAACTCCACGAGACCTGGAGGGAAGGACCTTTTGTGTGACAGTGTGGCCACATGCAGGGTGTGAGCTGCAGCCATCACTCCTCCCAGCATCTGGGAAGCATGAGAAAGGAGTCGGATGGGTCAAAAGCAGGTGGCCAGCTGCCTTGTGGTGGTAAGAGGAAGTGGGCGATTGAGAAAACTCTGGAGACCAATGCTGTGCACTTTTCCTGGGGAAGTTGTTTCTTTCTTTTTCAGAAATGGAGAGGAAATATTTTGCCAGAGCAATTTGAGGTGTCATTCAGAAGTGGGTGCCATTTAGAAGACATCATTCAGAATGGGGAAACTCTGGTAGCCCAAAAATGACAGATGTCCGCAGGGACTTCCTTTCCTCTCAGTCTATGATTCTGTCCTTGGCTAAAGAAAATCTGAGTCTCATAACCCTGTGAAAATTGCACATTTTCCTGTCTTGCAGCTTTGCCTGCCATCCTGACTCCTCGCCTTCACCAGTCCTCAGGAGCCTCCATCTGTAGACACTCTTTGTCCATGCCGTTCCCTGCAGATCACATCATTTAGGAGAATTCTGTGGATGCAGTTGATTGTATTTGTTCACTTTTTTACTGTCCCCTTCCCTACAAGAGGGTTATATGCCCCAGCCCCATTCCACAGGATGAGTAGGGCTTCCTCGGATGTGGCAGACACATCGCTGCCCCTTTGCCTTTGGGCATGGCCTTGTTACTTACCTGCCTAGTGGAATGGGGAGAGAAGACCTGATGTATGCTGCATTCAGGCAGAAGTTTCAGAAAGAATCCTGAGATGCCACCAGTTCTCTTGCATCTGCCTCTTGTCAAGAGAATGATGTTCCCTCTGTGGGAGGGGCTCCTTCAGCCTGAGTCTGGAAACAGAGGACACATGGAGCAGAGGCATAGCACATTAGCAAGAAATGCATGTTTGTTTCTGGAAGCCACTGAAATTTAGAGTTTCTGTTACTGCAGCAAAATCAGTTAATACAGTGCATAATGCAAGCATCTGCACTTGAGAAAGGCTTTTCTCCCATAGAAGAAAAATCCTTAAGGACAGGTGACAGCCACACCCATCTCTCCCCCTTCTCCTAGTGCCTATGGCAGTGCTGAGCATGCAGTTTGTATTAATCAACGCTGGCTGTCCCAGGAACTATATCTCCCTCATTCCACCTCCACCCCCATGTCTAGGTTCTAAGAAACAAAACAAAATATAAAGGCAAAACACAACTTGCTAAAGACACAGGAACTAAGATGAGAAGCTAACATTAAGGACTATATGAAAACAAATAACATATATTATTTTAAAGTCACATCTACTCAATATATTTATTGTGTGGAATAAAATAACAGGTCACAGCAGAAGTCACAATAATCATCATAACTCAATACACAGTCTCTCTGTCTTAAAAAGAACTGTCGTGGGGTGAGATAAATGCCTCACCCACAATGGGAAGGCACAAGTGAGGAGGGCAGAGGTCGAAAGTTGTTTGCCTTGGTCACCATGCTTTTGGGAGCCATACACACTGGCCTAAAACAAAACGTGAAAGGTCAGTTTTGTCTGCTCTTCTGGGCCCCTGCTTGCACCTGCCTGTATGACCCTCTATATACAAAGGAAGGGGCAAGAGGCCTTTGGAAAAACCAATACCAAGCAGGCTGTTTCCTGCTGTAAAATGAAGCCAAGGGCGGACTTTTTGTTGAATTCATACCAAAGAAGGGGTATTCTTCATAGGTTTGGCTCCAAAACATGAATCGTTTTTGGTAAAGTTCCCAGCAAACACATTTCCAGGGAGCCTAAACCCTAAAGAGCATTTTATTTGCAACAAAATGTTGAATGGAGACAGAAGTCCTCGATTGTTTGTCTCCCCATGCAGGGAGTCTGAGCAGCCCCGCTAGCAGACCCTGAAAAAACAAGGAAAACGCAGAAAACTAAAACCAACATGTAATTCCACGCACTTCAAATTAGATTTGTGTGTGTGTGTCTGTGTGTGCACGCGTGTGTGTGTTAGAACTAGCTCCATTGTAAAGGCAACATCAATGGGCCAAGATCACTTCCAGTGGAACAAGCAGCTGTGACCACTGCTTCATTTGCAAACTGAGGATGAAAATAAAGATCCCATTAAACAAGATCAAACAAGACAACTCAGAAAAGTGTGTGTAAGCATGTTTTGCACATGACTATCTCCAAGGAAATATAACTTCCTTCACTCTCTGGAGATCAGACAAATAACGTATGTGCAAGGATGGGTATGGAAATGTGGTCACAAGGAAACATGGGCATGCTGTATAGCATGAGGTCATTACACCGATTTTATGAATTGCTTGAGGGACAAGTTTATTTCACAGTAATACACGTATACATCTAACACATTGTCTATTTTTGTATCACTGGAGTTTACACACATGAGATCATTTGTGATTAGAATGACATCCTAATCACAACCCCAAGGGATAGGTACAGAAGGAGACCCCCAATAGGGGCACTGAGGGGAGGCAGGAGGCAAAGTGAAAAAGAAGAGTAAGTTGGTAAAAGTAAATAATATATATTAATTTAAACCTCCATTTCCATATGTATCTACAATTTACATCTTTAATATGTTTGCTATATAGAAAAAATAACAGGAAGGGGGTACATTCAAAACTCTCTAAATTTCCACACCTTCTAACTAAGCATCATTAGACTAATTCTTTCACCTTAAAATTATTCTCTGAAAGACAAAAATCACAGGAGCCTGGAAACTTATTTAAAATTTGCAAAGGTGTAAAAACTAGTTGGCCGTGACAGAGTATCTGATTCTTTAAAAAATATTTTTAAAAACTTTAGATCGGGGGTACCTGTGCTTGTTTGTTACATGGGTATTGCATGTGCGATGGTGTGGGCTGGGTTTCTAGTGTACCCATCACCCAAATATTGGGCATGGTACCCAATAGGTAATTTTTCAACCCTCATCCTGATTGTTTTAACATCACACTCCTGACTTGAGAATATAAAACAAAATGTAATTTTGGAAAGCCCCGTTGTTTTTTTTTTATAAGGAAAGGAAAATGACAAACCTCCTTGGCTTTTAACCCAAAAGACGCCAGTGCAATAGCCCATGGTGGGCAAGAGAATGAGGTTGGTCAAAGGATGAGGAAGGAAGGGCAGGAGATGGAAACTGTTGCTCCAGGAAGACTTGTAAGTCACCAGTGTTCCATCATCATGTAAAGAAAGCAGTAGACCACCAAGCTCATGAATGACAAGAGGAGAATGAAAAGAAGACTTGGAAGAGGAGGAATCCATGTGGCTCTTTTCTAAGATCCATTTCTTAGAAGGAAACATGGCCCTTCCCAAAATACCATTTAGTTTGATAGCCTTGGGTCAGGGTGATATTTGGAAGATACTAACTATGTGGAAATGCATTTCCTACTCTTTGTTTGCACGAAGGAATTAGTTAATTGCTCACCACATATGTAGGACTCCAGAAAATGGTAGTGCTGCATATTACAAATTACATTCATATAAGTCAGAGATTGCAAACTGGAGCTTAAGGGCCATATCCAATCCACAGATAGGTGTCGTTTAGTTTGCTCAGTATTTGTAAATTAAATTAAATTAAATTCCTGAATTTTAAAATAAGACTATTTCACATAATTATATAGTGAATTACATACATTTAGTTGAAAAATGAGCAGGGATTGAATCTCACCTCTTCAAGGCTCACCCCTTCACATCAGGTGCCTACATTACAGGTCTCCACCCATCATCTCCACTCACCTAAGGTCTCTTGAGTTTGCAAGCCCCGGTTTATAGTCTGCCTCCACAAGTATTAATTCTGCAAACATACGGCAGAATGCCTACTGGGCTACATGCTCTCATAAAACCCACTCTACATGAGAAAACAAAATCCTCCGAGTTTGCGGGACTCAATGCAGTGGGAGGATAGGGTGACAGTTCTCGGCCTGCAGCATGCTCACCTTACCATGCTGGGCTCAAAGAGTTCACAACGCACTGAACACAATCAGAAGCTGAATTAAACAAAGTGAAAGGAGGTGCATACCAAGAGAGAGAATTCTGTTTCACTTGTGAGTCACGCGTAAGATGTACTGGTTTAATTTTTCTTTAATCACCTTGTCCTTGGGAAGGGAGGTTGAATTTGTGAATACTAGGCATTTCACTCATGGTAAGTTTTCTCTCTTTTTAAAATTGTTGTAAAAGTTACAGAACTAAAACATAACATTTTAACTATTTTTAAGTGTACAGCTCTGTGGCATTAAGCACATTCACATTTTTGTGCAATGATCAACATTATCTATCACCAGAGTTTTTTTTATCTTCTCAGACTAAAATTCTGTGCCCGTTAAACCCACTCCCTGTTCCTTCCATTCACAGCCCCTGGCAACCACCATTCTACTGTCCATCTTCATATTTGACTACCTTAGGTACTTTGTAGAGTAGTACCATACAATATTTGTCCTTCTGTGTCCGGCTGATTTCACATAGTATAATGTTTTCAAGGTTCATCCATGTGGTGGCATGTGCCAGAATTGTATTCCTTTTTAAGGCTGAATAATATTCCATTGTATGTGTATACCATATTTTCTTTATAAATTCATCTGTCAATAAACATTTGGGTTCCTTCCATCTTTTGTCTATTGTTAATAACTCTGCTGTTAACATTGGTGTACAAATATCCGTACAAGTCCCTGCTTTCAATTCATTTGAGTGTGTACCCAGAAGTGGAATTTCTGAATTGCATAGAACTTCTATGTTTAATTTTTTGAGGAACTATACCACTGTTTCCCACAGTGGTAGCACTATTTTACATTTCCATTAGCAGTGCTCAAGGGTTCTAATTTGTTCACATTTTTCCTGACACTTATTATTTTCTCCCTCCCTCTCTGTGTGTGTGTGTGTTTTATGCTATCCATGCTAATTAATGTGAAGTCCAATGTCATGAAAAATTTTCCTTACACTTTCTTCTAAAAGTTTTGTAGCTTTGGGTCTTATACATGGTTTTCAATCCATTTTAAGTGAAGTTTTGTATATAATAGGGGTCCAATTTTATTCTTTTGCACAAAGATATCCAGTTTTTCCAATACTACCTTTTGAAAAGACTATTTTTTCCTATTGAATAGTCTTGATACCATATTGAAAGATCATATATACAAGGATTTATTTCTAAAGACTGTACTCTATTTCATTAGTCTACATGTTTGTCTTTATGTCAGTGTAGCACTGTTTTCATTACTGCAGTTTTCTACTAAGCTTGAAATCAGGAAATGAAATCTCGTAATTTTGATTTGCATTTTCCTAATGATAAGCAATGTTTAACATCTTTTCATTTGCTTGTTGGCCATCCGTGTATCTTCTTTGGAAATGTCTACTCAAGTTCTTTGCCAATTTTTAAATTTGGTTGTTTTGCTGATATTTTTGGGTTGTAGGAATTCTTTATATATTCTGGATATTAATTTTTTATCAGGTATAAAACTGTCAAGCATTTTGCATTATTTTATAATTGTCTTTTCACTCTGTTGATACTGTCTTTTCACGTGCAAGTTTCTAATTTTAAGTCAATTCAATCTACCTATTTTTACTTTTGTTACTGATGCTTTTGGTGTTATATCTAAGTAACCACTGCCAAATCCAATGTCATGAAAAATTTCTCCTACATTTTTTGTTAAAAGTTTTATAGTTTTGGGTCTTACTTACCAAACACCATTTAGGTTTTTCACTCATCTTAAGTGAAGTTTTGTATATAGTAAGGGTCCAAGTTAATTTTTTTGCACATAGATATCCAGTTTTTTCAATACCACCTTTTCAAAATACTATTTTTTTCTAGTACGTAGCCTTGACACCCTTGTTGAAAGACCATATATGCAAATATTTATTTTTGAGGTCTTTATTCTATTCCATTAGTCTGTATGTCTTGTCGTTTTGTCAACACAGCCTGTTTAAATTACCATAGCTTTGTATTAATCAGGAAGTGTGAGACCTCTTCTGCTTTTTCAAAATTGTTTTGGCTATTTGGGATTCCTTGAGATTCCATATGGGTTTTAGGATGAATATTTTTACCTGTGCAAAAAACAGTTTTGGAAATTGGAAAGACATGACATTATTTAAATTGCTTTAAATAATATCGACATTTTAACAATATTACATCTTCTAATCCATGAACATGGGATGTCTTCCATTTATTTGTGTGTTCTTTAATTTCTTAATTTCCAGGAACATTTTGTAGTTTTCGGTGTACAAGTCTTTCACCTTCTTAGTTTTGTTTATTTCTAAGTATTTTATCCATTTTGATGCTATTGTAGATGGAATTGTTTTCTTAATTTTGCGGTCATATTATTCATTGTTAGTATATAGAAACATAATTTATTTTTGCATGTTGCTTTTGGGCACACCAAATTTGCTAAGTTTGGTTATTAGTTATGCTAGGTATTTACTTATTTATTTATGGAATCTTTAGGATTTTCTACATATAAGATCAAGTCATCTGTGAACAGAGATAATTTTATTTGTTCCTTTCTGTTTTGAATGACTTTAATTTCTTTTTCTTGCCTAATTACTCCTGCTATAACTTTCAATATATGTTGAACAGAAGTAGCAAAAATGGATATCTTTGTCTTGTTCTTGATCTTAGAGGAAAAACTTCCAGCCTTTCACCATTGAGTATGATGTCAATTGTGAGTTTTACATATAGGGCCTTTATTATGTTAAGGTAGTTTCATTTCATCCCTAGTTTGTTAAGTGCTTTTTATCACGAACCGGTGTTGAATTTTATAAAATAATTTTTCTGCATTGAGATGATCATGCATTTTTTTCTTCCATTCCATCAAAGTGGTGTATTACTTGACTGATTTCCATATGTTGTAAGATTCTTTCATTCCAGGAATAAATCCCACTTGGTCATGGTGTATGATCCTCTTGATAAGCTGCTGAATTTAGTTTGGTAATATTTTATTGAGAAATTTTGCATCAATTTTTTTAGTAGAGATGGTGTTTTCAACATATTGTCCAGGCTGGTCTCAAACTCCTGACCTCATGGTCTGCCTGCCTCGGCCTCCCAAAGTGCTGGGATTACAGGCATGAGCCTGTACCTGTACAACCTGTATGGTCTTGCACCAGTATTTATAAGGGTTATTGGCTTGTGGTTTTCTTTTCTTTTCTTTGGTGTCCTTGTCTAGATTTGGTGCCAGGTAATACTGGTCTCATAGAATGGAATAGGGAGTGTTCTCTGAGGATTGGTGTTAAATCTTTAAATGTTTGATAACATTTACCAGATAGAAGTAATCTTGTCCAGGACTTTTCTTTGTGGGAAGTTTTTGATTACTGATCCAATCCTCTTACAAGTTAAAGGTTTATGTAGGTTTTCTATTTCTTCATGATACAGTCTTACCAGGTTGTTGTTTCTAGAAATTTGTCTACTACGACATGGTTATTAAATTTGTTAGTATACAATTTCTCTTACTACTTTCTTAAAATTCTTTTTATTTCTCCAAAATAATTAGTGATGTGCCCATTTTCATTTCTGATTAAAGTTATTTGAGTCTTTTCTCCTTTTTTCTTACTTAATCTAGCTAAAGGTTTGTCAATTTTGTTGATATTTTTAATATCTTTGTTCTATTAATTTTTTCTATCATTTTTCTCTTCTATATTTTATCTCTGTGCTACTCTTTATTATTTTCTTCCTTCTTATGGCTAGGTTTAATTGGTTATTTTGTTATAGTTAGGTAGGGTGTAAAGTTAGGTTGTTGATTTGAGATCTTTTTCTTTTTTAATATAAGTGTTTACAGCTACAAATTTGCTATTGTGTTTCCAATTTCATTTTTGTTAGAAAAGATAGTTTCTAATTTCCCTTGTGATGTCTTCTTTGAACCATTGGTTATTTAAGAGTGTATTGTTTAATTTCCATATATTTGTGAGTTTTCCAGTTTTCCTCCTGTTACTGATTTCTAATTTTACACCATTGGCATCTGAAAAGATACTTTGTATAATTTTAGTCTTTTAAAATTTGTTAAGACTTGTTTTGTGACCTAACAAATAGTCTATCATGTGAATATTTGATGTGCATTGGAGAAAAAAATTGTATACTGCTGTTGTTGGGTGGGCTGCTTTATATGTGTCTATTAGATCCAATTAATCTATTGTGTTGCTTATGTCCTCTGTTTCTTTATTAATCTCCTATTTGTTTTTTCTCTCAATTACTTATAATAGGGTATTAAAGTCTTCTACTGTTATTGTAGAGGTTTCTGTTTATACATTGAATTGTGTTTGCTTTAGATATGTCAGAGCACTGATGTTTGGTACAAATATGTTTACAATGGCTATATCTTTTTGAAGAATTGGCCCTTTTATTACTATATGACCTCTTTATTTGCCTCATTACAGTTTTTGACATGACGTTTATTTTGTCTAATATTAGTATAAGTCAAGCTTGTTAGTTTTTGGTTATTATTTGCATGAAATATCTTATTTCATCTTTTCACTTTCAACCAGTGTGTCCTATCTAAAGGTGAGTTTCTTGTAAGCATCATATAATTGAATCCCATTTTAAAACATCCATTCTGCCTATCTATTACTAATTATTTTATATGCCTACAAATATAATATATGTGCCAAATTACAAAAATTAGTACCTGCCTATTAATACTTTATATGCCTACATGTACTTATTTTTTGTAGTTTTATTTTTTTCTATATGTCTTCTCTCTCATTTCCTCTATTACTTCCTTCTTTTGTATTTAGTTTTATTTTGTGTGTGTATGTGCATGTATGGTGGGATGTTGTTTCCTTTAAATTTCATCTTTTATTTTAGTTACGAGGGTACATGTACAGGGTTTTTACATGGGTATAATGCACCCAAATAGTGAACATAGTACCCAATAGGTATTTTTTCAACCTATACCTCTCTTCCTCCCTCTCCCATCTAGTAGTCTGCAGTGCCTATTGTTCCCATGTTTATGTCCACGTGTACTCAATATTTAGCTGCCACTTATAAGTGATAATACGCAGTATTTTTTTTCTTTTCCTGCATTAATTCACTTAGAATTATGATCTCAAGGCATCCACGTTGCAGCAAAGGGCACGATTTCATTCCTTTTAATGACTGTTTAGTTTTCAGTGATATATATGTACCATCTTTTCCTTATTCAGTCTATTGTCAGTAGGCATGTAGATTGATTCCATGTCTTCGCTTTTGTGACTAGTGCTGTGATGGACATATGCGTGCATGTGTCTTTACGATAGAACAATTTATAGAATTGTTCTATAAATGGGAGCATTTATAGAATGGGATTGTTGGGTCGAACGGAAGCCATTTAAGTTATTCGAGAAATCTCCAAACTGTTTTCTACAGTGGCTGAACTAATGTATATTTCCACCAACGTTAGGTAATTGATCCCTTTTCTCCACAGCCTCATCAACATCTGTTGTTTTTGGACATTTTAATAACAGCCACTCTGACTAGTGTGGGACGGTATCTCATTGTGGTTTTGACTTGAATTTCTCTAATGATTAGTGATAATGAGCAGATTTTCACATGTTTGTTTGTTGCTTGTATGTCTTCTTTTGAGAAGTGTCTATTCATAGTGTTTGCTCTTTTTTTTTTTTTTTATGGAGTCTTGCTCTTGTTGCTCAGGCTGGAGTGCATGATCTTGGCTCACTGCAACCTCCACTTCCCGGGTTCAAGTGATTCTCCTGTCTCAGCCTTCCAAGTAGCCGGGATTACAGGCACCTGCCATCACGCCCAGCAAATTTTGTATTTTTAGTAGAGACAGAGTTTCGCCATGTTGGCCAGACTGGTCTCCAACCCCTGACCTCATGATCCGCCCAAATCGGCAAAATCGGCTTCCCAAAGTGCTGGGATTATAGGCCTGAGCCACCATGCCCAGACATCTATGCTCATATTTTACTGGGGTTGTGTTTTGCTTGTTGATTTAAGTTCCTTACAGATACTGGATATTAGACCTTTGTCAGATATTAGTTTGTAAATACTTCCCCCATTCTGTAGGTTATCTGTTTAGTCTGTTGATAGTTTCTTTTGCTGTGCAGAAGCTCTCTAGTTTAATTATGTCTCACTTGTCAATTTTTGTTTTTGTTGCAACTGCTTTTGGTGACATAGTCAAGAATTCTTTGCCAAGGCCAATGTTGACAAAGGTATTTCCTAGGTTTTCTTATAGAATTTTTATACTTTGAGTTCTTATATTTAAATATTTAATTCAACTCAGATTGATTATTGTATATGGCAAAAGGTAAACATCCAATTTCACTCTTCTGCATGTGGCTAGCCAGCTGTCTCAGTACCATTTATTAATTAGGATGTCCTTTCCCCATTGCTTCTTTTTGTTGGCTCTGTTGAAGATCAGATGTTTGTAGATGTGCAGCTTTTTTTTTTTCTGAGTTTTCTGTTTATTTCATTGGTCTATGTGTCTCAGTTTTTTTGTTTTCTTGTTTGTTTGGTTGTTTGTTTGTACCAGTATCATGCTGTTTGAGTTATTGTAGCCTTACAGTATAGTTTGAAGTTGGGTAGCGTGATGCCCCTAGCTTTGTTCCTTTTGTTTAGGATTGCTTTAGCTGTTTGGGTTCTTTTTCAGCTCCATATGAATTTTAGAATAGTTTGTTTTGAAAAATGATGTTGGTTGTTTGATAGGGAATAGCACTGAATCTATAAATTGCTTTGGGAAGCATGGTAATTTTAATGATATTGATTCTTCCAATCCATGAGCATGCATTTTTTTTTCATTTATTTGTGTCATCTCTGATTTCTTTCAGTGATGTTTTGTAGTTCTCTTTGTAGAGGTCTTTCATCTCTTTGGTTAGCTGTATGCCTAGGTATTTTATTTTCTTTCTGGCTATTGTGCATGGGTTTGTGTTTTTGATTTCACATTCAGCCTGCACATTATTGGCATATAGAAATGTTACCGATTTTTGTATACTGATTTTGTATCCTGAAACCTTGCTAAAATCATTCATTAGTTCTGGTAGCCTTTTGGTGGAGATTTTAGGGTTCTCTCAGTATAGAATTATATTATTGGCAAAGAGAGATAATTTGATTTCCTCTTTTCCTATTTGGATGCCTTTCATATTTTTATTTTGTCTGATCGTTCTGGCTAGGACTTCCAGTACTATGTTGAATAGAAGTGGTGAGACTGGGCATCTTGCTTTGTTCCAGTTCTCAAGGGGGTTGCTTCCAGCTTTTGTCCATTCAGTATGATGTTGGCTGTGGGTTTGTCATAGATGGCTCTTATTATTTTGAGGTATGTGTGTTCAATGCCTAGTCTGTTGAGGGTTTTTATCATGAAGTGATGTTGGATTTTACCAAAATCGTTTTCTGTGTCGATTAAGGTGTTCATATGAATTTTGTTTTAAATTCTGTTTATGTGGTGAATCACACATATTGATTTATATAGATTGAATCAGCCTTGAATCTAACGAATAAAGCCTACTTAATTATGGTGTATTTATTAGGTTGGCGCAAAAGTATTTGTGGTTTTTTGGCAAAAACCGCAATTACTTTTGTGCCAGCCTAAGACTATTTGACATGCTGCTGGATTCAATGTATTAGGATTTTCTTAAGGATTTTTGTGTTTCTGTTCATCAGGAATATTGGCCTTAAGTTTTCTTTTTTTGTTGTGCCTCTGCCAGATTATGGTATCAGGCTGATGCTGGCTTCATAGAATGAGTCAGGGAGGAGTCTCTCCTCCTTGATTTTTGGGAATAGTTTCACTAGGATTGGTACCAGTTCTCCTTTATATGTGTGGTAGAATTTGGCCGTGAATACATCTGGTCCAGGGCTTCTATTTTGGTTGGTAGGTTTTTATTATTGGTTCAATTTCATAGTTTGATATTGGTCTATTTGGGGTTTCAATCTCTTCCTGATTCAATCTTGGGAGATTGTCTGTTTCCAGGAATTTATCTATTTCTTCTAGATGTTCTAATTTGTGTGCATAGAGTTATTCAAGCATTATCTGAGGATCTTTTGTATTTCTCTGGGATCAACTGTAAAGTCATTTTCATCATTTCTGAAAGTACTTAATTGGGTTTTCTCTCTTTTTTTTCTTTGTTATTCTTGTTACTGGTCTATCAATCTTGTTTTTTTTTTTTTGAAAAACCGACTCTTTGTTTCAGTAATCTTTTGTATTATCTTAATTTTTGCATCTTAATTTGTTCAGTTCTTCTCTAATTTTAGTTATTTCTTTTCTTCTGCTAGCTTGGGGGTTGGATTTTTTTTCTAGTTCCTTTAGGTGCAAAGTTAGATGTTAATTTGAGATGTTTCTAACTTCTTGATGAAGGTGTTTAGGACTATAAACTTACCTTTAATACTGTATGAGCTGCTTCCCATAGACTTCGGTAAGTTGTGTTTCTATTTTTCTTAATTTCAACATTAATTTTGATTTCTGCCTTAATTTAATGTTCACCCATGAGTTACTCAGGAGCAATATACAGAAATACAAAAGATCCTCAAGCTGTTTAATTTCCAGGTATTTTGTAGTTTTGAGAGACCTTCTTTATATTGATTTCTGTTTTTATTTCAATGTCATCCAAGAGCGTGTTTGGTATGATTTCATGTTTTAAAAATTTACTGAGACTTGCTTTTTGACAAAACGTGTATTTGATTTTCAAATATGTTCCATGTATAGATGAGAAAATTGTATATTCTGTGATTGTCGGGTGTCCTGTAGATGTCTATTATGTCCAGTTGTTCAAATGTCAAGTTTAAATCTAGTTTGCTTGTTATTTTTCTGTGGTGGCATGTTTTGATTTTCTCTTCATTTCTTTTTGTCTATATTTTATAGATATTTTCCTTGTAGTCATAATGTGGATTACACGTAACATCTTAAAGTTATAATAATCTGTGTTAAATTTATGCCTACTTAATTTTAATTGAATAAAAAAATGCCTGTACCCTTTCACAGATCCATTAACAACATTAATTTATGTTATGAATGTCACAAATTACATCTTTATATATTGGCTGCACATTAACATAGATTTATAATTATTCTGACTCGTTTGTCTTCTAAATCTTGCAGGAAATAAAGCATGGGGTTATAAACAACATTACAATAATACTGGTTATTATATTTGTCCATCTATTTACTTTACTGGAGATATTTATCTTTTCATATGGTTTTGTGTTACTACCTAGTGTTCTTTCATTTCAACTTGAAAGACTCTCTTTAGCATTTGTTGTGCAGTGGGTCTAGCGGTAGCAAACTCCCTCAGCTTTTGTTGATCTGGGCTATCTTAATCCACCTCTCATTTTTGCAGGACAGTTTTTCCAGGTATAGAATTCTTGGTTGACACTTTTTTCTTTCAGCTCTGTAACTTCTGACATTAACTACCTGGATTTAGCACAAACTCCACAGTTTAAGGGCTCAGGCCCACAAGACTGCCTGCCAATTACAAGGGGTGAGTTCTCAGGTTACTCACAACTTCTGTCTGACTGAGCTACAAATCAGAGGCTTTCACAACCCAGGTCTCACATGCAAATCATTTGCTAGAATGGCTCACAGAACTCAGGGAAACACTTACCCTTACTGGTTTATTACATAGTAAAGTAAAGGATCTGATAAAGGATACAGATGAATAACCAGATAAAAAGGTACATAAGGCAAGGTCAAAGGGTCTCAAGTACAAGAGCTTCTGTCGCTGTGGAGTTGGGGTATGCCACCCTCCTGGCACATGGATCCAGCTTTACAGGGATTTTTATGGAAGCTTCATCACATAAGTATGATTATTAACTCAATCTTCAACTCCTCTCCACTCCATGGAGAATGGGAAATGAAGCTGAAACTTCAAAGCTTCGAAGTATGGTGTGGTCTGTCTGGTGATCAGCCCCCATTTGGAAGTCCACCAAGAGTCAACTCATTAGAACAAAATGTGCTCCTGTCATGCATACAGGAAGTTCTGAGTGATTTAGGAGCTCTGTGTCAGGAATAAGGGCTAAAGACCAAATACTAATACAAAAGATGCTTCTAGCACTCTTGTTGCCTGGGAAATTATAAGGGTTTTGGAGCCGTGTGTCAGGAACTGGGGAAAGAGACATATATATATATATATCTTATTACTTCATGCTGATTGTCACACATAACATGGTACTGAGACTTTCTGTGTCTCAGCTGCCGAATAAAGTGAGTTAATATGTTCTTAGCACTTGGCAAGTTCTCAAGAAAATGAAGCTATTATTATTATCATATTATCGATAACAATATGTATATCTCACTAATGAGACTGCTTCCTTCCACATATTCCTGTGTGGTGCTGGAATTCTCTACTATGTAGCTGAACACAGAGCTCCCTAGAATATGAGGTCTCATGTCTATTGGGAAGATAATTTTCCTTGTAGTCAAGCAATGCTAAATGTTTATTGAAAATCATTTATTTTATCAAAGAAACACTAATTGTGATATCCCTATGATTAATGACATATCTAACATGAAGTTCAAACTTTGGTCTTCAGACCTATGTCATCCATGTCACCTGGGACTTGTTAGAAATACAGAATTTCAGACCTCATCCTGGACATGCTGAATCATAATTTACAAGATCTCCAGATGATTCATTTGCACATTCAAATTGGGAAAGCACAATTTTAGTGCCAACTGAGAGAGCCAAGGCTTCCCTAGCTGGAGCATGAACTTTGAGCTGAAGCCTTCTGAAAGCTAACCAGCCATGCCGCAATGTGCCTACAGATCTGGGCATGTGCATGTTCAGAAACCAACCCAAGATGAAGATTAAAACCACCTGCACTCATCTGGATAGCATAGGGTCACTGCTAATATATTTAAAAGTAAATGAGAAGTGATTTTAAAATTTCTCTCTTATATAACCTTCAGTAAAAAGATCAGCAGGGGCCTCCGATGAGTAATCATGAAGACCCTAGGTCAATCTTCAAACACTCATGAAATGATGTTTGAAGCCCTTGTGAAGAAATACAAAAAATGAGAGAGAAGAGGTTTAACGAGAAGCATAATTCTAGAATCTACCTCTGGTCCTGCTATCACCAGATCTGGGACTTTAGGCAAGTCACTTAACCCCTTTGAACTTCCATTGTGAAATGGAAATTTAACCTGTTAAATAGAAATTTGACTTGTTAAACAGAAATTATAATAGCTGTCTTACCTACTTCACAGGGTTGTCTACTGATGGATATCATGAAGTAACGCCAGTTTCAAAAGTTGTAACTATATCCTGCAAATATACCACAAAGGACTTGCAGCTTCCTACAGCCACCAAAAGTGTCTAAAGAAAAACTGTAGCCCAGGACCTGAGCTGAAGGATGACTACACTATAACAACTAGGAATTCTTGTCACCTTACTTTTGAAAGTCGTCACATACATTGCACATTTAATACCCCCAAAATTATGAAGAAAAGTATTATTATTATTCTAATATAGACCTGGACATGAAGGCAGAGAATAAGTGTTATTCTAAAATGAGTATATTTGTCCATCATCATTCTCCATTTTCTCTTCCAATCTGACTTAGACATTTATTTCATAGGCCATAGATCTCCTTGCGGAAACAACCATCGAAAATGTGGCTTCAGACATTTTCAAATTGTGAAATGTGCTTTGAGAAAATGGAATAGTCCTGAGAAGTACGACTCCTAGAGAGATTGCTGTTTGGTAAGAGGAATTTAACCCCCAGAGAACTGGCCCTCAATTTCTCTCTAGCCCTCCCAGGGAAAGAACTTCAGGTGGAAAAAGACTTCTCAAGTTACAAGCAAATTTAGCTATCAAAGTAGATAATGGTGGAAATGAATGAGAATCATAGTTAGGCAGACTTCACTGTTTTACAAAGAAATTCACATAATCTCCTGAATTTAGTGGATTTGGAACACCCTCTATCCATATCTCAATTAGGAAAAAGGTTTAGGATCACAGTATTTTTGTGCTAGGTGTTGTGCGTTAAATTCTCATGTAAGGGAAGGGAGATTTGCCTCATGGAGATCAAGTGACTTGTCCAGTTTGCAAATTTAGATATGATAGTTGTGGGATCAGAAAGTAGGACCTCTGAAACCCCATATAAAGCTTTTTGTTTGATATGATTGGAACTTGTTCCTGGGAGTCATGTTTATTAGGTTATAAAAGTGTCACTTTATGAGCTGGTTCATTCCAGGCCACGAGCCCAAGTTAAACCTTACATAGCAGTTCTAGAGGTCACTCTCAGCTCAGTTGCTCTATTTTGAAAGGCTTCTTAAAATTCCATATAGTTATTAATTCTTCTGTGGATTTGATATCACCATGGAAAATATGTACAAATTGGCTCAGTTAAGACTGCATAGAATTCAGGAAGTGAAGGTAGACAGAAAAAAAATGTGAGGAGCCATAAGACAAGTTAGTTTAACTTTTAACCATTTCTCATTAAAAATAAAGAGCTAGAACTTCATCAAGACCAACATCATCAAAAAAGGGGGGAAAAACAAATTTCCATATCAAATAAATTACTCTCCATTAATCAATGTATTTGTGACAATTTGTCTCCAATGAAATACTTGATGAATGACTTTCTTCTCTAGGTCTGTAAGTGGAGGGCATTGGGACTGTGGTTCCTCCTCTTAGTAGGGACCAATCACAGATGGCTGGAATTTTGCGTTCTATTTTTCCATTGCCCTTGGGCTCCATCTGGCCCAGATGTCTCTTCTGAGAGTTGACGGTTAAAGACTAAGATCAGCCCCAATATGTGGCCACTATTTTACTAAATATTTTCCTACTCATAGAAATATTCATCGATGCTTCTTTAACATTGAAAAGAGAGATTTACATTTTTAAATGTTGCATTTTGAATTCGGTTATAGAAGAATAACACGATGACCAATTTTCCACTTGCTGTTGGTTATTTGACTACTGATTTGATTGTAGAATTGTTCTTATGTTGTAGTCATTGTTTAGGCTAAACTAAGCATTCAAGTGGGTTTTAAATTGCTGCTTTCAAATTGACTCATAGTTAAAATATACGGAAAATACGTTATACAGTTACTAAACAGATTCAGTAGTATTTTTAAAAATCCTTATATTCTATTTGAAAAATAGGATAATTGTAGATATAGAGTGAAAGGGTTTTTACTTCCTTTGCTAAAAGAATAAAAAATTAAATCATATAGAAAAAGTATTATAAAAAAGAAAATGGCAAATATTTGCCATTATCTAATAAAAACTGGGGTCAATTCAGTGAAGAAATACAAATTTATAGCATTTTAGAGAAGAACTAAGAAATAGCTGGATTCTACGACACAATCATCTCATCACATGTTTGTGGAAAGCAAACAGTTAAATGGAAATCAAAAGCTCAAAGTTTAGATACCTTCTGATCTTGAATACCTAAAATATATTTTATCTTCAGTTAATAATAGATTGTAGATTTTGTAGAACAAAGAACAACTTAGTTAAAACAAGAACTAGCCCTAAACTTTGGAATTGAAACTTATTATTTTCCCCAGCTTGGATACAGGACTTTCTATTTATCCTTGTGAGTGAGTGAGCAGGGCAATGTGTAGAGTCAACCACCTACTATAGATTTTGCTTGTAAAACTTCTGAGATTTATGGGCAGATAAGATCATATGCGCCCTCTTCTGAAAAAGCAGGACCTTGTGAAAAGTATTCAAACAGCTTCATACAGAAGAGCCTCCGATGCCAGTGAGCCACCTGGGCAACTCACTCTGGTCTCTGGGCGGCCTCTTCCTCTGTGTTCTGGCCAGACTCTAAGACCAAGCATTTGTCATTGAACAACACTTCTTTTCTGAGGACACAAGGAATAGAAATGATAAGATTTGCAATGTTCATCCATCCTTTCAGTCAACAGCCCAGCCTTTTCACTGGCTATGCAAAGAGGCAGAAATATTGCTGAAGGGTGAAAAACAGCTCACCCATATTCAGCAATCAGTGTCTGCTGTTCGTGGCTCTGAACCATAGGATGGAGATGCAAAGGTGAGCAAGGCAGTCTTTATCCCTCCCCTCATGGAGTTTACAGAAAAATGTTCTCCCTGTGGCTGTTCAGTCTGTGAATAGTAACCACCGCCTCTTCTGGAAGCTAAATAATTTACTCCTTTTGACCTTCACATAGAAATCTCTTCCAGCAAATCCCTTAGAATTCCATAAAAGAAACTTTATGAGTGAAATTCATCCAACAAATTCTCAATGAGCCAGTCATGGAATCATGAAACCGCTTAGGTGCCCAGCTTCCTTCTTTGCAGAGGAAAAGAAGGTTTCCTTGTGCTTGTCCCTTCCTTGGGAAGCACAGCTCCTAGCGAGTGGGCAATCTGTTGCCAGCCCAAGCCAACACTCCGGGTACAGCCTGATTTCCACTCCCTTGAAACATAAACCTCTCTGTTCAGCAGTAGCTTCTGGCTCCAGAGTCTTTTTATGTCTCCAAACTGCTGCCTCTATTTGGATGAAATAGCATTTTAACACATCTGAATTTTCTGTTTGAGGTATATTTTCAGACATGGAATAAAGAAAACACTTCCCTGCTCAATACAGTTTTCTCAGAGTCATTTCTAAGATAGTAAGACAGATTTATTTTTCACGGCAAAAAAAAAAATTATCTCTTCCATACATTTTTTGGGACTGGATTTTAGGGTCTTAATAGTTTTCTTGGGATCCTTTGTATTTAGAGAGTTTCTTGATGATGACATTTTAAATCTATCAGCTATAGCAGAGGTGAAAAAATGGTGGCCCCCGGTGTAACTAAAGTGTCATTGGAATACATCCATGTATTCAGTTATAGATTGTCTATTGCTAACTTTTCTGCTACAACAGCAGAGTTGAGCAGTTGGGACACAGACGGTATGACCCACAGAACCTAAAACATTTCCTCTTTGGCCCTTTACAGAAAACATCTGCTGACCCATGTTGTGTAGCTGAAAAGCCAACCTCCCATTCCCTGTGTATACCCTGTTCTCATTCTCACACTAGGTTTTCCACACTCGTTTACTGTTCTTTTCAGCTCTTTTTTCTTGTTCATCCTGGAGCTTTGGTTCATGGTATTCTAAACACAGAGCCTCCTGCCTTTCCCAAAATGATTATTGATTCTACGCCACCTTCAAATTCAACTTCTTGATGACTCTGCAGTGATGGAAGTAGTGTGAGAAACCTACAGTTCCAACCCCATGCTCCACACTGGCTGTATTTTCTTGCCCCAAATAGGAATGTATTTTTAGCATATCCATGTCTTAGAATGTCATTCCAGATTAATGCATTCTTTAATCATTATCTCACAAATTGAATTTTCCATCTTGCCATGTGCTAGATGCATTTCTCGGTGTTCTATGCTCCAAACAGTTTATCATCAGTGCCTCCATGGCACTCCAAAGTTGGATTATTAAGTCCACTCTATAGATGCCAGACCGAGGTGCAGAGAGGTTAGGTAATTTGCTCAAGTTTACAAAGCTTGTAAGTGGCAGAGCCAGAATTTAAAGTCAAATCTCTCTCCCAGTTGCCTACAAAAAGTCTTCATTACATTGCATTGCCATAAAACACTAAAGAGTAAATTATTTTTACTATTCTAGTGGAAATATTTCTAAAATATTCTACATACTTCTCTGCCATTTCAATTAGATCATACCAAACATAAGTTAACCTCTTCAGGACTAGTTAACATCATAATTATTATACATTTTATAGTGGTAAAGAAGCATTTGACTCTACAAAGTGACTTATTGGCTGTGTAAACTTAGGCAACTAACTTAGCCTCTCTGAGCCTCAGCTGCCTCATCTGCACAGTGAAGTTAGTCATATACTCACAAAAGATAACATAAAATGCTGTAAATGAACCAGGTACATAGGAAGGATGCACTAGATGGTTGTTATTATTAGATTGTTGGATTATTGAGGATACTTTTTAACTTGGCTGCCTTAGACTTACTTCCTCAGTGCTTAGAAGTACTGCCAAGAACATCAAACAAGTTTAAGTGATCGACTGGTATCTGCACTCGCGCGGCCTATCTCTGGACTAGACTGGGTCTTGTTGGAGTTCAGTGCCTATGATCTGTATATTTTCTCCTGCAGCTGGTATCTCTAGTACCGAATATTGTTTCATGAGGAGTTACTGTGGCTGTTGATAGAGACAGAAAGTCTTGTCTTTAGCCCTGGTTGTCACGTGGACAACAGGTATAGATAACAACAGTCAGTCTCAGTGTCTAGCCAGCCTCAGCTCTCCATGGGACTGCCTGGGAAATCAGCAGATAGTCATAATTTTAATAACACTCGAGTGCATCAGAAAAGTGTGAAGGGATCAGCATCTTAGCATACTGATGCAGTTTCATGTGGCCTCTCCAACAGAGGGGTAGGTCCAGGGCCATTCTGTGGATACTCTTCCTTAAGGGAGTGATTCTGAACCTACCAGAGCTCTTTGGGCAGAAATTGGATATAGGATCAGGCATAGGATTCATTTCAGTGTTCCGAAAATCCTTTGCAGGGAAAGAAGCTCAATCTTTTCTCTGAGTGGCTCTGTAATGTGTATAATGTACCGGTGAGTGGAAATTAAGAGGAAGTATGTTCCTACTCACCCCACGGAAGCACTGTTGAAAAACTTTTCCCGGAGGACAAACTCCTCTGATGTGACACCAGAATCTTCCAGTGGGGCCACTCACAGGGAACTCGTGTATTAACGAGGTTGAGGGAAGGTCCTTTTAACTCTGAAATCCTCTAATTTAAGACTTAGGAAAAGTTATCTTGTGAATTCTAACGGACCACAGATCAAGTCATGCCGCTTATGCTTCACAGCATCCTGGCAAAGCTTTTCAAGGCACTGCTCTCAGACTTGAGTGTCTATTCAAATCACCTGGGCCTCTGTTAAAATGCAGATTTCTGATTTACTAGGTTTGGGGTCTGTGAGTTTGCTTCTCCAATAAGCTTCCAGGTGACCCCTAGGTCCAGGACCATGCCTCAAGCAGTAAGGTTTTACAGGGTATATGAATTAGGAAGGGTTAACAGGCAAGACCCTTGGTTCCCCCATCCGGAAAGCAGATGTCTGCACTAGCTCCTGCTCACTCCTGCCTTGGCCCCCATCTCACCCAGGCTGAGTGCTCTGCTTCTAAGTGAGGTTACTCTATTGTTTCTCATCCAATCCAGGACGATTTTAGAATAAAACAGGGATTATTATGGCGGGATATAAATTGGAACTCAGGTATTTTTTCCTATAAGGCTCTCTAATGAGATTTCTTTTTTCATAAAACTAATGTTCTTACATCTTCCTTTATTCCTAGAACAGTATTTCTTGTTTTTACATTTGTTTCTGTGGGTAAAGAAAGCATTTTGGGCTGTCTGTCCAAAGGGAAATGGGAGAAGAAGCAAAAAACTGTTCAAACGGTAAATAAACTATTTAGGATTTGATGTGTATTCATGAGTCACGGAGGTAGGAAGAGGAACTTAACTGCACTAGGTCGGTAAACCACAAACCCTCTGAATCAATAGTATTTCGTTTGCTGTTCTAATAATGGCAAACACCAAGGTGTACCAGAGTGGGTGTGAGGGGTTTCTTTGCTTTTTTTTCTTACATGATGTTTGATCATAGTGTTAAGTTCATTCAAAGGAGGCAGGAAAATTTTCTGTGTCACTGTCAAGGCATGGGAGTGGGGCTCTGCCTGGCACTCTGGGAGAGAGAAGTGTGGGAGAGATAGGATCTTGTCACATGAAGGACAGGGTGTCATCTGTCCTGCTGGACATAGCTGAGATCACAGACCCTCACAGAGTGGGTAGAGGTGTCCTTATATTTCATTTAATTATCACAAAGACCCATCGGGCTGGCTGTACTTACTGTAAGAGAGGAGGAAGCAGTGCTTCAAATCAGTGAACTTCCACAGGATGTAGCTGGGGTCTGAATTTGTGCCTTCAGACATAAAAGATGTTGATCACAGTTGTCAAAAAATGACTTTCAAATTGCAGGAAGCTGCTATCATCTTCCATGCCTTCATCTTGCAGATGAGAAAGCCTAGTTGAGAGGCCAAGGGATTTTACAAGAAACATAATGCACCAAAGAGCAAAGGAGAGAATAAGAAGACGCTTTTGAGTTCTGGATTTATGCTCCTTCTGTTCCATAGCGCTCCCTCTAAAGCTTTCAGGGACACACACTGAGATAAGAGGTTACCACCATCATTCGTGTTTGCCTCCAGCATATACTAGTGTTCACGCATACTAGCACTGTGTGAGTATGTATGTGTGTGTGTGAGTATCCTTGTATGTGCAAGGGTGTTCTTGCATGAGAGTGTGTGTTGCGTGAATTTGTACATGCACACAAGTCTATATGCATTTTCGGTGGTAAAAGGGAGAAAATAGTACTTATTGAGCCCCAAGCTTGTGCCTAATATAAGTCAATAACTTCCCTTAACTTCTTGCACACATTTAGGTAGATATTATTATTACCTGCATTTTTCAGATGACAAAAACTTTGAGTTAAATAATACATATTACCAACTCACAATATGATACATTGTTTACAGGAATCATAAAGGATGTAATCTAAATTTTCCTAGACCTGAGAATGTGCTCTAAGAATCCTGCAATGATTCACATGAGAAACGGAAGTTAGCATCACGTTGGAGTAGAGAGATGCACTAGTTAATAAATTGCTGGTTACTCCAATGTCTGGTCATCATAGTCTGATAGCACAGATTTTGGAATCAGTAGACCCTGGTTTGCCCTCGCATTCAACTACACACCAGTAGCAAGGTCCCTGAATAAGGCTAAGAAGCAAGGGCTTCTATCCTTTTTAAGACATCTTGCCATTTTCAGAATAACTGGTTTTGGTAGCTGTTCTTGCATATACTCAAGGGTGCAAAGCACATTTCTTGGCTGGGTTAAATAAAATATAATGTGACAATGCCATGCAATTTATAAAGTTACATCATATAAATTGCCAATATCCAATTATTTTTATCCTGCAAAAATGATAATTTTATATGGCTTAACCTAATCCTTTATTAAACTGTAAGAAAGAGAGAAATAGCCACACGGAACTGGCAAACCACTCAGGAAAGTTAATCTAGGTGACAAGAGGTGAGAGTTATGATCATCTTTCCAAAGCAGTTCTTAACAATCTGCCACTTTCAAAGAAACTTCCCTACTCTGTATTTATGGTGAACTCAGCTTGTGCAAGAAACAAGGTCTGTAGGATGAGATTCAGAATTAGGGGATCAATATTTTATGCCAAATCCAAGCGTCTGGTGGATGGGAATTGATGAGGAAGGACGAGGGAGAGTCTAGGCAGCTGCAAATGTGGCCTTTGTGGATCTGACCTACTTGGACATTCAGGGTTCATCCCGGCCCCGCCTTCTGTAAATGAATACTTTTAAAAACCCTCCTTGAATCCCTTGTTAGCCAACTCTTAAGGCTACTCTTTATCTTTTAGTATTAATGTCTAGACAGAGGTTCTCAAACTTTGGGGTCTCAGGAGCCCCTTACACTTTTACAAATTATTGACAATGTAAAGAGATTTGGTTTGTGTGGGTTTATCTACTGATAGTGTACTAGAAGATATAACTGAGATTTAAAAATACTTATGCATTATTCGGCCAGGTGCCTTGGTTCACGCCTGTAATCCCAGCACTCTGGGAGACCGAGGCCAGCGGATCTCTTGAGGTCAAGCATTCAAGTCCAGCCTGGCCAATATGGTGAAACCCTGTATCTACTAAAAATACTAAATTTAGCTGAGCATGGTGGGCGCTGTAATCCCAGCTACTCAGAAGGCTGACACTGGAGAATTGTTTAAACCCAGGAGGAGGTTGCGGTGAGCCGAGATCGAGCCACTGCACTTGAGCCTAGGCGACAGAGAGAGACTCTGTCTCAAATAAATAAATAAATAAACAAACAAATCAAATAATTAATAAATAAATAAACAAATCAAATAATAATACTTATGTGACATAAACGAACAGTTTATATACTATATTTTTCCAAAACAGAAGCTGGGCGGAAATAATGGCACTATTTCACCTGCTTGCCTTCTATTTAAAGACTGGCTTAACAAGACACCTGGAATCTCATGTCTGCCTCTGCGTTTAATCTGTTGGAACATCCCATGTGCCCTCGCCTCTGGAAAGACCCAGCGTACACTCATGAATAAAGTACGTCGTTTCTCAGGAGCACAGTATTAGGAAAATATTTTTGAATTTATGGACTTCTGGAAACAATCCTTAGGGCCTTGAGGGTCTCTGGACCATATTTTCAGAACCATCAGACTAGGGTGATTTTTAAAAATTGTTAAGACTTTATTCTTAGATCAGTTTGGGACCCCTCAAGGCCCTGATTCTGCTGCGTAGCCACGGTTGTGAATTGCCCCTGTCTGTTGTCTTATTGTCTAAAACGCATCTGCGATCCTCCCTGATCGCCCCCAGTTCCCCCGCCTGGCTCCTGCCTTCAGAGCGAAGGTCGCCGCGCCCCTTCCTCGTGAGGCCCTCCTGGTGCCTGAGTCAGGTCCCATCCGGAACGTGGGCGTGCGGGGATGGCGGGAGACCAAGGCAAGAGCGACAGCTTCGGGGAAGCAGAATATGCTGCCATCACATCCTAGACCAGGTCAACTTCTGTCTGGACCACTGGCAGGATAATGACCCCCTCCAGGCCTGCCTACAGTAGCCGCTGAAGTCCAACCAGAAGAGGCGCCTTGAGCTCCAGCAACAGCTCTGGGAGGTCCCGGCCATGTCAGCCCCTAGGTTCCGGGGACCTCCAAACAGGCCCAACCATGTCCCCTGAGCCAGGCTCCGGCTTGGGCACTCATCCCTTGGCTTAAATACCTTCTCCAGGGCCAGTCTTCAGGGTACCCCGGTGGGTCTGCAGCCTGGGACACCTATCCACACCATCCCACAGTCCCCTTTGCCTATCTGAGCTGGTCCCCACTGCCTGGCATCCCCTTTCAGGGCCAGAGGTGGGCCTGTCTCCC